>NC_051189.1:110226684-110529714 GCF_015220075.1 Falco rusticolus | reverse complement strand
GCTGGTGGGTGACAGCAACACCGGCACCAGGCGGCAACATTTATCTGCTTGTCTGAGGTAGCAAAACCTGTTTGTGCACGCATATGAAATTAAAAATAATTAAAATGGAGAAAAAAAGTGTTTGGCAGCTGCCACAGACCCGCTGTGAGATTTTTGATATGTGGGGAAACGTTCCTGCCCGTGTCCCCAGCTGGCAGGGAGAGCAGCAGCCGGCGCAGAGCTATGTTGTGCTGCTGGGCCAGTTGCTTGGAAAAAGGAGAAGGGAAAAAAAACCCCAAAAACAACAAAAAACCCAACGCAAATACAAAACAAAGAGGAAAAGGCACCCAGGAGGGTGGCAGCAGGCGCGACTGGGGTTTCCAAGGCTACTGCCAGGCTGCGGCTACCAGCCACGCAGCTCTTGGCTCGCTTGCATGTGGGATGCGGGGTTGCTGCAGGGCTGGAGTAGCTCTTCGGAGGTTTTTGGGTTGGTTTTGTCAGCACCAGCCGTGCAGCGGACGGGGCCAGGCGATGCGAGCCTTCCTGAGGAGCTCAGAGGGCTGCTTCGAGCTGAGCCCGCGCACCACGACCATAGGCAGGCACCCGGCGTCCGACATCGTCCTGCGGGTAAGGGCGAGGTGGCAGCCCCCACACACGCCACGGTGCTGCGGGTGTCAGGGATGTACCGGGGTCCGTGGGGGCTCCTGGCTTGCTTACCCCAAGGAGAGGGGGGCCTGACCGAGGAGTAACCAAACCCGAGCTGCCCTCCGGCAGGTTCCCTGCTTGCCCGCTGATTGCCTGCTGCCAGTCCCCAGGTGTAGCGCATCACCACGCAGCCCTCGCCTTCATCGCCTGGGACCAAAGCTTTGTCCTTCAGGACCTCAACTCCCCCCACGGCACCTTCGTCAATGGGTGCCAGGTCCAAAACGCGGCTGTCAGGGTGACGGCGGGGGACAGCCTGCGCTTCGGCACGGGGCAGGCAGCATCCTTCCAGCTGGTGGTGGAGGGGGATGCCCAGGTAAGGGGCTGCTGCTGCCGGGGGGGCTGCGTGGGGCTGCCGGGGGGGGAGCTGGGGCTGGCTCCCTGTCTCTACTGGGCGATCCCGGGGAAAGGCCGGGCTGGGGGGAATGAAAAGCCGGAGCTCCCTCTGCTGAAGAAACTCGGCCAGTTCAGTAGGGAAAGGAAAAGCAGGGGGCAGGTTTCCCAGCAGCAACTTGGACCTGGGCAAAGAAAAAAAAAAACAAACCAAAAAACAAAAAATCCCTTGGAGATGGTCTGGCAGACGTCCCTTTCCTCTGTTCGTGTGTTATTTATTGATTAATTGCTCCAACGCTACTTAGGGACAGAGAAACTAAGGCTTGGATCAAACCTAGAGCAAACCAAGAGCTCCAGCCCGGAGGGTGCTTTGCTCAGCACGGGTGGGAGCCACCAAAATGAGCTGTGTGGCACGGGTGGCTGGAGCCACCAAAACGTGCTGTGTGGCACGGGTGGCATGTGGCAGTTGGCTTTGCAGCGCGGCAGAAATCCAGAGCAACTGTCAACTGGTGGAGAATGCAGCCGAACACAGCGGCAGTCTCCTGTCTCCGGGAGAAGAACCCTTTTGGGATATCTGCAGAGGTCATTGAGCCTTTGGGTTACAAACCAGATAAGGATTGCAAAGTTCCAGTGGTAGTTTGGTTATTCTGGCTCTTGAGGAAGCTAAAAAAGCAGATACTGAGCTCCAGCCCCCATGTGTGTATGTGTATCCTGGCAGCGGGGGTCACGGAACCCGGTCGCCTAGCAACACCTAGCAGCATCCCCCAAACAGAACGCGAGTCTGCCAGGCTGCGCACCCACGTGCTGGTCTGGGAGGTCTCGGCAAGGATCCCGGTGGCTCAGGGTGACCTGCTGAGGGCAGAGTTCTCCAGAAAGCCTTGGCTAAGTGAAATCGGAAGCCGCCGAGCTGCACGGTGACGCCGGAGCAGCCGGGGTGCTGGTGCTGGTTAGGTGAAGCTAATACCTGCTGGAGCCGCGAGCACCGGGCTTTCTGAACATGCACGTGTTGGATGTCCACGGACAGCCGTGTTGCACCGTGGTCTAGCAGAAGCCCTGTGGGTGCCTCATCATCGCTCTGGGCTCTGCCACCCTCCTCTGGTGGAATTGCTTTGAAGCCCGACCCTGCTGACTGCAGAGTAAATCCCCTCTGTGCTGCACCCTGCAAAGCATCTCGTACAGGTAGGTCTCTCATTTTCGGTGGCATTAGGGGCACATGTTCTAACAGGGAGCAACACCTGGCGAGGAGTCACGTCCCTGCAGCACCTCGGAGTGCGGGACAAGCGCCCAGGAAGGGACAGCACCCATGCTATGGTGGAATCCAGCCGTGGGCAGGCGCCCCAGATAGCATCGTCAGCCAGAGTGATGGGGCTTAGACATGCCCTGGGAGAAGACGAGGTGCTGGAGCAGCGGGAGGCGTGTGCTGGGCTCTTTGGCTCCATCACAGACAGATGCTGGGGTGACAACCAGGTGCTGGGGGTCTCGTGCAGGCCAGGTCCAAGGGCATGCTGGCGGGTGTTTGGTTCAGCCCTTGTAATTGAGGGCTACGCGTAAGCCGGCATATGAGACCTTAATAGTGGTTCATCTCTGCTATGCCGGAAAGCTCGGCTCGTAAGGGGAATAACAGCTGGTGTCACAATTACCAGTGTGACAGGCCCAGTGCAAGGTCTGATAACTGGGATGGCAAGCCAAGAGGGCACTGGGAGGCTTTGGGTCAGCCTGGTGAATGGGCAAAATGATGGGATAGGACTGGACTACAGGCATGTGAGCTGGGAGAGGCGTGAAACGAGGGATTCTGGATGCTGCAAATGGCACACAGAATTAGGGTAGCTAAACCGAGAGAGGGGAAAGAGCTCCAAAGACTGGGCAAACCCCAGTTGTTTCTTTCTATTTCAGCAAAGCGTTTGGGCTTCCTGCTGGGAGCGTGATACTTGGGGATGGAAACAGGAAAGGACTGAAATGCTGCTTCCACTCAGATCTGGGCCGGGGTTTTGTACAATGTAGTGTGTGCACGTTGGGGCTGAGCACCTCCCAAAAGGCTTGCTGTAACGTGGTCTTTGTCCACCGTAGGTGTCCTGTCCCGCCATGAATCATTGCACGACGTGGAGCAGGCCCTTCCCGGCTGTTTTGCAGCCTAAACCCTCCCTGTCACCATCTCCTTCCCACCTACCCTTGCTGGAGCAGCAGCGTCCTCTGAGCTTGCTGGGCAGTTGGTCTACCAGGAGATCTGCCCATGTGCCCCGTCCGCCACAGCAGGAGCAACCCAGCAGATCCTGGGCTCTCAACGTGACCACCACCACCACCTTGCTGGACTCTTCCAGCAGGAGCTTCACGTCGAGTTCAGGTATGCCCCGGTGCCCAGCCCGGTGGGCTGCAGCCTCTTAACGCTGAGCAGCGTGGGTCTGAGCAGAGGTGGGTTTGATATGAGCCGGGGTGTGACAAGTGTCACCAGCAACTGGGTATGAGTCTTTCTCCAGTGGAGCCAACAGGACACCATGTATGGTCCTTGGTGGCCTCTGGGTCAGGAACAAAAAGAGCTGTGACATGCAGAGGGGAATGCCATTGCTCTCACAGCTGAGAGGCACGTTTCCTCTTCCTTTTTCCTTGTGTGCTCAGGAAGGGTGATGGCTGACTTGTATCTGCACTGGTGACCCCCACGCCTATTCCTCTTGTGTTTGAAGGGGTGCTTGTTCCTCCTTCAAAATGCAGGTAATGCCTGCCTCCTTGGATTTGTCTCGAGTGCAGGAATTGTAGACTAGGTCCATAGCTGATACATGTCGGAAAATAAAGTATGCAACAGCAGTGGAGCAGAGGCAGGGGTTTGGGGAACAGTGCAGCTGGAGGAGACTTCTGCTGTGAAGGTAGCTCACTGTGGCCTGACACGCAGTCCAATGGTTTGCCTGGCTTGGGGTTGGGTGCTTGGGGTGGTGTAAGCAATGCAAAGTCAGCAAGGAAGAACCAAAGCATGGCTGGTGCTGCAGAGCAGGGGCAGCACCCTGCAGTCCCAGCAGCATCGCAGAAAGATGCAGAACTGGAAACTGCAACGATGGTAACGGGAAGGAAGCACACACTCCAAGGTAGCACGTATTCATCTGAATTTTAGGAAATAGGGCCAAAAGGATCCACAGCCCCAGTGGCAGTGAGCATAGCCGTTTGCACGCGGCGAGCCCTGGAAGCATAGCTTCTTTCCGTGGGGCTGGCAACGCCAAACAGAGGAGCCTTTCCGTGCTGCGCCTCTGCAGCCTTCGAGGCTTCTTTGGTTCCCGGAGGTGTATTATTCCTCTCTGTTGTGAGGACTGTTTGCACTGGTAAGGGTCTTTTGGGTGCCACAGAGTTGGTTTGTCTGCTGGTGGTGACTTGAGCTCACGGACTGCGAAGTAGCCTCTGCCTTCCCGTAGGTTTGAGGCAAGCGAGGGGGATGCTGCAAGAAGCGTTACCGCTGCCTGCAAGCAGTTCTTCTGCTGATGTTTGCGGCTGTCGTGTTTCTTTTCTTCCAGACTTTAGGAGCAGCCCAGACAGGAATGTGAGACATTTATGGGGAGCCCCTTCCCTGGTGCCTCGTGATGCGGATTGTGTCTCGCAGAAGGTGATGGTGGGGAAGGTGTGAGGGATGCCATCCCTGGCCTGGCCCTTGGCAGAGCAGGCAATAAACCCTGCCAAATGGTTGTGTGTCTGACCGTGTGTTCCAGCAGGGTGCAGGGGATGCCACTGAAGGGGACTGCTGGGTGGCTGGAGGATGTGGTGCAGTGGGATGTGGGCAGCCAAGGCGAGCAGGTGGCATGCAATCCATGCCCATGAGCTGGTACCACCAGAGCCGGTGTCCCAGCATCTCCGTAGCAGCAGGCTGGCAGACAACTGCCATAATCTGCCCACAGGGTGAAAAGCTTCTGCAACTGGACAAGGAGATGGATTGCCTCTCAGGGTTGGGAACAGAAGCAAAGCAGGAAAAGGAGGTGGTTATCAATCTGCAGGATGAGATCACAGTGATGGCAAAGACCCTGACTGAGGCAGCAATGAGGAACGAGGCAGAGCTGACCCAGAAGCTGGGAGCCATCAACCGAGAGCTGGGAGCCAGAACACATGAGGTCAAAGCCTTGGACCAACAGCTGAGAGCCAAAACAGAGGAGATCAAAGCCTTGGACCAAAAGCTGGAAGTCAAAACAGAGGAGATCAAAGCCTTGAGGGAACAGGTACTGAGTGCCAGGGTCAGTACTGAGCAGGGACAGTACCGTGCCGATACAGGTGGTGGGCAAACACCCAGGTTTTGGGAGGAGCAGCTCGAGTGTCAGAAACCAAGGGAAATGAGGGCAGTGGGATTTTTGCTTTTATTCCAGTTGCTTTGCACATTTGCTTGCTTCCTCTGCAAGCTGACCTTAAAGAAGCCAGTGAATACATGTCCCCTGTACGTGGTGGGCTCTGTAAAGCTGCAGCGGGGAGGGACACAGAAGCTGCACCAGCTTTGGGTGCGGGAAAGGCATGCAAGGTCACCTCGGACACCGAGCTTCCCCCCGGCCGCGGGAGCAGCCTGCAGGGATGCAGCTGCAGGGGTGTGATACCCATCCCAAAGGCCACACAGGCCCATGGAGCCCAGCTGGAAATAGGTGGCTGGGTAAAGGAGGGAGGGCTTACAGTGGCCTTCTCCAGGGGGATGTCAGCAGCAGTGTGTGTGTCACCCACACCTTCTGAGGCCTTGGAAACATCCTGGCAAGCCAGTGACAGGGTCCTCCTGGGTGTCTCCAGGTGGGAAAGGGGCCGGTCCCCACTGCCGGCCTGATGCGTGGTGCACAGGTCAGCAGCTGGGCATCTCCACCAGCCTGGCCTGGCTGCATCCTGCTCTCCTGCTGGGCCTGAAGGAGGCGGTGAAATGCTCTCTGCTGGTCCTGACTGTCATGAAAAGGAGTTTTTCAGCAGCAGGTTCCTGGGGGGAGAAGAGGCGAGATAATTTTGGGGTGCTGTCAGCGTGGCTGCTGTTAGGCTGCCAAGATGAGATGATGTGCGGTGCCTTTCTTTTCTTCCTGGCACTTTTTCTTTCTCTGACAAAAGCCTCGCCCACCAGTCCATGTGCTCTTCTGTGCCCTCCAGTAACTGCTTTGCGAAACCAGTTGCTTGAGCGGTGGGGAGCATGCTTGTGCCTCCTGCACAGCAATGTTAGCTGCAGTGGATGGCACAGGCTGTTCCCCCATCCCCATTTCCAGGGGGGAATGTAAAAAACATCTTTGCAGAAGAAACGCCAATGGGAGTTGTTAGCGGCTCTGGATCTGTGTATTTGGTAATAAATACATATGTCTGGAGAAGGCGATGAATCTACAGGCGTTTCTGGCTGTTAAAGTGTTAGCAGTGTCACCCCGGCCCAGCCACAGATCACCAGCATGGCTAATGGTGGGAGATGGTACTTCTCCACGCCTCTTATGTCAGGATTTGAGCATGAACAACCAAAGCAAATTAGAGGCAATGCCATTCGAGGCAAGGTGCTGAGTGAGCTGGAGATGCTCAAGGGTAGCCCCATCAGGCCATATCCTGGGAGTGCTAGACTTCCCTCTTCCAGGGGAGCTGTAATAGAGGCAATAAGTGATGCGGCAGGTAACACGGGGGGCATCTGTGTTTTACAGATCATCGACCTGCAGAAAGGCTCCAGCCAGATTTTCAGCCATTCCCTCTATGAAAGAGACCAGGAGATTGGAAGGCTGCTAAATGAGAGTGAGAAGTTGAAGAAGGAGCAGGCTCTGGCCACAGGTACTGTATCCCTGGAGCTCTGCGCAGGGGCATGATGCAGTTTGGGACCGGCTCTTGACAGCGAGTGAGCACTGGCCAAACAGTCCAGGCAACAAGCCACTTGTAGTGGCTCCTGGAAATTGTCCATCCTCTGTGTCTGTGTCCTGCAGTTCTGCGGGAGTTGCAGGCGGTGTCAGACAGGACAGGACAGTGAGAGGAGGGAAGGTGGCAAACGATGGGACCGAGAGCTTTGGTAGGGGGGAAAAAAGTTCAAACGTTGACGGCAGCGCAGGCTCGGAGCCGCTCAAAAGCGGGGCTGTGTGACAGGTGCCGTGGCAGAGACCTGCCTGCCCAAGCTGCTGCAGAAGCCGCCTCAGACCACGAGCCATTTCCAATGCTCGTGGCATTTGGCGGGCACAGGGAATGCCCCATGGGCACGAAATACTGGCTTTTGTACTGCGTTCAGAGAGAGCAGCAAAAGCGTTCCGCTTGTACGTGTTGCCTGAGTTAAGGGTGTGATATCGGTGCCAGGCAGGGAGGAGACATCAGAGCTGTGGATCCAAGTAAGGCAGCAAGAACAGATCCGTAGGAGCTGCTCATCCTCCTGCAAGGCCTCGAGGAGCTTGTTAGTGACACTGTCACAGAGCGGCATCCAGCACGGCATGCCAAAAGCTGACTCGGCTTTGCGAGGCCGACGGCTGTCGGGGGAGGAGGGCTGCTGGGCGGCCGGAGGGCTTGGCAGGGATGCGCTTGGGCAGCCTCTCACCCCAGCTGGTTTTCACAGGTCTAGTGAGCAGCCTGCAAAGGGAGATTGCTGGGAAGGAGCAGAGGATCCAGCAGCTCGAGCAAGAGGTTGGAAAAATGAAGAAGGAAAACAGAGAAAAGGACAATCAGATAGCGGTTATTTCTGCCAAGGTCAATAGCTCAGTAATTTAGCCTTGCGTACGTGTGAGTGTGGGAAAGCAGGCTGAGAAGGGTCATGCTTTTCCCTGCTGAGGATTGTAGCAGCTCTGTTTGGGCAGCTCTTTATCAGGGCAGTTGGAACCCACAGGTCCTAGCTGCGTGCAAAAAGAATTTGTGGAGCTGTAGCACAGGGATGTAGCAGTGAGGGGGCTGCGGTCACATCTAGGGCTCATGCAACGCCCGACAGAGCGGTGTCACCTTGCCCATCCCCCTCCTTGTTCCACATTCATGTACCCTGGATGTCTGCTAGCAAAGCCCTCATGCTGAGGTCCTCCTGAGGAGCCCTGGAATCTCTGTCTTTATGTGGCTCCCGGCAGCCCAGCCTGGTTTTTCCCTTAAAGAAAGCGGCTTGTGTGGCAGGTTGTTTCGCTGTATTTGCAGCTCCCTCCTCAGCTGGCGTTGCTGCATCGCCTGCATTGTAAGCACAGAGCGGGCGCTGTGTCTGGGCTGGCTGGATAGGCAGGTACACTTCCAGGAGTGATTTCAGGGACTGACTGTGGATTTGAAGGAATGGAAAAGATGCAGAGGTCGGGTGCAGGCAGTGGTCGTGGCACCTGCCAGCCTGTACCCTGCTGAGCATCCTCCCCGAGTTGCTCTCTGGAGACAAATGATGTGGCCCGCTTTGCTGAGGGCCAGCCCTTGAACGGGTGAAAGGGGCTGCGTGGGAGCGCTCGAGCCGCCGTGCAGGGGAGCAGGGGGGACCAGGCATGCCGGGGAAGCATCCTTGTAGTGCAGAGAGGCTACCCAAGTACCCACTGGCCCTTGGTGGCCCACACTGCTCACGTGTAGGCAGAGCGCATGTCCCAGAGCATCCCTCTGCTGTTTCCCCTGCTCCATGGGTGCAGGAAGACCCAGAGCTGGTGCACGCAGCTTGTGGGAAAGGTGCTTGGGGCGGGCAGAATGGGGTCAGTCTCTGGAACACCAATATCCTGAAATGTCGAGCTGCCACACACAGCCTGGCACAGGGATGATTAACCTGGAAATGTTGGTTAACGTCGAGTTCTGCTGACGGTGGGTGTTTGAAAGTAGCATTTGTTTTCCAGCATCCTTTGCCCTCTCCACCGTTACACTGTTCCTCAGGCCAGAGGGCTTTCTCTCTGTCAGGTACCCCCTGCAGATGTTTTTCCTTCTCTCAGCCAATTAAAGCAATGTTTTAATCCAGTCAATTCCAGGCACAGATACTCCAGTGCTCTCAGTGCCTTGATGGCCCCATCATGGGCACTCTGCCACCCCTTGGGCATATGAGCACTCAGCTGGGCCATAGCACTGAAGTACAGCTTGACATTTGCTGCAGAAGTGACAGAATCTGCCTGCCTTAATGATTTGTTTTCCCTGCTTGCTGTTCATTCTAGTGCTCTAGAATTAAAGAGGAAATGAAGCATGAAGTTGAAAAGCAAGAAATAACTACGTGCCGACACGTAAGTCTCAAGTCATTTGGGGTGATGGAGTGCACGGGAGAGCAGCGACACAGGAATGCATCAAGAGAATCATTAACTGGGCATTTTAAGGGACTTGTTTGGAATCCGGCTCCTGTAATAGACGGCACCTAATGTGCATAAGGAACCGGAAGAGCATAGATGCCCATAGAAATTGTAACACTGCATTACAATGCAGGAGGACACTGTCAGAAATGAGAGTGAAATGCCACTTGAAAGCCCATATAACCACAGTAAAACTAGGTTAGAAGACAAAGGCAGGGTAGATGAAATGGGACGGCTGGGAAAAATGTTTCACTTATGGGGTGAAGTCATCCTGAGAGGCAATGCCTGGCTTCTTGGGTGCGACCCTCCACCATCCCGGGACTTTTGCAGCGCATCTGGGAGCTGGAACGTGACATGGACAGGCTGCAGCAGGACATCCAGAAGCATTGTGCTGAGCAGGAGAGCATCCGCAGCAAGCTGGCTGAGAAAATCAAGGTAATCATCTGGCTATGGGGTATGCAGCGGAGGGCAGGCACACCCTGGCGAGCACACAGCAGGTACCTTGGCTGCCTGGCAGGGGTGGCAGAGGTGCGTGACGAGGGCCAGCAGGCCCCAGGAACACAGGCTTGTAGATACAGGCAGGGGGCCAGAAGGCGCTGAGCTCTGCCATGGACCCCAAGGGAAGAAGGTTCCGCCAGTAGCGGGCTGGCCTGTGCAGGCAGCGTGGTGGAAAGCTGAGGATGGATGCTGTCCTGGGGAGCAAGCCTGGGCAAAAAGTGACAGCAAGGTGGGGGGCGATGCTGCAAACCCACGCGCTGCAGCCAAAGGATTGCTGCGTGCCTCCTGGTATTGCAGAGCTCTGCTGGGAGGCTTGTGATGGGAAGAGTGGCGTGATTTTCGGGTATTGCTTTGATATGCAGATGCTCTTGTTGTTGCAGGCTCAGGAGGAGCTGGAAGCAGCATGTGCCAAGCGAGCCCTGCAGCTGCAGGAGATGGGGCGCAGGGAGCACCTGCTGAGAGCCACCATGGGGCAGGCCAAGGAGCAGGTAGGGGGCAAGCGGGGGGGAGCAGCCTGCCGCTGGGGCTGTAGGCAGCACATGTAGGGGTCTCCTCGTGGGGAAGGACATCATGTATGAGTGCAGGGAGGGAAATGCAGAAATGAGCACCGAACCCTGGCATGGGGCTTAACTTGTCATTGGGTGCGGTATAATAGGCTTATCCAGAGGATTTGTGTAGGCGTTGTAGAAGATGTGGTGAGTTTAATGGGATACAGAAAGGCGCTGTACTCTCTGTAATCCCAGTTAGGCTGCTCCGGACCTGTGTGAACGCTCCTCTGTGCCTGGGTAATGCTGCTCTGGGCAGGCACGGCTTTTTGCTGGAGAACATTGTGCTAGTTCATAGAACCACAGAGCGGTTTGGGTGGGAAGGGACCGCACAGAGCACCCAGCTGCAGCCCCTGCCGTGGGCAGGGACCCCTCCCCCCAGCCCCGGCTGCTCCCAGCCCCGTCCAGCCTGGCCTTGGGCACTGCCAGGGCTGGGGCACCCACAGCTGCTCTGGGCAGCCCGTGCTGGCGCCTCACCGCCCTCACCGGGAGCAGTTTCTTCCCAAGATCCAACCTCAGTCTCCCCTCTTTCAGCTTAAAGCCGTTCCGGCCTTGCCCTGTCACCACGTGCCCTCGTACAAAGCCCCCTCCTGCTTTCTCGTAGCCCCTTTATGTACGGGGAGGTGCCCCAAGGTCCCCCCGGCGCCGTCTCTCCCCCAGGCTGAGCAGCCCCAGCCCCCTCAGCCTGGCTCCGCAGCAGGGGGGCTCCAGCCCCCGGTCACTGTGTAGCAGTCCAGCCTGCACCGACTGCCTTTCAGGAGGAAATAGGAACCAGCCATGGGGCAATTCCTGCTAGAGCGCAGGATGGATCCACCACCTGGCTCAGGCGGGCTGTCCTTTGCCATGTATACCGGCCCTGTCATCCTAATCCTCCCGCAGCAGCATAAAGGCAGCAGGGGATGCTCCGGGGTCACATCGTCCCTGGTGGCAGGGACCCGACAGTCTCCCCTGCCGGGGTCCAGGTGGTCACACCGCACGGCTCATAGGCAATGTAAGGGATGGGTGAATCGCAGCACCTGGCTGCCCGGGGGCTGCGAGCCACCAGGGGCATGAAAGGAGGGGTGTCAGGGAACCCTGGCCAAGGCACGCGGTGAAAACGGTGCGTGAGCTGAGCAGTGTCCAGAGGGGAGGGCAAGAGCCCGCACAGGGCCTCGGTGGCAGGGGTGGCAGGCGCCGGGACGCCCTTTGTGCTGCTGTGTGCGGGGTGGGTAGAGCAGGCGGCAGAGCTGCTGTCGGTTACTGGTGATTTTTGTGTTCTGGTGTCACTCTCTGCTGTAGCTGGAGTCCTTCAAAACCCAAGTGATGCAAGCCTGCTCTCCGGCAGCAGCAGGGAAAGACGTGTCAGAGCAGCAGGTGAGTTTGGATCCCAGTGCACAGAGATGCTCGGTGCCTCCAAAGCCCAGTGTGGCTCGAATTGGCCATGGTGCCTGCTCCCTCCACGGTAGTGCTGGTAGCGTCCGAGCCTCTCCAGATGGTAAATTGTGCCACAGCTGTCCCAGCTGTTCATGTGGAGGAGACACAACCCTTTGGTCCCCCAAAGCCTGGATGGGGTCAGGGGGCTGCAACAGAGAGGAGCCCAGGAGTCTGGCGGGACTCCCAGTTTGTGGCAAGCCTTCATCACTGCCCACGGAGACGATCTGCCGTCCTGCAGCTGCAGTCAGGTATTAGCACAGCGCCTCAGGCTCCTCTTCCTTGGCCTGCTTTTGCCAGGTGCTAGAGAAGGTCAGGCAGATCTCCAACAAGAGCCAGCAAAGCCACGAGAGAGAGAAGTACCTGCAGGAGGAATTAAGCTCCAGGCTCTCTGAGGAAAAGGAGGTGTCTGCCAATCTTGAGCTGTTCCAGAAATCCCTGCAGGAGCTCCAGGTCAGTCCTTTAAATACCGATGACAAGCTGGCAGTCGGGAGATGAGCAGCACAGGGCAGGTTTTTGGCCTGAGGCTAGGTCAGAGAGCAGATATGCCAGTGCCTCAGCACCAACCAGCGTGCAGCTCTCCTGAGCAGTGAGAGGTGTGTGTAGCCCCTAAAAGCATTGGTGGGAAAGAAAGAGGAGGTGTCACAGAAAGGGGCCTCCCCCGGGCCTGCAGGGAGCTGGTCCCACTGAAGATGGTGACCCTTGAAGCAAAGTGTGGTACCCAAGTGTTCCTGCAGTGGTACCCAGGAGATGTGCAGAGATGCTGTGTTAGCTGCCAACCCCCAGAAGCCCACGGACTGTGGCAGCTAACTTGTTTCATCGCTTGTGTTTTTGCCCAGACTTGCCTGAAGAGCTCCTGCAGCAGCCACAACCTGCGAGAGGAGCTGAAGAGGCTGGAGGCAATGTGCCTGCATCCCGTCATCTCAGCCCTCAGGGCAATGGTGGTGGAACTGGCACGTGTGCCCCTAACCTGGCTGGAGGGTATGGAGCAGCTCCTGGCTAGCGTGGAGATGGACCTGCACTCCTCTGGCAAAGGTCTGTGTCCCGCTGGGTGTCCTTGGGAACACAGCAGCTCTGGGTGGCATGTCCTAGCCAGCCAGCCATAGAGAAGAAAGGCCAGCGTGAGCCATCACTGGGGGATGTCAGGCGAGGTGGGCAACAAAGAAACGCACTGGGGCAGCACTGGGCTTTTATCCCCTGCCACCGTGGCACCGGCTGCCCTGTGTAGCCATGCCGCCCATAGGGGTACAGGGGGGTGTCTGTGAGGCTGCCGTGGTTAGCAGGGTGGTAATGGGAGCACTGGGAGCACTGGGCAGCAGCAAGCCATCCTCAGTTCTTGCGGAAGCGTCGGGCTTAGAGGAGACAGGGGTGATGTGGCCTCATGGGTGGCGGTGTGTGAGAAGGGCAAGTCTCCCATGGGAAGAGGCACCCGGGTTGTGTGCGCAGCCGAGCTCCCTTCCAGCAACATCTGGGCAACAGCCGCAATGTCCCAGGGGTGGGAATGTGCCACGGCTCTAGTAAGCGCAGAGGGGTGACACTCGACTGGCCCCTCAGAGCCTTTCCAAGGGAACCTCGGAGCCTCAATCCTGTAGCCAGAGGCTAGCGAGGGTCTCCGGGTTTAAGGCAGAACTTGCCCACGGATGCCTCTGTCCCCAGTAGCGGGAGGGAAAGCCCGGCCAGGTGTGTGTGTGCTGGGCACCCAGCGAGCGCAGGGGGTGGCTTTGTGGGAAGTCAGTGGCAGTCCCTTCTCCTCCCTGCTGCCTCTGGAGGAACGTGGACTCCCAGCATTGGGTGAGGAGGGTGAGGGCCTGAGATGAAGGTCAGCAATAGCCCAAGGGAGTCGTGCAAGGGGGCAAGCAGGTGGTGGACATGCTGCATGAGCACCCCGTGCAGCAAGCCTCCCTCGGCTTTTGCAGGGCTGCTGGCTACTCTTGAGATGTTGCTGGAGAACAGCCAGGCGGCTGCACAGAAGAATCAGATGCTACAGGTACAGAAATTCATCTGTATGTAAAGCGAGGTGGTTTGGGATCTTTCTGCCAGTAAGCACGACGGTAGCCCACAGCAAGCTGGTGTGGGGCGCGAATTGGGAAGGTACAGTAGCAGAGGTCCCGGGGTCTGCAGTAAGTGCAAGGCAATGGAGAAGACAGAGCCCACCATCAGCGTGTCACTGCCTGTGTCCCTCGTGCAGCCAGGGTGGAGGGCAGTCCTCTCTGTTGGGAGTTGTTTGGGAGCGAATGGATGCAGGAGGTTTACATCTTGCCCCGCTGTTGTGAAGATGCTCCCCTGAACGCCTCGGTATCCACCATTAGGTGCAATTAGAGCAGCAGCGGGAGTCACAGGCTACTGAGCTGCAGGAGCAGATGAAGAAGCTGGAAGCAAAATATGAGCAAGACCTACAGCTAAAAATCCAGCAAATTATATTGGAAAAGGACAAGGAGAGCAAGGAGGTATGGAGGCGCGGTTGCTTGTTAGGAAAATGCCTGTGGTGTGGGAAAAAGAGGTGTCTGGTGAGAGGCAGAAGCCTCTAGCTCCGAACTGCCTGGGTGCAGCCCCAAGGGGCTGGCTGTGGACGCTCTTCGCTATCGATGCAGATGATGGGAACTCCCCGGAGTACGCAGGGTGGAGCTGGGGAGCACCCATGGGTGCCAGCAGGATGCACCAGTGCTTGGGAGAAAGCGCAAAGCAAGGAACATCATCCAGAGTTGTGAGCTTTGTAAGGCATTGCATGGTCTGTAGGCAGCAGCAGGCTTCCTTGCAAGCCCTTTGCTCCCTCCCTTCCCCGGGCTGAGCTCCTTTCAGGGCTGCTTTGGCTGGGAAAGGTGATCTACCCCCCCCGTGGAGCCGGGGGGGCACCCTCAGTCCCGGGGAAGGCCAGGTCATGGAGCCGATGGTGCTGGTGAGGGCATGGTGTTAGTCAAGGCGGTTTGCTGCGTGTCATGATGGGGACAGCATATCGTGGGGTCTTGCAAGGCAGTTTCTCGCGTGCTTCTGTGCCTGTCGTGTGGGGAACAGCTGTTGCCCAGGGCTGGGTTGCCTAAGGACGCAGGTGAGGAGCAGCTAAGCGGCTCCTTGTTGGTCTTTTTGCTGTACTCCCTGGAGTTGCCTTGTGTCCTGCCAAGCTTTTCTCCCATAACGTGCCCCTGCTCCAGAGCGGGGACCCTCTGGCGGGGTTAACCCCAGCCGGCAGCCAAGTACCACACTGCTCGCTCCTGTCCCCACCTCAGCGGGACGGGGAGGAGAATTGGGGAAAAGGTAAAACTTGAGGGTTGAGAAGAACAACTTAATATTTTAATAATAATAACAACAACGATTGTAATTAAAAGGGGGGAGAAGGGGAGAGGAATGATATCCAAAGGGAAGGGGGAAAACCCCAAGTGATGCACAATGCAGTTGGTCACCCCGTGCTGAGCGATGCCCAGCCAGCCCCCAGGCAGTGATCGGCAGACCCCAGCCAACCCCCCCAGTTTATGTACTCAGCGTGACGTCCAGCAGTGTGGCATATCCCTCTGGGTAGTTTGGGTCAGCTGGCCTGGCTGTGTCCCTTCCCAAGTCCTGGTGCCCCTCCAGCCCTCCCGCTGGCAGGGTCTGAGGGACTGAAGAGTTCTGGACTTTAACACTACCCAGCAACTACTAAAAACATCCATGTGCTGTCAACACTGTTCTCCACCAAACCCAAACCACAGCACTGCGCCAGCTACTGAGCAGAAAATGAGCTCTGTCCCAGCCGAAACCCTCCTGGCTGCTTTCCTCAGCGGAGTCGAGGTCTTTTGCCGAATGCTACAACTTTGTGCTGAAACTGTGGGCTCTCAATTCTCAGATGCTGGAGAGCACTGTTGCCAAGGAGAAGGCCCAGTATGAACAAGCCGTGGAGGAAGGACAGAAGAAGATCCAGGACCTGGAGACCCACCTGGGAAGCCTGATCGAGGTCAGTGGCTCGCATGGTAAAGCAGAGCTGCTCAGGCTCAGGATAAAGAACCGTGAAAGCGCTCTGTCGTGTGCTGGTCCGCTTGGCCAGGGGCCATCGGTGGGCTGTGGGGTGCACCCCCACCTCCCCAGTAGGCAGAGATGCATCTCCACAGAGAGAATGGTGGATTCCACCAAGTTCGGTAACTTAATTGCTGCCAATGTCCTCATGCAGGAGGTAGCAAGGCGGTCCGAGGAGCTGGAGGTCACCAACGGCAAACTGAGAGCAGCTGAGCTCAAGCTGGAGGAAAGCACCAAGCGAGAGGTAGCTGCGACCACCCACGCGTGCAGGCGGAGGACGTAGTATGGGGCAGGGTTTCGGTGGGGAGGGGTTCCCTGGGCCCCACAGCCCTGAAATCCTGCCCTTCCCTCTGTCCTCCCGACTGCCCGCCGGGTGAGAGGATGCGGATCGCGATCCCAAAGGAAAAGTGAGAGCGTGCGCCTTGTTTCCTAGGCGGCCTTGCGGCAGCAGGTACTCACACAGGATAAGCAGCTCCGGAGTGTTCGGAAGGAGAATGAGTTACAGCAGCAGAAACTGCGGGAAGAAGCAGCAGAATATAAAGAGCAAAGCAAGCAGCATACTCTGACCATTGTGGCTTTAGAGGACAGGTTGCTGGAGACCAAGCAGCAGCAGAAGGTGCTGGAGGAGGAAAAAGCAGCACTCGTGGAGAAACTGGAAGGTAACTAAGGGCTGCGTGGGATGAGTGGGTGCTGGGAACCTTCTCGGTGAAGGTGGGATTGGTGTGGAGAGGGAGCAGGGCTGTTGCTGCTATGGGAAGCGTTGTGCAAGACGAAGGTTTGCCTGCATGCAGGACAAGCTCCGTGGGTCCCTGAAGAAAGCGTTTCACAGGGCCTCGCAGTGCGTCGGTCTGTGGCTTTGGGAACTGGTGGCGTGCCACAGCTGTGGATGGGGCTTCCCTGCTGGAGACGGGCTCCTTGCCCTCCCAACCAACGGGATTGGGGTGCTTCGGGGGGCTGCCCCCTGGCAGAAGCCCCCCCTAGCCGGGAAGGGTGGAAGGAAGTGTCCAAGTGCTGTTGGAGCAGCACTCTGAGAGACACGGGTTTCCAAAACGAAAAAAAAAAAGGTGTCCTGCAGGCTTCAAAGCGGCAGGCCAACATCTCTGCATCACCGAGAAGTAACCAGCCTCTGTTCTGTGTCTGTAGGATTTCAGAGCACTGCCCACGAGTCGACACTGGGAGCTCAGCTGGAGGCCTGTCTCACCACCGAGGCACATGAAAATCTGAGGTGAGCGGCGCTTGCCGATGGGGGGCTGGGTCTGGGGGCTTGGGGAAGAGCCGTTATCCCTCGGGGGGGGGCTGGAGGGAGACCAAGGGGCTGTCTGCGCCGATGAAGAGTCCTTTGGCTAGACCGAGGGGGTCTTAAGTGCAGGTAGTGTCCAAGTGATGCTGACCAGCGGGTGAGCCATCTGCTGCCCGCTCCGGATGGCTCCGGGTGGGAGCGAGCGGGCAAGTGTGGGTGCCCCAGGCAGGAGCCCAGGGGACCGCAAGGCAGCTGAAAACATTAAGTGCATGGATTAATCGTGGGGTGCGGATTAGGGGGGCACGCGCAGGGTCTGTGAACTGAGTTGTTTGAATGAACCGTGGGATTTGCAAGCCTCTTTCTTGGGAACCTCAGGAAGGAGCTGGCAGCAGCGCAGGATGCGGTCCTGGCCCGGGATGCTGCCATCAGCACACTAAGAAGAGAGCTTGCGGTGGCCCAAGCCAGGATAGTGGACATAAAAGGTGAGTGAAGCGTGCTGCGGCATTTCCATCTTCCCATCCACCCCTTGTCCGAGCAGTGATGTGGGCAGGTGGTAACGGGAAACAGACGTCACCATCCCAAAGCGATGGTATCATTCTGATCAGGGCAAAGCCAGCGGTCTGTTCCCTTGTTCCCTTCAGGGAGGCGACTTCTTCCCAGCCCCTTGGCTAAACGATAGCAGCGTGACAGGGAGTGAGGGTCCGTGGGTGCAGAGCGGTGGATGAAACAGGGTCCCTCTTTCTCCAAATCCTACTGGTGAGCTCCTTGGAGGAGCTCCTGAGTCAGCGGAGTGGGGTCCCTGGGTGGGCATGCCCGTGCTCTGGGGTGGCTTTGGAGAGCGGGCGGGAAGGAGCCGGAGCCTGACAGTGATGGCGTGGGCACGGCTTGTGCTCGCTGCCTGTATGGTGAGATGTGAACGCAGGGATGGAGCCAATGAGGAAGGTAAGGAGGGGAAAAGGCAGCGAGTAGGGAAGCACTGGTGAGCCTGTTCTGCAACCTGAAGGCAAATTGCCGGAGGCAGCAATGACTCTGGTGTGCGTCTTGCTCAGCCGTTTAGCAAAGTGGGGTCTGCTGGCCCGGCTGGGGATCCCAGGGGCACTGCCGAGGGCAGGGCCAGGCTCCGCGGGGACAAGCCCTGGCATGGCGAGGGCACACTGGGAAAAGGGAGAACTGCAGGTCCCCTGGGGCTGGGTGAGGAGACAGTCAGAAACCGAGGAAGCTGCTGTGTGCCCAGGGGAGCTGTCCGAGGAGCTGAAGGTGGAACAGGAGCGCAGCCAGGCCCACCTGAAACACCAAGAGTGGGAATTGTCCCTGTTCCAAGAGAAGCTATACCAGATGTCCAGACTCATGGAGAAGAAGGATAAAGATCTGCAAGTGGCAGCTGAGGAGTTAAGGTATATACACTGCCAGGACCCCAGGTGTTGCAAAAGCTTCTGGGTGGAAAGAGCCATGTGAGAGCATCACACTGTAGCTCAGCAGTGTGATCTCTACAGAAGCATCACATGAACCAAAAACTGGTGTTTAGTGGCACTCGTGCCAGCAGGCAGATTGCTGAGGAGTTGCTTGTACCGAGGGGGACGTTCCCACCCAGGCAGTGGTGGTGGGCAGTGGGTGTGTGGGATGCTGCTCTTCCCAAGTTGTTTGGGCGACCTTCTCCCATCACGGTGGCCCACAATGGTCTTGTCTCTCGGCCCAGGCAAGCCAAAGCCCACTGCCAGGCACTGGAGGCTTCCTTGGAAGAAAGGGTGGAAAAGGCAGAGGATGCTTCCAGGAGACCAGCACAGGCAGCCAAAGCCTCCAAGCAGGTAAGTTGGCACAGAGTCTGCCAAGCTCTGGGTGTGCCGAGGGTACCACGTGCCCACACAGTGTTTCTCCCGCACCAGCGCTGCTGCCAGCTAACGAGTTGATGTTTGCACAGCGCCTTGGAGCCGTGAAGCATTGTGCGTGCTCATGGCTGCGATAATTGCTAATTAGAGGGGATAGCAGCGGGTGGGAAGATCTGCAAGCACTCCCTCCTTGTCCCGAACTTGCTGAGGATGCAGCAGCAGGCGGAGGGCTGAGGGTGCAGGGGCAGTGCGTTGCAAGGGACAGGAAAGGACGCTCCTTGTCCGCCTGCACCAAATCCCTGCTTGATTTCCCGGTGCTAGAAACGGGAAGAACGCAAAGGCGGTTGCAGCAGCAGATGGAGGGACTGTAGGATTCGTACAGCCTGTACCACCACAGTGGCAGACAGCGTGCCAGCGAGGCAGGCTGGACGGAGGCGGGCGGCCAGGCGGTGACTCACAGCCAGATGACGAGCGGGGGGTCTCGCCCGTCCTGTGCCACACGTGGTGATGGGGTGGCAAGTGTGGGAGGCCGGAGGGGCAGCCTGGCCCTAGCAGTGCTGCAGGGACTGGCAGCCGGACCTGAGCGCGCTGTTCGCAGCCCCCGCTAGCTGTCTGTGTGTCTGGCTGTTGGGCACAACGCAGCCAGCTGGATGCGGCTGGACCAGGGCAACACGTGCATCTGTGGGCACGGGTATAGATTAAAAGAGAACGATGCATGAGAGAGTCTGAGCTCTGGCCACGGTGTGTAGCACAGTCTTGGTGCGTTGAAGATGGGAAACACTCCACAGTTGTGGAAAATGTCGATGTGGCTGTTGGGAGCCACGCATGGTCCCTCTCCCGGCTTTTGTGGGGCTTATGTCCTGCAGCAGAGCGAGAAAGGGCTCTTGGATGCTGCTCCTCTGCCCAACGAGCCCACAGCAAGATGCTCCGTGGGCTTTGCTCTTGGCCAGTGCCCAGTGGGCAGCATCTGCCAGTAAGGCTGCCTCAGAACCAGGGGTCAGCTGAGCTGGCATGGAACCAGACCCAGGCTGGGCTACTTCTTGCAGGGGCTGCAGCTGGAGCTGGTCAAGCTCGGCACGAAATGCCGAGGCCTCAGGCATGAGGAAATAATCCAGCGCCAACAAAAAGGTTTGTCCGAGCTGCGGGCAAGAGTGAAGATGCTGGAGAAGATGCAGTCATCAGGTAAGTGTGGCTGTCCCTGTAAAGGGAAGGTGCATCTGCTGGCTTCGGCAGAAGCTGGGATTGGTGCCAGCAGAGCACATAAAGTGACGGGCTGTGCTGGGGGCTCGAGCTCTTTGCTTGCAAGCGGCTCAGGCTTTGCCTTTGCGAAGTCAGCTCTCCCACGCACGTGTGTGTGCGTGTAACGCACACAGGTGATGGGAAATCACCTCTGAAGCACCCGCAGCATGGCTGTGGGCTTTAAAAAGGCGCTCAGCATCCTTTGCGGGCATCATGTGCCAGTAAGCTGGTACAGGGGAGGAGGTGGCATTTGCAGGAGCCAGCAGAGGCAGCTGGCAAAGGGGTTTGCAGCAGCAGCTGCCAAGCAGCCAGAGCGGGGTGCAAGCAGGCACCTGCGCTGGGGTGCTGCTCACCTCAAAGCAAGACAGAGCAGCTGTGCCCCAAAGGGACGGAGCCTTGCTGCGGTGCTCTCAGAAGCTTGCAAGTGCTGCACACTGTCTGCTCACCCTGCCTGCTTCTCTGCCGGGCCCTTGCCACCGTGTGCATCTGTGCACCCAGAGCAGCATGGAAAAGCAGCACTTTTTTTGGTGAGAAGCAACAAGTAGAGTAGCAGTTTGTGGTGCTGCCATCTGATGAACAGGGTGGTGTCCCACTTAGTTCTGTAGCGAGAGCAATGCCCAAACAGCTAGCGAGGTGTGCAGGGGCGGCTGGGGTGGGCTTTGCTCCACAGCCTGCACGTCTCTCCGTGCGCTCTGTGCAAGGGCAGCGTGGCCAGCCTTGGGGCGGCTGCAACGTGAAGGTATGAAGCTGTGGTGTGTCATACTGAGAGCAGAACGATGCAGTGACTCTGTGTTTGCCCACAGCTGCCACGCAGAATAGTTCATTGCCAGTGGTGGTCCTGGAAAAAGATTTGCCAGAGGAAGTATTTTGCAAGATGGGTCTCAAGAAGAAGCCAGCAGAAGCACCAGGAGCCAAAGTGAGCAAGGTAAGAAGGCACTTTGTGGGTCGTGGGGCTGGCAGCTGCCTTGGGAAAGTATTCCCTGGGTTAGGGAGGGGCAGGCTCGCAGGGATGCTATAGCAGCAGCCCAGGGGGGAGAGGGAGGTATAAAATCTGGCAGGGTGGGAGGTGCAGCCTAATGGAAGGCAGCACTCGCAGAGCCGGGGCAGCTCCTGTCTGGCCCAGCAGCACTGGTGTAGCGCTGCTCGGGGATACCACAGGCTGTGTGGGTGGGAGGCTTTGGACCACGGCAGTGCCGGGGTGCTTTTGCTGTGCGGGGAGGAGGAGGCAGTGGAACCCAAAGGCAGGTGGTCCAGGCCACCTTGGTCTTTCCTCCCCTGCACAGGTTCCTGGCCAGCTTCCCAATGGGGGCTCACAGGGGCCTGCCAGCCTGGAGGCAGCTGAGGAGATGGACTTCGGTGAGAAGATGGTATGTTGGCGAGAGACACGTGGAAAGGGTACCCCACGTTCATGCAACGCAGGGTGTTTTGAAACACATTTCAGAAGGAAGCAGTCAGCATCGGGGTCCCCAGGAACAGCGTGTCACAGGGCCTGGGGTGTGCTGGGCATCTGCGGAGGGGACATCTCAGCACCCCAGGGTGCACAACAGCGTGTCCTTCTCCCCTCTCTGCCCAATGTCTTCAGGGATATTCCTTTGGGCAGGCTTTTGGTGAGGACAGAGACCTTTGCTGACTGATGCACCCGCTAGAGGAGGCACAAGGCAGACAGCTGCCAGAGGAGGTGGCCACCTCCACCCAGCATAGCGGCTGGGTTGTGTGAGTGGGTCTCTTCCCTCAGAAAAGGGTGTGGAAATGTCCAGCAGGGCAAAGGGATCATCTTGGGAAAGGACAAAATCCCACCCCAAAGAGTCATGTGACTGGGAATTGACCGCCAGGTGTGACAGGGGCCGGTCATGCTGCGGCGCAGTGCATCATCCCCCGGAGCGCCTCGTGCGTGCACGCCGAAGGCACGGGGAGCTGCAGCCAGCCGGCTGTCGAGGCGAGCTCTGAGGAGCTTGCCCAGGGGAAGCCCACGTGGAAACGGAAGGGGAAGGCATGTGGCAGCTTCCCGGTGACATTGCCATTGTCATCTCCTCCGTAGAGCAGAAAGAAAGCAGATGGCTGAGCAGTGTGCTGTTAGGTGGTGGAAGAATTGGCAGGCAGAGTAAATCATGCATTTCCTTTTGTGCCCGCAGTACCTTGATGCAATTAGAGCTCTGGGAAAGCTGATGGAGATGAAGAGGCTCTCAGGAATGCAGCCTTTGAAGAACCTTCCTCAGGAGAAGAGGGAAAAAGCAGGCATGCAGAGACAGCAGGACCTGGAGCTGCTGTATCACAAGGTCAGGAACCTCAAGACTTGCCTACAAAGAAAAGAAGAAAGGCTGAAAGATTACGAGGCCAAAATAAAACAGCTCAGGTATGGAAAGGCGAGGCGGCCGTTAGCCCCAGGTCCCGGGATGCAAAGCCATGTGGGATGGGGGAGCGGAGCAGCACGGCCCCTGAGGCAGGGCGCGTGGTGGGCACAACTGAAAACCAAAGCGGTGGGAGAAATGGAGACGTGGCCCCTCGGTGCTGCGATGGTGCTGTGCGGGGTGCTGTGCAGCTGAGCAGCATTGGAGTGGTGATGGTACAGAGTCCCGAGCCTGCGGTGGCCAGACCCTGGGACACGACAGTGGGTGGCCCGGCCGGGGCAGCAGGAGGCAGGTGTGGGAGCTGATGGGAAGGGCTGTCCGGACCGAAGGCGATGCTCCCGCACCAGGTTATAGGAGCAGGGTGGGACCCATGGGTGCGCTGGTGCCATGGTGTAGAAGGTTATTTCTGGGCTGGTGTAAATGTGCTGCCGCATTCAAAGGAGGCTAGAGGTCTGATAGTGATCTCCAAGGCGGCAGCCGCCCAGCGTCCCTGTCCGGGCTGGTCCGCCAACAGAAGGGATGGAGACCAAAAAATCAGAGGCAAAACTCTGTAATACTCGGTTTGGAGTTTTAGAAAGCAGGCATTCCTTATTTTTTGTGCCGGATGCACAGAGTCTAAGTTCCTCCTAATGTGCATCCTGACTTTATTCACCGTTTGTCTTTACATCGCCAATCTATACAAGTTAATGACATTTCTGAGAAACTATTGGCATATTCATTACAGCTCCATGAACCACATACCATATCTACATGTGGTCTAATGGGTCAGGGGTCCTCTGGTGGTTGGTTGGGACATCTTCATCCTTTCTTCATCCTCTTCATCATCTTCCTCTTCTCCTGGCCCTGTTTCAGCACTCTGGGCTCATGTCTTGGTTTTGCACCGGTTCTTACCTACTAGTAGCTGAACTACACAACGCAGCGCTGCATGGCGATGTCATGGCTATGTTAGTTGCAACATTTACAATTAAGCAGAGCAGTAAAATTCCTCCGGTATCAGGACCACCGCCATCAGTAAGGGGTGCCTGGGGGCGGGCGTGAGGAGGGGGAAGCCTCGAAGAGGCAGCTTCTCATCCATGGTGTAAGGCATAGGAGCAGGGAAAACGCTGGCCAAAACACGTGCAAGGTGTCAGCTGCTCTGACAGCCCGTAGTGTCACCCCGTGGCATGGGGGTCTGAGGTGGGGGGTGGGCACCGTGTGGTTGTGCTCCACAGCCATCGCCTCTGGGCAGAGCCCCGCCTGGGGGTCGCAGCTCAGTGGGGGTGACAGAGCTGCCCCCCATCTGTTTTGCACAGGCTGAATGAAGCATCCCTGCAGCAGTGCCGGGAGGAGGAGTCCAAGCTGAAGGATGAAGCCTACAGGGAGGCAGAAGAGAAGGTTCTGCTGCAGGAGACTCTGGAGAGGACACAGATCCAGCTGACCCAGGCAAAGAAGCTGCTGCAGGAGTCCAGATGGCTGAAGGTGAGAGCAGGGGAGTGGGTAAGTGCAGCCCCCTGAGGGCACCTGGAGTCCCGGGGGGGCAAATATCCCCATGGCCAAGGGTTCAAAGGCAGCTCACAGCGGGCATTGGGCAGCTCTGAGCTCAGCGAGGCACTGGGAGCTGCCTCCGCCCCGACAGTGTAGGAAGGCACAGAGGGTGCGCGGCACGGGGGATGCGCAGCACAGGGGATGTGTGGCACGAGGGATGCACGGCACGGGGATGCGCGGCACAGCCACAACATTCGCCTCTTAGTAAGAGGCAAATCCTGCAAGCAGAAGGCAGGTGACTCCTGGCATTATCCCGAGCCTGGCAGGGGACAAGGACAAGGGGCCTCCGGGCTGTGCCGGTGCTCCCAAAGGCAGGAGCGATGCCCTCCGCTTGCTCGGTTACAGGCCAGGCAGGGTGAGCAGGCACGGAAGTGTGATTTTGCTCGCTCTGGGGTGACCCGCTCAGGCAGTGTTCGGTAACCAAAGAGCAGGGGGTTGTGGCAAGAGACCCCCAGAGCCTCAGCAGGCTGGAAAGGTGCAAGAGCGTTGGTGGTTCTCAGGGCACAGTGCCTGCGTGGGGCCCCTCCGCGGCGTTTGCTGCAGCCGGAAAGGTGGAGGAGCCCAGTGTGGAGCCTCGGCAGCAGCCGCAAGCCCGGTGTAACGTGCCGAGCTCGTGTCTGTGACAGGCTGGGCACAGGCAGCGGGGCTGGCGCAGCTTCCCGGGTGCCACGGGGTGGCTGTGCCCTGCTGCGGCAGCGGTGGCTGAGGGGCCACCAGGTGAGAAGCTGGGTGCTGCGGGCCAACCCAGCTCCTGCGCTGTGGGGGCATGCGGGGCAGTCCCCACTCCATCTGTCAGCGACCCAGGGGTTTTGAGCTCTGCCGGACCCTCCCGAGAGGCTGGGCGTTCCTGAGCCGTGGCAGTGGGTTTGGGCGCTTGTGGGGAGGGAGAAGGGAGAAGGACATCATGCAGCTGGCCCAAGAGCCGTGCCAAGCGCTGCAGGTGAGCGTGATGTGACGTTCAACCTCTCCCTGTTCCGCAGCCTGCAGCCAAGAAGCCTTTCTCAGGAAAGCCGAAGGCCAAGGAGTTCGTGGCAGCAGCTGTCCAGACAGGCTGCGCGTAGGACAGGCACTGCAAGTGAGGGTCTGCGGTGGGAGCAGGTCCCCACGCCGTGGGCTCTGTAACGTGGGGTGGGGTGCGAGGCGTGGGCACACCTTAAGGACCCTCCGTTGGTATCTTGTACCTCCAGGCATGCCAGCGGGTCAGCGCGGCACCTGGGACTGGATTTTCCCACAGCACATGGATTGCCCAGTGCGGTGGGCTTATGGCATAGAGAAGGTCTGGATACATGTCAGTGTATATGCGATGTGTGTACATATGTATTCATATAGATAGATAGACACCTGTGTCTGTGTGTGTGAATACAGCCCTGCAGCTGCGCGGGGTCTGCCCCATCGCCTGCCCACCCTCCTCCAGTCGTCGCCCCTTGCGCTTGTGACCCCAGTGCCCACCAGTCCCGTGCTGTGGTGGGCAGCTGGAGCATAAGGCTGGAAACACGGTCCCCCAGGAGCGCAGGGCTGCGGCGGTGGGCTGCGGCGTGGGGTGCAGTGTGGGGTGGGGAAGGGGAAGGGGAAGGGGAAGGGGAAGGGGAAGGGGAAGG
The DNA here is from genome assembly GCF_015220075.1 of Falco rusticolus. Classification (NCBI taxonomy): domain Eukaryota; kingdom Metazoa; phylum Chordata; class Aves; order Falconiformes; family Falconidae; genus Falco; species Falco rusticolus. The sequence goes on along the minus strand of NC_051189.1, from coordinate 110,504,335 downwards.
GGAAGGGGAGCAGGAGCTGTGCCCGTAGGTGATGGCTGGAGCGGGGAGCAAAGGCTGGGCTGGGTGGGCTGGGGCAGGGCCATGTGCCTACCCAGGCTGCTGCCCTCGAAGAGGGGTCTGGGGGGTCTGTCAGGGGATCTGGGGGGGGGGTCTGTTGGAGATTTGGGGGGGATCTCTGTTGGGAGTCTGTCAGGGGATCTTTGGGGGATCTGTCTAGGATCTGTGGGTGGTCTGTCGGGGATCTGTAGGGAGTCTGTTGGGGGGTCTGTCAAGGATCTGTCAGGGGGTCTGTCGGGGATCTGTGGTGGGTCTGTTGGAGATCCATCGAGGGGTCTGCAAGGAGATCTGTGGGGAGTCCGTTGAGGGGGTCTGTTGGAGATCTGTTGAAGATCTGTGGGGGGGTTGTCAAGGATCTGCTGGGGATCTGTGGAGGATCTGTCAGGGGTTCTGTTGGAGAGCTGGGGGGGCAGTCAGTCGGGGGATCTCTGGGGGGCTCTGTTGGAGGTCTGTCGGGGACCTCGGCGGGTCTGTCGGGCGAGCCAGGGCTGGCCCCCGACCCCACGTGTGCCCCCTCGCCCCCCGCCCGGGCCAGGGCGGCTGCCTGCAGGTGGGAGCTGGGCCCCGCGGGGCCCCCCGGGCCGCCCCCCCGCCCTGAACCGGGAGCGGGAGCCCCCCCAGGGCAGAGGAGCCCCCCCAGGGCAATGGAGCCCCCCCAGGGCACGGGAGCCCCCCCAGGGCCGGGGAGCCCCCCCAGGGCAGAGGAGGCCCCCCAGGGCAGAGAAGCCCCCCCAGGGCACGGGAGCCCCCCCCGGGCAGGGGAGCCCCCCCACGGCAGAGGAGCCCCGGGGCCGGACCGGCGGGGGGCGCTGGGCGGGGGGCGCTGGGCCGGCCCCCGGCGGGGCGGGGCGGGTTGGGGCGGGGGGCGGGGCGGCCATCCGGGCACCATGGCGGCGGCGGCGGCGGCGGAGGGGCCGGCGGGGCGGCGGGGCCGGGGGCCGGAGCCGGGGCCGGGGCCGGGCAGCCCGGCGGGGCGGCCGGGGGCCGAGGGCTCCCCCGGGGGCGGCCGCCGCGTCTTCAGCCCCGCCGGGGAGTTCCGCGAGTTCTCCCGGCGGCAGCTCCGCGACATGGAGCGGCTCTTCCGACAGTGAGTACGGGCAGGGGGCGGCGGGGCAGCGGCCACGGCACCCGCGCCCTGCGGGAGAGACCCCCGTTCCTCGCCGGAGGGAGCCCCGTTCATTGCAGGATGGACCCCCCCGCACCTTGCGGGAGGGAGCCCCCCCATTCCGTGCAGGAGGGAGCCACTCATTCACTGCAGGATGGACCCCCTGTTCCTTGCCGGAGGGAGCCCCCCCGTTTATTGCTGGAGGGACCCCCCCATTCCTTGCGGGACAGACACCCCTATGCCTTACATGAGGGACCCCCCCATTCATTGCATGAAGGGCACCCCTATGCCTTTAGATGAGGACCCCCCCCTCATTCCTTGCAGGAGAGACCCCCTGGCTCCTTGTGGGAGGCTCCCCCCCAGCTCTATCTCTCTGCAGGAGGGATGCCAGGGGCTCCCCGTGCCCCCCCATCCCGCACTTTGCAGAGGAGGGATGCCAGGGGCTCCCCGTGCCCCCCCCATCCCGCACTTTGCAGAGGAGGGATGCCAGGGGCTCCCCGTGCCCCCCCCATCCCGCACTTTGCAGAGGAGGGATGCCAGGGGCTCCCCGTGCCCCCCCATCCCGCACTTTGCAGAGGAGGGATGCCAGGGGCTCCCCGTGCCCCCCCATCCCGCACTTTGCAGAGGAGGGATGCCAGGGGCTCCCCGTGCCCCCCCATCCCGCACTTTGCAGAGGAGGGATGCCAGGGTCACCTCCCCCCCAGCTCCCTGCAGGAGAGATGCGTGTGCACCCCCAAACTGCTGCCAAAGGGATGCCCTGTCCCCCATCACCTGTGAGGAGGGACCCCAGCACCTTGTGCTCAAGGCGGGGGGGGGGGGGGGGGGGGCTGGAGGAGCCCGCAGGGGACCCCCACTTCTTTGCCAGCAGCACAGACCCCGGCGGCTGCAGCGGCGAGGGCAGGCGGCATGTCCTCAGCATCCCTGGGCGCTGCGTGCCACCACGCGCGGCGGAGCGTGACTTCGTGTGCCAGCTCGGCCTGGGGGGGGGATGCTGGATGCTGGCAGCCGACAGTGAGCCCTGGAAATTTCCAGGGGGGGAGACAGAAATGGGGATGGCTCTGAGCCTGGTCATGCCAGGATGTGCACAAGTAACCGGGGGCGAGTGGGACAGCCCGGAGCATCCCCCCCGGAGCATCCCCATAGAGCCATGGCATGTCAGGTGCTCCGTGGCTCTGGGGGCCGTGGGTGAAGGCAGGGTGGCGGTGGGCTGCTGCCCCTCACCCTATCCAGCACCCTGCCATGTGGTCTTGTTCTGGCATGGCCGAGCGCTGGAGAAGGTGCAGGGGATGGAGGCGGCCAGGACGGAAGCACGAGGCTGGGGGTGTTTAGGGTGCTGGCAGCATGAGGAGCCCCCTGTTCCCCGCTACGTCCCATTGCCTGGATGCAGCAGCGAGCGAGACGGGCAGGCTGCTGCGGGACTGCAGCAGAGGGGAGCCCCCAACGGGGCTGGGGGTCCCCACGGGGCAAAGCGGTGGGTGGGTGTGGGTGCTGCGGCCGCGGCGCAGATGGCGGTGGTGGAGCCTGGCCAGCGCTGCGCAGACGAGGGAGCCGGGTGTGCGAGGCAGACGTGTTTGCTCTGACAGCTGCAGCGTCTCACTGCAGCGAAAGGAGCAGCGCCGGGGCTGCGCGCCCGCCGCTGAGGCAGCTCCCGGGGGGTTGGGAGCCAGAGGGGGGGTCTCCCAAGCAAGGGGTGCGTCAAGCCTGGCTCTGCCACGCTGTCCGTGCCACTGCCACAGTCCTTGTGACGTGGCCATCAGCTGTGCAGGGTAAAGTGACACATGGAAGGGTTTTTTCTCTCCGTAGGGGTGATGTTACCCATTGGGAGCTTCCCCGGGGAGAAGCAGAAAAGCAGCAGCACCCCTGAAAATCAGAGAGGAGGGCTGGGGGGAGTGAGGCAGCGCCCTGCCATCAGAGGAAGGCTTAGGGGACGAAGTGGCAGGGCCAGGTTAGCAAACTTGCCCCTTGCAGAGAAACTCTCTGCCCAGTGCTCCGAGAGGGGTCTCGGAGGCAGAAGTGAGCGGGGCTGGCCCTGGTTCGGGCCCCAGCAGCGTGGGGGAGCAGGAAGGTGATGCTGGCAGCACGGACAGAGCAGACCGCAGCGGGAAGGTACAAATGAGTCATGGACCTGCAGTGTGGGGAGCCGGGTGCTCTGCGGGGCTGCTGCAGGGCCTGCAGGCACAGGAAAGAGGAGCCACGAAAAACAAAAAGGCAACACACCAAAAAAAAAAAAAAAAAGAAAAAAAAAGAAAAAACCAAAAAAGCCCTGTAACGACAGGTGCAGCTGCATAGGTGCTCATCTACTTCTGCAACGTCCTGGGATGTGCCGCAGGGCTCTCCTCTTGTGCCCATGCCATGGAGCCGTACAAAGTGCTGTGCCATGCTGTGCCGAGAGGTTCTGGGGCAGGGGACCGTGTGTCACCAGCACAGACAGCGGAGGGGTGGGCTGCCAGCCCCGGGTGGGTGGGAGGCTGGATGGAATGGTGGCAGGGGGCCGAGAAGGGGCATCCCTGTGGGGTCTGTCAGCAGGTTCGGTAAGCAGCAGTGCGCCTGGGTCTCCTGGTCAAGGCTGGGCACCTGGCTGGGGCTGGAGCATGGAAGCCAGGGGGCTCTGGGCAGGCGGGACCTGGGGGTGTCATAGGGAGGAGGAGGTGGCTGCGCTGGAGAGCTCCTGGTCCCCACAGCCCAACGGACAGGAGCTGCTGGGAGCACCCACACAGCATCACACCCCTGGGAGCCAGGCAAGCTGCCGGCTCGGCTGAGAGGACGGGGGGCTGTGGCCAAGGGATGATGTGGGGAGCAGCGCCTGGTGGGCTTAGTGCCGTAGCTGTCATCCCTTGTAGCAGCCGAGGGGAGTGTGTGCTCAGGCTCCCAGTTTGCGGAGCCAGCAGCAGGTTTGGCAGCATCCCGGGAGGTTTTCCTGCCAAGTGCCGCACAGCAGCAGAAGCGATTCCAGATGATGCTCTGGGGAGCTGTTAGCGGTTCGCTGGCAGCTTCCCCCGCGGTCTGGCAAGCCGCCCGAGAGCGTCACTGCCCCGGTCCGTGCCATCCTCTCCATGCCTGCTGCTTCGCTCCCCAGGTAGCGTGGGCACAGGGTGCTGGGTGGGCACAGAGGGCCGGTGCCAGGGTGGCTGCGTGCGCTCTGTGTCCTGCTGCCGTGTGACAGGACTGTGCCTCCTTCCCGCAGGTACGACGCAGGGAAAGATGGCTTCATTGACCTGATGGAGCTGAAGCTGATGATGGAGAAGCTGGGGGCTCCGCAGACACACCTGGGCCTGAAGAACATGATCAAGGAAGTGGACGAGGACCTGGACAGCAAGCTGAGCTTTCGGGAGGTGAGGGGCTGGGGGGCTCTGTGCTGCCAGGGAGGTGACCCGAGGGCTGCTCCGCTCAGGGCTGGGCTGGGCTGGGGGGGGAGGTCGTGGTGGCTTGGTGGTCTCGGGGGAGCTGACACCACCCTCTCCCCTTGCAGTTCCTGCTGATTTTCCGCAAGGCAGCAGCGGGCGAGCTGCAGGAGGACAGCGGGCTGCACGCCCTGGCCCGGCTCTCCGAGATCGATGTCTCCACGGAGGGGGTGAAGGGCGCCAAGAGCTTCTTTGAGGCCAAGGTGAGGCAGGTGTGGGGACACTGGGTCGGTGATGGGCGAAGGTTCTTGGTGCTGGCTCGCTGGGGACAGGGGTGAAGATGGTGGGGGGAGCAGCAGCAGGGGTCTTGTGGGACCCAGCTGGACGTGCCCCCCTCTGCAGGTGCAAGCCATCCATGATGCCAGCCGCTTCGAGGAGGAGATCAAGGCAGAGCAGGAGGAGAAGAAGAAGCAGGCGGAGGAGCTGAAGCAGAGGAAGGCGGCATTCAAGGAGCTGCAGTCCACCTTCAAGCAGTGATGGGCACCGGCGCGGGGCTGGGCAGGACTGGGCTGCGGTGCCCGAGCTGGGAAGGCCGTGTGGGCCGAGCGGCCGGGAGCGCTGCCCGAGCCACGTGTCACCTGTGAATCCCGACGGGCAGGCTCGGGGCCGGGCTCAGCACACCAGCACCGGCCACTTGGCCCTGGCTCCCCGTCTCCTTGCTGTGGTGTCTGTCCGTCTTGTTTGTGCTCCCCTGTGTCCCCAGCGTGTCCCCCTGCCGAGCTGCTCCCGCCCCAAAGGGCAGCAGCACCCCGTCCCCTGCCAGGGGTTGCTGCTGCTGGGGCCCCTGTCCCTGGGCTGTCGTGCGTGGCGCATGCACTGTGAGCTTTGTAGGGTGGGGGCTACCCGGGTGGGTGTCACAGTGGCCGTGCTGGCTCGGTGCCCGTTGGCCACTGCTGGCCATGGTCTCTGTGCCCGGCACGCTGCCGGTGAGCGTGGCGAAGGCCAGGTGCCGGCAGAGGGGCTCTGTGCGTGTGTGGGCACCCAGGGTCGTGCCCACCCCGCGGGTGCAGCCCCCAGGGGGCTGAGCGCCGTGGCCCCCACCTGCCTGTGTCGGGGGGCAGCTGCTGGCTCACCAAGCTGCGTTACGGTTGCGTGCGCCATGTCCAGCCCAGGAGGGCGAGTGGTGGAGCCTCCCGTCGGGCGACTGAGTCTCCCATGTTTGGGGGGGAGGGGGGGGGTGGCTGTGAAGAGGCACATCTGTCCCGCCGTGTCCCCTGAGCAGCGGTGCTGGGGGAGGGAGCTGTGTTTTGGTTTTTTTTATTATTTTAATCCCAAATAAATATTATATTTCGTAAGCACGCTGAGTGCCTGTGCGGGGAGCTGAGGCCTGGCTGTGTCTGGGGGGGGGGGGCGGGGGTCGCTCGGGTGGGGGGAAGGGGTCTGTGGCTGTGAGCATCCAGCTGCTGGTGCTGGGGGCCAGCCTCCCCATGGGCAGGCAGTGGCGACGGGCACTGAGCTGTGGCAGTGCCAGGCTGGCAGCGTGGGAAGCAACCCGCTCCAGGTGTGTGGATGTGGCGTGATGGCAGGTTTTTCAGCATCACTGCGGGTATCAGCCCGTGTGCCCAGCGGCTGCCCCCCCTCCGCCTGGGGTCAGCCAGCCTTGGCAGCACAGAGCGTGAGACAGGAGCGCAGCAGCAGCATGGGGGCGGTGGGGGCTGGGGTGGCCACGTCCTGAGGCAGCCGGTGCTGGAGGTTGGGGTGCAGCTGGGCTGCCCGACTCCCCACCCCACCCCCCCACCCCCAGCACAGAGCGGCATGGCTGGGGGTCTGTCCAGCAGCTGTCCCCAGGTTGGGGCCAGATGTCCCTGCTGTGTGATGGCACGGTGCCGGCGCGTGGTGGGCAGATGGGGCTGTTCCCAGGCAGCACAGGTGAGGGTGATAAGATGGGGTGATGGGGCTGGGGTGCCCTGCCCCCACCAGCGTGGGACAGTCCCCACATGTCGGTGGCAGCAGGGGTGACGCCAAGGTCTCTGCTGCTGGTGGCAGTTGTGGCAGGCACTATAAGAGGGGCAAGCAGCTGTGGCACGGCAGCTCGGGACTGCACGACCATGCTGGGGGCTCTGTGTCTCGCTGTGCTGCTTGGCTATGGTGGGTGAGGGCAGGGGGTGGGGGTGGGGTGGGGGGGGAAGATGGCACCCCAGCACAGGCTGTGGCCCTGGGTGCTGGTGGCAGCTGAGGTCCCTTTGCCGGGTGTCCTGCAGCCTACGGATGCGGTCAGCCGGCTGTGCCGCCACTGCTGGGCACCCGCGTGGTGGGCGGTGAAGATGCTCGGCCCCACAGCTGGCCTTGGCAGGTAAGGGGTGGGAGGGAGGCATGGGGATGGGGGGGGCATGGGGATGGGTGCGGGGGACACCCCTGTGCTGACGCTGTGCTTCTACCCTCCCAGATCTCGCTGCAGTACAGCCGCAACAATGCTTGGCACCACACGTGCGGCGGGACCCTCATTGCCCCCAACTGGGTGCTGACAGCCGCCCACTGCATCAGGTGGGTGCTGGGGGTGGGGTCAGCAGCGGGGAGGGGGACAAGACGTTTGTGGGGACTGACACCCCCTTCTCCCCATCCGGCAGCTCTAGCATGACGTACCGCGTGGTGCTGGGCAAGCAGGTGCTGTCGCAGGAGGACGAGCCGGGCTCGCTGGCCGTGGGCGTTGAGAAGATGATCGTGCACGAGAAGTGGAACTCCTTCTTAATCATGTAACGGCCGGGACGTGGTGGGGGCGAGCAGGGGGACGTCGTGGCTGGGGTCCCTCAGCCCCATGGCTCGGCTTTCCCCGCAGCAATGACATCGCGTTGATCAAGCTGGCGCAGGAGGTGGAGGAGAGCGAGACCATTCGTCCCGCCTGCCTGCCGCCCGCCGGCCTGGTGCTGGAGAACAACTACCCCTGCTACGTCACCGGCTGGGGACGCCTCCGGAGTAAGCGTGGGGTCCCTGGGGAGGAGGCGGGGGGCAAGGGGGCGCGGGGTACAAGGTGCTGTTGTTGCAGCGAATGGGCCTCTGGCTGACGTCCTGCAGCAAGCCCTGCTGCCCGTGGTGGACCACGCGACCTGCTCCAAGCGAGACTGGTGGGGCAGCACGGTGCGCACCACCATGGTGTGCGCCGGCGGCGATGGCGTGGTCTCCGGCTGCAATGTGAGTGTTGGCACCACGGGACAGTGGGTGCCCCCGGCTGGCCGGGGTGGGCTGGCCGGGGTGCCCAGGAGTGGCGGTAGCAAGCGTCTGTCTGTCCGGGCAGGGGGATTCGGGCGGCCCCCTGAACTGCCAGCGCAACGGGCTCTGGGACGTGGACGGCATTGTCAGCTTTGGCTCCGGGCTGAGCTGCAACATGATCAAGAAGCCGACGGTGTTCACGCGGGTGTCCGCCTACATCGACTGGATCAACGAGGTGGGTGCCCCATCCCCTGCCCCCGCAGAGGGGTGGACCACGCTGTCCCCATCCAGGCCAAGGTCTCCCCCCAACCCGCGCCGTGTCTTGTCGTTGGCAGAAAATGAGCACGAACTGAGGCGGCGGCGCGTGGTGCAACAGATCTCAAGCGTGATAAAGGCAAAAGTGCTGAGAGGACCTTGTGTGTCCCACTGGTTATTTGGGGGGGTGGGGGGTGGAAATCACGTGGTGGGGCTGGGGGCAGACCCCCAGGGCTGTGGCCAGTGACAGCAGGGTTCGGCCCGTGCACTCGGGAAGGTCTCCCCACTGCGCAGCAGGGCTGGCCAGGTTCCGGGGGGGGCTGAGGAGCGGGGGGGGCAGCCATCCCACAAACTGCCCCCGGTTGGGGAGTGGGATCCACACCCAGGGCTGAGCTGAGGGGCTCACAGCTTAGCTGGTGGTTTGGGGGGAGAGGGGGTGGGGTCTGGCTGGGGGGTCCTGGGGGGCTCCAGGGAAACCAGTTGGCCTTTGAGGGGGGGGTGTGGATCTACCTTTAGGGAATGCGGCTGCCCCTGGGAGGTTTTGGGGGACCTGACTGGCACTGGGCTACCTGAGGGCAGCTGATTTTTAATGGGGGGTCTTGAGGGACCTGGGTTGGTCCTGGGGGGCCTGCTGGGGTGGGGGATGACTTGAGAGAGCCCAGCTGCAGCTGGAACTCCTGGGAGCTGCCTGGCCTGGCCCGTGCTGGCTCCAGGACCTGTGATGTGGCCCAGGAGGCTGGGCATCTTACTGAGGATCTTCTTCCACAGTGGCTGGAGCCACGGGGTGGGGGAGTGCTGCTCTGTGGGTCTTGGCTGTGGGGTCTCTTGAATGAGCTGGAGCTGCCACAGGGGAGATGTGGGGTGTTCCGGGGAAAGAGGCGACCATGGCAATGGCAGCAGGTGGGAAGAGGCTGCCGGGGAGGTGTGGAGGGGTGCCACACCGCATACCCCTGAGTGGAACCACTCACCATCTCATCGCGGCTGCCGGAGCCCAGCAAGGAGCCTGGTGATGGAAGGACGAGCAGAGATGGATGGCAGCAGTGCCTGGAGCTCTGCGGGGGACCTGATGGGTGGTGCCTGGCTTAGGAGTCATGCTGCCACCGGATCAGCATGTGACACCATCACTGGATTGGCAAACACCACCATCACCTGCATAGGACCAGCGGCAGGGCCGTGCGAGCCCCCTGCCCGGGTCTGGGCTTGCCTGGGCTCCAGGGACCATGCGGCACTTCCCAGCGTGGCCAGGGGTGTAGGCCTCACTGGAACTGACAAATAAAATCCCGGGAAACCCAAGGCCTAACAGTTCTCCCCCCCTGCACTGTTGTTTTCCACCATAACATGGAGAGGGGTAAGACATCAGAAAACCCAAAAACCTTCTGCCCCAGCAGGGGGAAACCCAGGCAGAGTGGGGAGCAAGGGGGTGGAACAGAGGGGGAAGCAGAGACCAACAGGGAGAAAGACAGGAGAGAAAAAAAAAAAAAAAAAAAAAAAAAGTAAGGAGGCTCAAAGGCACTGGCACAGGGGAGTTCTCTCAGCTCCAAGAGCCAAAAAGATGGGAGGGGAGAAAGGGGGGTGGGACAGAGGAGTAACATAATCGGAGCCGGGGGTTGGTTGTAAAGAGGTGTAAAACAGTGCAAAGCAAAAAAAAAAGCTAAATACAGAGGAAAACTGGGGGGGACAAAACACAGACCATAGGAAGGTTGATGGGCGAAAGATAAGGAGGGACATGGAGGGACACGGAAAGACCAGGCAGGAGGAAGACACTGGGGGGAAAACGAGTGGGCACTCAGAGACAAGGGGCCATCTGCCACAGGGGGAACCCAGCTCTTGACACCCCGTGCCAGAGCCATGCTGGCACCCACCATCCCAGCAACTGTGCTCCTGCCACCCCACACCCTGGGGACACAGGGAAGGCACCGCTGTGGCACTGGGCTCTCACAAACACCCTGGGCATGGGCAGGGCCATCACAGCCACATCCCAGCTCCAGATGGGGCCTGCCACTGGTTGTGAGGTCACTGTGCCAAACTGCCTCTAAGCACCCAAAACACTCCCAAAAATAAAACAAACCATGAAAATACCCAGCGACTGCAAAGGCAGAGCAGATGTTCCTGGGTTCCCCTGTGAATCCCCAAGCATCCCTCGCTCCCCACAGCAGCACAGAGGCAAAGGGGCACAGCTTGATCTGCCTTCGCAGCGCCAAAACCCTCGCACGGTTTCCCAAGGGCATAAATCAGCCCACAGGATGAAGATGGGCTGGGCAGCCACGTGTGCAGCTCTCCGCTCCATCCCAGCTCTGTGCAGCACACACAGCAGCTCGCCGACACTTCCCTTCCCCACCTACATACCCAAAGGCAGCTGCAGCTCCTGAGAGCAGCTCCTTGGTCTCCAAGGATGCTTTTGCCCCAAAACCGCACAAACATCCAGGGTTTCTGACCTGAAACCATCACTGCAGCAGCTCGTCAGGGCAAGTGCTTTAACTCAGCTCCAATCTTTAAAGAAATCCTCCTGTTTCCCCGCTGTAACTCCAGTTCTGCCTACAACTGACTTCCTGAAAGGACAGGAGCTGCCTTCTCTATCTGCTCGTGTGGCCACGTTAGAGAAACACTACTGGTTAGAGCAGCAGGCTCAAAATTTGTGTGAGCGAGGTTTTTCTGGCTCTTCCCATTTCAGGGGAGCCTTCAGGAGATGCTGAAATCACATTCACAAGATGGAACAGACAAGGAAATGCCAACACTAAAGATCTCTTTCCTCTTTCATTACACATTATTGAAAACGAGAACTATCAACTGCAAAAATCATGTCATTCCACTTAAGGGCCAGACTTCAATTCCGTCGATTGGTTACTGGCAAAGACACAAAATGACTCTGAGGCTGAGCATGGCTGCATCACGACGAGCTAGAGGCACTGTCTTCTGTGAGCACAGAGGCTCCGGGCCGGCACGTGCCTGTCAAAGGACCTTCCTTCACACCCGTCCCTGCTCCGTCTTGAATGTTTCCCATCGGCACAGCGCCATTCTCTGTCTTACCTCTACTTCGCAGCAAGGACAGCGTTGGCAGGTTATGTTTCTCAAGACAAACATCTCAACAGACAAAGGGCTCCAGGAGCATCAATGCCGAGCACCGGTGGGCGCAGATTTCATCCGGCCGCAGGGAAGTAATGCTCGCACTCAGCGGGCACCTCACAGCTCAGGCATCACTTGCACATGAAGAAGAATCTCTTCCGGAGAAAGTTAAAACAGCCTGGGATCTGCTTGTACCTCTCCTTGGCAGAGACAGCATCTGCCACCTAAGAACAGAAGGAGAGCGGTCAAGGAGTGGGACGCTTCTCTGAGCTGTGCATCAGGGCACAGCCTCTCTCGTGGGAAGCATGGCAACGAGGACAGGGAATGGGACTGTGGGACAGGAGGGGGGCAGGTCTCCTCAAATGAGATGTTTTCACCCACAAAAACAAAAGGCGCTCGAGGGAATGTGGCCTTTCGGGAAACCCCGGCTGTATCAGCCACGGCTGCCCATGGTGGGTGATTCTCAGCAGGTGCCCCAACTCCCTCTTCTCCCTTTGGGTGTTCACTTAGGAGCAGATTCCCTTTCCACCCATTTTCTTCCAGACACGCCTGTCATTTCCCCATGGTTGCTTCCCTCAAGCCAAATGCCAGCCAGTGGAGAAAGGGTCTCGCGCCACTCCCCTGACATTGATGGCTGCCATGCTGCCGCCACGTGCCAAAGCAGCACCGTGACATCAGGAAAATGACAAAAAAGGAGGTCCTCTCCCCTGCCACCTCCACCTAAGACTTTTCTTCTCTTACACACAGAGACCAGGAAAGGCGTCTAGAAGTACCTACGCTCATCCCCACCTTTGGCAACTTTCTCTAGCCAACAGGGCACGCACAGGAAAGCATTTGTTAGCCACATGGGTTCCACATTCCCTGCGTGTTGTGCTCCTCGCTCAATGGGACACACGAACACAAACATGGCATCATCTTCCCAAGGGCGAGATGCTCCTCAGGACTTACCACGGTGTGATGGGAGCACCAGAGAGAAAAAGAGCACCTGCAGAGATTTCCAGGCACAAGAGACCTGGCGGGACTTCCCCAAGGATGTGCTCTGCCTGGACACGTGGTGGCACGCTTATGACGGTGCCCACAGTGCCATCAGCTTGGGCTTTTGAGAATGGGGTGAGCCATGTCATTTCTTAGCAGTTTCCTCGGAAAAAAATTATAGTCCCTACATCCCAGATAACTTTTCTCTAGAGAAACCTCAAGGCAGTTTTTGGCAGATTGAGGCCAGATGTTTTCTTTGTTATTAGACCTCTACCCAGTAGCTCCAACTAGCCACTGCCCCAACTGAATGCTCAAGACCATCCTTGCTGGTTTTTAAGCATAGGCCTCCACGTCCTGGCTGATCGCAGCTCTCACTGCTTCTTTCATACAACTACAAAAAGCAGGGAAAAAAAATAAGGCATTTACCTGCAGCAACATGTTCAGCAGGTGTTCTGAATGGGCATACTGCTCCAGCACAGCGTCCAGTGCTTCCACATACCACGAGCCACTCGATGCCTCCCTCCAGGAGACAAAACCTGCAGAGAAAGAACGAGAACATTTCTGCTAAAGCCAGTCTTCTGTTCTCGCCTGACCGAGTCACTGCCGCTCCCTGGGTGCTGTCTCGGATGGAGCCAGTTGCCCCTAACTGCCCCTGACTTTGGCTGCAAAGCTTCAACCTTCTTGGCTAATCCCCCTGTAGCTGGCAAAGGATTTGCGTGGGCTGGCTCACCTGGAAAAGTTGAGTAGGAGACCAAGATATCACTGGGTGTGGGCAAACTGGCTATGGCATCTGGCTCGTCCATGTTCCCCGACAGACCCCGAAAAGGAGTCGCGTCCGACTCCAAAGCACCTCCAGGAGCTTCATCTCTGGGCAACTTGTAATCCACCGTGACGCCTTGATCTTTTTGCTCTGCAAAAAAAAGGCAACAAGACAGTCCCTAAAGTTCATCTTACTCCAGCGTTCACCGATAGTACATCTTCTGTTAGGATGATAAAAACATGTGTAACAAAAAAAAAAAAAAAAAAAAAGAATAAAAGGTCTCTGACGACACCAAGCTTTTTGGCCCTTTGGCTGTGCTGGTTGAAATGGAGCCACTGGCAACTCACACCAAAGCCCTCGGAGAATCACTGCAGTTGGAAAATACCTTTATGATCATCCTGTCCAACTGTAAAACACTGTCTTGAAACAAAAAGTACTGTGCCAGACATCTTACTACTGGGATGGGGTGGAATATACATAAATATATCCTGTGGCCATCAGCTGAATTACTCTATGCTAGTAATTTAGTGAAGGCCTAAATGTGCAGCGAATGTCCCTCTGTGCTTTTTAAAAAGGTCTGTTTTCCTGAGAGATATCTGGGAAATATATTCAGTTGGCTACTTCAGGGATGTAAGAGTCTTCCTCCAACCTGGGAGGGGGAAACCGAAAATACTCCCTCATCCCATCAAATACCTAGCCTGTCAGCCAGTTGGTAAAAATTGCCTTGGCATCTGCAGAGCCCAAAACAAAAGGTTTGAGGAGGTGAGGACAATCTCCTTAAAAGTCAATTCAAGGAGTTTGGGATGGCAAGTTTACCCAACCTTTGTCTGAAAAGGAGTTTCATGCTTTCGACCCATTTGCACAGACCTTCCACTGGGAAAACTCCCTGAGGTCTGCGTTTCCCTGCCAGCTTCACAGCCCAAGACCTGGAGCAGGTGCTTGGTGTGCACCGCAGTTGCTCCCCTCCTTCTTTCCCGCATCCCTTCCATACAGAAAAACCGTTCTGGCACGCACAGATCAGCCCCACCCTCCTTCGAGAAGCCGGTGTCCGAGCCTTCAGACTCCATCTGCACCAGTGGTCAGGATACATGGCCAAAGGCAAGAGAAGAGAGCCAGAGAGACAGGTGACGAACAAAAAGGAACAACAGGCCAAAGCCTAACCGCGTCTCTGAAGCCTGCTCACGCCCAACAGCCAATTCGCCACCAGAACCGAAACAAAGATTCACCTCCGCCACAGGCCTGGATGAAGAAGAGTTTGGGCTTTCCTCTCAAGCTCGGGCAATTGGACCCATTGAAATAGTTCACAATCTTTTCTATTGGAATGGGTTTTCCATCCGTTCCGTAAACGGCTCCGGGAAACTGAATATGGCTCGTCTGTAAGAGGAAAATCCAGGAGCTAGTAAGGCGGAAGGCAAGGCCAGTTCCGAGGGAGCCCTAAAGGCACCAGACCAAATCTCACTTCCTCGTGTTGGTGTGAAGGCGTGCACCACGCCAGGGCGAGGTGACACCCGGGAGTCGTTTGACATGTTCTGAAACCCAGCCATCCAACTCCTCCCGTTATCCACCTCCTATCCCACCTCCTCCAGCGACAGGGTTCTTCATCCTCTGGGATAGTGGGCATGTAACACGCCCCATCTTCATAACAACTTCTCTCCTCATCCTTTGAGGCCTCTGCCTTGCAAGGAACAGGCTTTACAACTAACTGTGTCTCCTCCATCAGAGCCAGAGAAACAGGAAGGACCAAATGACTATGGCATCAGGGTTCACGCTACCTCCCTTCACTCACAGCCTGGCGTTTGGCTCTGTGTTATACACCCCAGCCTCCAAAATGGACCACGCTTGTCCACAGGCAACACCAGACGAGCTGGGAAAGCTCCGTTTTCTTTCACCCAGATAGGAGAACATAACTCCTTGCAATGTACTGTGGCAGCAGAACAGCCCTCAGATCAGTCACAACAGACCGCTTCCCTCTCTCCCGCCCCGTGGGGAATCAACCCCTGCCCACGCAGGCAGCCAGCCTAATGAGGAAAAGGAGAGATGCGACGAACCCACCTGACAGCCATGGGAAAGGATGACCACCACGCAGCAGTCCAAGGCACTGTGGTCCCGCCGTGCCAGCTTCAGCAGCTCCAAAATCATTTCCTACATGGAGAATGTCATGGTAAGCACTTTTTCAAACCATACCTCAGCCACAAATTACTGCCGGGCTGGCTCTTATCCATCCATTGCAGCTGCACTGCTCAGAAAGATCTGGTCCATCTCTTGGCCACAGAATAACCCACACCCCACATACAGGCAGCAAAAGGCAGCAGTGTTTCTGTGGCTCCACCTTATTTAACATTAGTTACTTTAATTACATAGGTTTCTCTCCTTGCTGCGTTCTTTGTGACACAGCAACGTAAACCAAACTACACTTCCATGCGATTTAGCCACTGAAAAGCACTACTGCCAATTAAGGGCCAGCAGGCGAGCAGAGAACCTCGTTCTACATTTGACAGCTGATCCAGATGACTAAGCTCCCCCTGCCACTTCCAGTAATGGCCGAGGACCGTAGGGACAGGCAACTTGCATCCCCAGCCGCACACAACCCAGGGGCTGGCAGAGCTACACAGAGTAACAGGCTCAGCTGCTTCCCTACAGATCGCAAGGAGGAATCAAAGTTCAGGCAGAAGGGTGAAAGCACGCAAGGGCCTCTCTCCTGCAATCACAGCTCGACAGTAACAAAGAGGATGCAAGTGGTCGATTATTTCTTTGCACAGCACAAGCTGGGGCTTTCGGCGTGCTGCCACCACAGGGGTACAGCCCGCAACACATGACAGCAGTCACTTCCAGGGGCTTGCCACTCGTCCCTCGTGTTAGCTGGACACGGTCGGCCTCACCTGAGCTTTCAGATCCCGTCGAGTCTGGACGTCAAAGCACAAGGCCTTAAAGCGCTTCTCCAGCTTCTTGCAGTCCACGTCAGAGCCATATCGAGTTGACAGATCCAATTCTGAATCTCTACTGAAGTTGACGTTATTAAGGATCAGGCAGTGTCCGCATGGGTTTGCTTTCAGTTCATAAACCTGCAAAGCACACACCGCAATTAAACACCCTCTTATTTGGAGTTCTTACTGGCTAATCCGTGGGACATGGTGCCAACGAGCAAGGCAATTCCTTCAAGCAGCTCATTTCACAGGTTTTGCGTTTCCCCAGGCCGACGGCAAGATAAGAGCATCTGCTCTCCACACACACGTCATTATCAGCTGCTGGGGAACACAAACCCACCTGCCAGATCGGGGACCACCTTTGTGGAAAACTGGCCACTGCTTTACCCACAGCGTCTCCCATGGCAAGTTGAAGATCCTGGGAGGTTTCTTTAGGCATTGCCACCAAACCTCACCATGAGAGTCCACGTAAGGAGCCAAGAGAACAGGCAGATAACTCTCCCGGAGACTCAGCTCTACCATCAACAACAGCACCACGGCAATTTTACAAAAGCTACCCAAACACCCACACCACTACAGCCAGGAGCTTTACACATACATGGCCAAACCGTTCCCTGTGTGTCAGACACCCACAGGCTATCGGAAGGCAACTCCAGACACATTCACGATACCCACTTCCCTGTGCATTTCCCAATGCGCCAAAGCACACTGCACACCTTCATCTCTATTTTCCTGGCATCCGCCTCTCAATGTTATGATTACTAAGTCTAAACACCACTTTGCAGACAACACACGACTCAGTGCATTCAGAAATTAAGCATAAGTATTAACTCTAAGATACATTATTTTTGTCACAGCTGCAATAATCTTTATGGAGGAGCCGGCTAATGATTTACCTGCCCCAAGCCCCTATCAGCCCTGTTACAGCAGCATCGGCCTCGGAGCTATCACTCAGATAACACAAAGCAAGAACCAGCTATCCCAGGGTTATTTTCAGTAGCCACCCACAAGGCATGGAGCTTTGGCTTAATAGGGAACACTTCGGGAATGCCTAAACAAGTACTTACCAGGTCATGGTTCCTTTTATCAATGTCCAGACCACCTACAACACACAACAGACACACAGTAGTTAGCCCTCCACTCTCCACGATGATACATCGTACACTTTCCACTCCAATTTCATAGAGATCCTTCTCTGCCACCTGTGATGTGTCAGCACCACATACCAACTCCCCCTTCCCGCCCGCCGCATGGCAGAAATGAGCGCTCAGCATGCCCTCTCTCTGGAAGAGCCGGGATGCAGCTTACCCCAGGCTGGTGCAGGAGGTATTCGAGGTCTTTCACTCTCAGCTTGGACTGGGATGGACAAACGTGCAGGAAAGTTCCCATATGTAACAACACAGAACCGTCAGACTTTGTGTTCTCCCCCTTCACATTTCATGCTCCAAATAAACAAGCCAGGGTCCCCAGAAGGACCCAAGCCAACAGCCACCTGTCACAGTAGCCCTGTGGCAAGGCTGCGATACACCATCACATCCATTTTCCCCTTCCCAGCGTTCAACGGACTAAGGTTTCTTCTTACAACTGCAACGGCTGCATCTGCTCACAGATTCAGCAGAGCACAAGGTGGTGAAGACATTACAAAATCTGTTTTCACAGAGGTACTGCAGAGGTCATATGCAAAAATACAGAGAAGGAAGCTCCTCACACTGCAAGCACATAGCCCAAGCTCAAAGGCTTCCACTGCTGGAAAGCATGATGTTCTTTCAACAGCTCTGCATAGTCCCCTCTATGAGCCACGCTCCAGGACAACAAAAACCAGGACTTTGCACGCTAACACCCATGGCAAGAGGGATCCCAGCTGCCACACCCCAAGCTACTGTTTGCCCAGAAAAGACTGTGCCCTTGATACTTACTTTTATTACGCTTCTCTCTATGTAAGTCCAGCTCGACAGGCCTCAGGTCTATCGGCTGCAGTGGTGCTGGCAGGCATTCGCACTCCTCAATCAGCATGTCCGCGAGGTCACCCTGTCCAGTGTCCCGCAGGATCGAGAGGAATACAGGAAAAGCCTGCTTCCCTCGAGTCTCCAGGTCGATGACCAGCTGCCGGGCTTGCTCTCCTCGGCTGCCGGCGCTCTGCAGAGGAGGAAAGCCCAGGCACGTTTCCCCAGGCTGAGGCACACCACCTGGCCGGCTGTTCCAGCTGGCACCCAGAGAGGGGAACCGTGTGGATGCATGCTGAGCACACCTCCCCGGGGCAAGCGAGACCAAGAGCCAGCGGACAGCCATAGAGACCCCCCAGCAGCCACCCCAACCCCAGCCCTGACCCCTTCCATCCACCCAGCCCTGCTGAGGACACGTAGCTGCAGCCCACCGTCAGGCTTGGAGGGAAAGGCAGGAGGGGGCACCCCCAGCCCCTACCCAGGGGACACAGTGGCACCCCCCAGCTCGTCGGCAGTGCACGGGACAAGGTAAGACACCCCCAGGCCTGTCCCCAGTAACAAGAAGGGAAATGGGGGGCCTGTGCCTGGCACTGGCTGGGGCAGGGGGCAGTTCTTACACCTCTTACCTGCAGGGCCTGGGCTGGGGAGAGACAAGGGCCACTCCCGAGGCCTGTCACCAGGCCGAGGGGACACACAGCTCTCCCTCGGGCCTGTCACGGGGTTGAGGGGACACAGAAGCCTCCCTTCAGCCTGTCACCAGGGTGACAGGACACCGGGCCCTGCCTTGGGTCTGTCACCGGGCTGAGGAAACACAGGGGCCACCCCCCTTGGGTGAGGGGACATGGAGGTCTCCTTAGGCCTGTCACTAGGGTGAGGGAACATGGGGCCACCCTTCTCCAGGTCTGTCACGAGGGTGAGGGGAAACAGGGCCTTCCCTTGGGCCTGTCACCAGTGCTGAGGAGACACGGGGGCCTCCCCCGAGCCTGTCACTAGGCTGAGGGGACACAGGGGCCACCCCCCCGGGGTGAGGGGACACGGAGGCCTCCCCCAGGCCTGTCACTACGCTGAGGGGACACAGGGGCCACCCCCTTGGAGCTAAGGGGGCACGGGAACCACCCAGCCCGTGCCTGTCCCCGCGGGGCGGGGTCCCGGGGGCCGCCCCCAGCCCACCTGGATCTCCTCGACCATGGGGCGGGTGAAGAGGCCGCGCTGCTCCAGCGGGTCCCAGAGCGGCGCCACCCGCAGCGCCTCCACCAGCCGCGGCCGCCCGCGCCGCAGGGCCCGCCGCTGCGCCTCCTCCATGGCGGCGCCGCTCTGCCCTCCCGCCTCGCTGACCGGAAGCGGCGCCGTCTCTATGGTGACGGCGGGGCGGGCGCGCCGGAAGCGGCGGCGCAGGGTGGCTGAGGGCGGCCCGTCCGCGGCCCTCGCCGCTCCCCGCCGCGTCGGTCCCCGTCCCGGCCCCGCTCCCCGCCGAGCCCTCGCCGGAGCCATGGAGCTGGGGCGGGCGGGCCTGGCCTGGGCCGCCGCCCTGCTGCTGGCGGCCCTGGGAGCGCAGGCCGCGGCGGCGGGGGACTTCGACCCGTACCGCATCCTGGGGGTGGGCCGGAGCTCCAGCCAGGCCGACATCAAGAAGGCCTACAAGCGGCTCGCCCGGGAATGGTACGTGCCTCCCCCTCGGTCCCGACCCGGGGCGGCCGGACACACGGACCCCGGGGCGGCCGGACACACGGACCCCGGGGCGGACCGCGTCCCAGAGCCGGGCAGCAGCGGGGAGCGCAGCCGGGCCGTGGCGTCAGCCGCCTCCCCCGGCTGTCTGCGTCCGGCGGGGCTCCGCGGGCGGCCGGAGATGAGCGCCGGGTCCTGCTCGCAGGCCAGGGGTCATCCCAAGACGGAGCGGCCGCCTTCCCGTGAGCCGCAGTACTCGTCAAACCCTCCCGGGGCCTGGCTGCGGGGGAGGAGGTTCTCCCTGGCTCAGCTGGGACCTCCACAGGTCTGACTGGCGGTGAGACATCGACACCAAAGGGCAACGCGGCCCCCACGCCGACACCCAAGGGCAACTGGGCCATGGAAGGGAAGCGCATGGGATCCACAAATATCACACGCTGAGGAGCGGGCTCAAGGCACGGCCGCAGAGCTTTGAGAGCCTGCGTGGCTCTGCCCCAGACGTCCCCGAGGGCTGTGGTGGGAGGTGTTTTTCAGGAAGAAGCCAGTAGCTATGTAGGGCAGCAGCCAAGGGACACATCGCCATAGTAGGTGGGCAAAAGACGTGCTCCCTCGGCCTGGGCTTGGGCCGTTGGCGAGGGATCGGACAGAGGAACAGGGCCTGCAGGCGTGCATCCCAGTGCTGCGTTTTGGGAGGGTGGGAGAGCATGTGCCAGGTAGAAAACATGATCTCGGCCTCGGTGGGTGCTGCTGCGCACCCCACCTGTCCATGTCCTGCTTGCCAACAGCTCACCATGCCCCCGCAGGGAACTGCTGACCCCTTTTCCCTCCTGTTCTGCCTCGTAGGCACCCTGACAAAAACAAGGACCCTGGAGCAGAAGACAAATTCATCCAGATCAGCAAGGCCTACGAGGTAACATGCCCTTCTTGCTATACCCTGCCATCGTTAAAAGTTAAGCGACCTTATTTTTCCGGATGCGGCTTTGTGCTTTTCTGCGTACATCCACACAGGAAAGGCGCTCAACCCTGTGGAGGCAGACACTACCAACCAGGAAAGTTTCCTCCACCTTCTCAACAGAGAGCTGCTGGACATCACCAGCGTGGCCTCCATCGCAGTCATTTTGTGACTGGTCTGCCCTGTTCTCACTAAAAAGCCTCAAACGAGGGAGGAGTGGCCACTCACTGAGCCCCGTGTGGCTGGGCGGCCATCTCATCTGTGTCATGTGTACATATAAGTGCTTTGGGGGTGATGTAAGCAGCGTTACTCACCACAGGGCTTTACTCGCTTCACGTGATGCTTTGCATAAGCAGTAATTTGCACATCGCTCCTGCATGGCTCTCAAAATTGGCCACCTTGGTTTGAGGCAGCTGACCTGATGCTGCTGCAGCCAGTAGGCCCAGCCCACAGAAATAAAAGCAAATTCTCATCTCCCAGCTGAAAACTGCAGTTCTTCTGTGGGGCTTCCAGCTACTCGGCAAAACTTGTGGCACTTCCCGATGTGCCGAGAAAGCCCTCAACCTTCAAGCAGATGCCAGCAAAAGCTGCTCCGGAAAAGTAGTGTCAGTGCTGAGATGGCATGATGTTTGGGCTCAGGGAGCAGTCGGTGTCTGCAATGGGTACAGTGGCCTTGATTTACAGGCTCCTTTCCTTTGGCTTTTTTTACCCACGTTGACTGCAACGAGCCTGGAGGCCGCACGATAGCTCCCTTCTCCAGAACACTGATCCCTCCCAACACGCAGCAAAAGCTACACATTCTCTCATAGCCCATAATTTATTGAGGGAGTATTGTCAGGGAAGTTCCCCCTCCTGGTTTCAGGTGAGCATTCTTCTATCGTCTCCTTCCCAGATCCTCTCCAACGAGGAAAAGAGGGCAAACTTTGACCGCTATGGAGATGCCGGGGAAAGCCAGGGCTACTCTCCGCACCAGCATCGCCAGTTCCACCACTTCCATGAAGGCTTCTATTTCGACGAGTCCTTCTTTCATTTCCCTTTTAATTCGGAGAGGCGTGACACCTCTGATGAGAAGTATTTGCTCCATTTTTCCCACTACATCAATGAAATCGTTCCGGATAGTTTCAAGAAACCTTACCTCATCAAAATAACCTCAGACTGGTGTTTCAGCTGCATCCACATTGAGCCTGTGTGGAAAGAAGTTGCTCAGGAGCTGGAGGCACTGGGTAAGGACGAGGCCGTTGAGGCTGGGCATGCATCAGTTGCCCGGTGAGGCTGTGGTGATCACCGTGGGCTTTGGGGGACCACATTTACGCTGTAGATTTCCTCAGGGGTTGAGCCTAAGGCTTTCCCAAACATTACTGACACCGTAATCAATGAGGCTACGGCTTAGAAGGTGGAAAACCCAGGCCCCTAGATCGCAAGGGCAAGGCACCTTTTCTCCTGACCGTGCGGCTGGCAGCTTGGTCCAATGCTGACGATAATAGGTGGCGGCGGGGCTGAGGGCTGACTGCACCGCTACGGGTTTAGGCTGCCAGCCTAAGTGCTGTGTTGCTCTTGGTCCTGCACTCAGATGGCTCTGATAGGCAAAGATCCCTGCAGAATACGTCCTCTGCTTGAGGGCTGCTGCCATCCCGTAAGTTTTGCGATTTACAGCATGTGGCATTTGGACACCCAGCAGGTATTTATTTTGTACTCGCCCCTCCACGCCCAGCTTCCTCATTCTCCCCACAGACATCATCTGTGTGCATGCATTTGCAGGAAAACAAACTCGACAGACATCAGGAGACAAAGGCCTTGTAGTTCCTGCTTGCTAAGGTTTTTCTACTTGAGGTTTTAGCATAGCACATGGAATACCAGTGGCCAGTGGAAAAGAGGACAGCATGTGCTCTCCCTCTCCCCATAGATAAAGCTATGAGTTTAAATGCAGTCTTGAAGGATTGCAAGTGGAGGAGAGTACAGAGTTAGGAGGGATGGTCCCATGAGTAACTCCTGAGCAGGACGCTGGGCAGTAGAATGGCTCTTCAGCTCCAATTTTCTGCTAGGCTGCCTTTCACATGAACTCGCTGTCCTTTTCCAGGAGCAGGAATCGGAGTTGTTCACGCCGGATACGAAAGACGCCTCGCCCATCACTTAGGGGCACACAGCACGCCGTCCCTCCTAGGGCTCATTAACGGGAAAATAACCTTCTTCCACAATGCCGTCGTTCGAGAAAACCTGCGGCAATTCATGGAGAACCTCCTGCCAGGGAATCTCATAGAAAAGGTATGCTCCAGTAAGGGTGTCGCGTGCCACTTCTCACATCCATCTGGATATGCATCTCTCTTCAGCTGTTTTGGTGGCTGACCCATTTAATTTGGCCCCCGAGCTGATGTGTGTCCCTAGCACATGAAGATCCAACAGGTTGGCAGGGCATTTTAAGAGCTGTCATTACAGATTTCACTCCCCTTCTTCCTCGGGCTGTCATCCAGCTGATGAGGGACTGCACGGCAGCTCGTAGGTGTTGTCTGCTAAAACTCACTGAGATCCCAGAGTCCCATGGTTTGTTTTGTCCGGTTTTGATTCAGACCTTGGACAGTGGAGCTGGCAGCATGATCCCTTTCAAAGATATAGGGAACACCTGTTGCAGACAAAATTCCTGCATTTCAGCCTTGCTTGGTCATTTGGGGCAGCATCTGAGAGCGCCTACCTCCCCTTTTCAGTGTGACATGGCCAGGTCAGGCCCTGTAGTGCTCTCACCTGCCTGTCGTCTGCTCAGCGCCTCATTCCCCTCCCCTCGTGTTCCTGCGGGGTCTTCAGCGAGGGCCACTTCTCTTTACAGATGCCTGTAAAGCCTTGGCTTCGCACCATATATAAAACATATGGTCCTGATGAACAGTTAGGAGAGCACAAGTGGCACCAGTATTGTCTTGAAACTGCATCGGCAGAGGGTGCAATAACTGGGATGGTTGGTGGGGAGTTGAGATGGATGGTTTTAATTCACTGCCTATACCAAAAAAGCACAGAGCAAGCACGCCTGTTGTTGTTGTTGGAAAGGTGAACCCACAGTCTGCTTTCTGTAACGCCCTGACAGCTTTTTCAGGCTCGATTCCCCTTCAGACATGACAGTAGGGCATCATGTGTGCCTTCGTCAGAGGCTCCACTAACATTCTGATTCTATTTAAAGATTACAGATAAAAACTACATCCGCTTTCTCTCCAACTGGAAGAAAGAAAACAAGCCCCACGTCCTCCTATTTGATCATATGCCAGTTGTCCCGTTATTATACAAGGTAATGCGATTTCTGTCACTGTGCCTTTGACTTGCTAATAAATCCTGCTATGCCAAAAGAAAATGCCGTATCGCTGTGAGCAGAGGCGGACCGATGCCGCTTAGTACTACTGACTGGTTCTAGGAGAGCAAGCTGATTTGCGTCAGTTGAAAACAGCGTGGCCAGGTGACCGACTGCGTTGGGGGTCAGTTTCTCTGCCCTGCCACGGATGTACCCTTAGCAGACATGAAGGCACGGGTGGGTTTCAGAGGCAGTGGCAACAAGAGACAGGAACTAACCTTTACTGGTAGTGAGCGATCTTTGCAGCAGAGCTCCTTTGGGTACCCAAAAGCCTGTTTGCTGTGAACCCCCTGCTACCATGCGAAAGGTCAGGCTGTAAAAGCCAGCTGGGGTCCGTTAAGGCTCCCTGTATGATAACTAAGGGGATGCAAACTGGGCTTCAGCGAGGGTGAGGCAGGGCTCTTGCCTCTTAAAGCGTGTGCCTGACAACCTTTAACACAGCAGGAGGCATGCTCAAAGCAAAGTCACCTCAGGCACGTGCAGAGGGGAGAAAATGCTGTTTTGCTGTCTCACATAAACACATGCTGGTGCTTTCTTCCCATCCAGCTGACTGCCTTTGCATACCGAGATTACTTGTCCTTTGGTTACGTCTATGTCGGACTCCGAGGCACGGAAGAGCTGTCCCGTCAGTACAACATCAACGTCTACACTCCCACCATGATGGTCTTCAAGGAGCACATCGACAGGCCCGCCGATGTGGTGCAGGTACGGCTCGGAGCCCCCTCCGGGAGCTTCTGCCAAACAGACACCCAGGTTTTCTGACTTAGCTTGTGACGAGAGGTCAGTCAGTGGCAGGCGTCAAAGCAAAGAGTGTTCAGAGTGTTCGTTGTCAGCATAAACTCTGGCTTCAGCAGCAGGGAAAAGCAAGCCTGAGGAGAGAAGAAGCTCACCAGGCTTCAGCTACGGTGTCTGGTCTTTTGAGGAGGGTGGCCACAAGTAGCTGCTTGGTCTCAGGGCTTCAAAACGTCTTGGGTGATTTCCAGGAAGACCATGGTGGCTGGCAGCCTTTGGGCACGAACATCACAGCAGCTTTGCTCTCCTCGTCCGGCTTGGTTCTGACCTTGGATTTCTTTGTCCTCACCAGGCACGAGAGATGAAGAAGCAGCTCATCGATGACTTCCTTTCCCAGAATAAGTTCCTCACAGTGGCCAGACTCACCAGCCAGAGGCTGTTCCAGGAGCTGTGTCCTGTGAAGAAGTCTCACCGTCAGCGAAAGTAAGGCTCCGTGGGGGACACATCCCCCCATTTTGTTCCCCGGGGCGCTGGGGCTGCTTCTAAAGCCACTTGTTTGATTCTGAGCAAGCAGGGGAACAAATGCATTGCATTACGTTCAGTATCCATGTTGCAGGATGGGGTTCTGGCTAGGGGAAAGTGGATGCTTGTTTCCTCTCATTTCCTAAATGGCTCTTAACCCTCTCGTCATGTTGCCTAGGCACTGCGTGGTCTTGCTTACTGGAGAAGGTGACAAGTTTGCTGCAGCTTATGACGCATTTTTGACTTTTGCTGTGGCCAACACAAAAGACACACTGAAGTTTGTGCACATCTATAATGATCGGCAGCCGGAATTTGCCGACACCTTGCTGATGGACGAGGAGAAGTATAAGGGAAAATCATCTGTGAGGGTTCCCCTTTTTTTTTCTTTTTTCCCATCCTCCCCCTTTCCTTTCACCTGTTCTAATTCGCATCACTTTGGGCAGGAGGCTATACCTTGATCTGACTCCCAATTCTGGGCAGTGATTTGAAGCGTAATATCTGTCTAGAAAACCGTACCTTCCCCAGACTGACATCTGCGCTGTTACTGCCTCGTCCAGGTGGTCATTCTGGAGAGACGCAACAATGCTGGGAAGGTCGTCTATAAAGCCTTGGAGGAAGCCTGGCAAGGCAGCAAAGAGGACAACTTCATCCTCCTGGATCTTCTGGACCAGCTGAGGACAGACCCCAGCCTTCTCTCATTGGAGACCGTTCTGGCAGACCTGAATGACGAGCTCGCTCCCGTAAGCACGTGGCCTTTCCAGCTGCCCAACCACTGCATCCCCTTTTTCGGATAGTCCCATTGCAGCCCTTCACAGGCATTATTTAGATTTTAAAATACCAGGGTGAGACCCCTTTCCCGCTCTTGTAGAGAAGCCTGTGGCATGCTCCAGACCTGATCAGGCCCAGGGTTTGGTTTAAGGGTTGAGAGTCCCGTCAGGGTGCTCTGGGTAGCGGGTTTGGCATTGGCTTTTTTCTTTTTCAACAGATGTTCCTTATCCGATGGCTCTACTCCATGCTGGACTATATCTCAGACTGCTGGGACAGTTTGTTTCACAGTAACTGGTACGGATTGGGTGTGAATGAGTCTTAATGGGGAGCAGGACTGCTATTACCTTGTTTCAGAGGCATAGCAGAAACAGGGTCTTATGGACAGGAATTGAGAACATACCAAAACACAGTATTCTCTCGAGCTTTAGGCAAAGAGTGGTGGTGCCACGGTGACATTAGCTTCTGCCTCGAGTATGCCATGCTTTGCCTCGAGGCTGAGCGTGGATGTTATGCTCCCAAAAACACACATCTCTCATTGTCTTTCACCTCTTCCCTGTCACTTGTTTTTAAAATGGATCGTTTAAAATGTTTTTATCCTCTTCCTATTGGGTGGGAGCAGGACAGTGCTCAAAATCTTGATTGTCTTTAAGACCCCAGGAAACCAGGCGAGTTTCTGGGGAAACCGCATGGTATTACTTGAGGTAACAGGAACTGAAATTCGAACAGAAACTGTGGGATTCACAGCCCTGACTGCTGTTTGCAAATCTTCCCCTCAGGCGAGAAATGATGCCGCTGCTGTCCTTGCTCTTCTCTGCGCTCTTCATTCTCTTTGGCACTGTCATTGTTCAGGCTTTCAGGTGAGTGCAGGCCAAAAGGTCCCAGGGGATCTTACAGTCCAGCTGATAGCTCCTCTCTCCAATCTGCAGTGCCTTAAACGCACCCAAGATAATCTTCCTTTGCAGTGATTCGAGTGACACAAGGGACTCTCCTCCCTCTGAGAAAGAAGAAAACGCTGCAAAGATGGAGAAGAACGATGCAACCTTTGGCAAAGAGAGTAACAGGTTCCCTCTCTCGTTTCTCCACACACATTTTCCACTGAAGCATCACTTGGGGGGCCTCTGGGCAGAGCAGAGCATTAGGGGGGCGGCAGAGAAGCGCCACAGTTGTACGGGCATGGCGCCTTCGTTGTGTGGGGCAGCGTGGGTGCAGTGAGAGGGGTGGGATTTGTGCTCAGCCAGCACCAAGGGCCAGCAAGGACGGGGGTGTGCAGCCTTAGTTATTACGTGATTCCTGCTGAGTGGGCCCCAGATGGCATCTTCAGGGAGAGGCGGGGAAGGTCAAGGTCTGACCGACTCGTTGAGGAAGATCCGAGTCTGGCCCTGGCACCCATTAAACAGGCTTGAACTCCAGGGCACGGGGACAGCTTGGCAGAGGACAGGGAACGGCTTTGCAGTTCCTCCATCCTCAGCCTCTCCCGGTCCCTCGTTCCCCCTTCACCTCATCACTGTCTTGTTGCAGCAGGATGCCCAAAAAGGGCTTCGTCGAGGTGACTGAGCTAACGGACATCAACTACAACAGCAACCTGGTGCGCCTGAGGCCGGGTCACATGAACGTGGTCTTGATCCTGTCCAGCTCGACCAAAACCATGCTCCTCCAGAAGTTTGCCCTGGAAGTCTACACGTTCACAGGGTAGGCCGGGGCCCTCTCCCAGGTTTCTGTTTTGGTTTTAACAGCTTGGGCAATGCCACTCTGATGACAAGTTAGCAGCGGTGTTGGCTCGTTCACCAGGAGGGAATGCTTCTAGCCAGCAAAGTGGCCTCTGCACACATCAGCAGCAACGCATCACCAAAAACCAAGCAGCCTTTCCTAGCCAGACAGGTTTGGTGCTGCTGCTGCTTGGCCGTACCCATATTTCAATGAGGAGGGTGCACGCTAGGCACTGGTCACCTGTGCTGAACGGGGTTAAAAAAGGAGCTGCGGCCACCCAGCTCTGCACCTGCCCTCATTTACCAATGCTTACCTGTCCAGTAGGAACAGTCCGACTCGGGAGGCACGTGCTAATCCCGCTTCCCCTTTACTCTTCCCCCAGGAGCAGCTCTCTTCATTTCTCCTTCCTCAGCCTGGACAAGCACCGAGAATGGCTGGAGTACTTGTTAGAGTTCGCGCAGGATGCGGCCCCCATCCCAAACCAGTATGACAAGCATTTCCTCGAACGTGACTACACAGGCTATGTCCTGGCTCTGAACGGCCACAAGAAATACTTCTGCCTCTTTAAGCCTCACCGATCCGGGGATGAGGGGGGAACCCTGGCATTATGCGAGGAGTACAATTCCTTGGTACCCGTGGAAGCCAGAGGGAAATCCTCCTGCAGCCCGGGTTCTCGATCCATTAAAAACAAATTACACAAATTGTCCTTTTGGATGGAACGCCTCCTGGAGGGTTCCTTACAGAGGTTCTATATCCCCTCGTGGCCCGCGCTAGACTGAGGGATTTTAAAGAGATTCTAACAGACACACTTTTTATGAAGATGACGAGGGACAGCTCTTTCCAGGAATACACAAACAAGCGTGACAAATGGACCTTAGGTTTTAGATGAACTCTCCTAGGGCCGGCAACTAGAAAATATCTCCCCGTGTCTGGAGCCCGGGAGCGCAGCCAAGCGCACTGAAATCCCCCCGCCGCCCACTCATCGTGCGTTTGGACACCGTACTACCGAAGAGCCAAGAAGGCCGTTTTTCCCTTCTTGTTCTGCCACATCTGCTTCCCGAGTCACCCCCAGCTCCATCTCTCAGTTGACCTCGGTTGAAGAAAACCCCATGACTCCTCTGCCCTGGCGACTTGGGCCAGACCAAACACGGCCGGTAACGCAGGTCAGGTCGTGGTTCTCTCTCCCCTTCCCCGTGTGCTTAGCCCGTGGTGCATGGTGTAACACCGGCAAGACCCTGCGGACCCTCCTGGGCCCTGCCTTTCTGAAAGGCCTCCCACCAGGCAGTCATACTTGATCAGCTTTCCCTGTGGTAAGTGAGTGAGTGTTTTAGGGTATGGTCGGGAGCATCTCCCTCGTAGCAAACTGTAGCTGGGAGTACCTGTGGTGCGGGCTGGTAGGCAATCTGCATGTTTCATGCTCATCGTATCATAGTTCCACGTGCAGCTTCACTGGCAAAACCGTAACCAGGGAGGGAAGGGGTTTTGCACGGTCGTAAATACTGTAAAAGTGTTGAGCCATTTAAACGTCACATTGAATTTTTCAGATGCCTTTCTGCTTCTGTCTATTTTAGACGATGTATCCTAGAGCCATAACTTTAACTGCGTCCTCAGATAGTAGGCGTGAGCTGCTACAAGCCAGTAGATGTGTAAAAGAAACTCTACCTAGCTGCCAGGGAGTCGGTCCGGGCTCCTTTCAAACACCCTTACACCCATAGTACAAACCTTCCTTTGTATCGTGGAACCTAATTCTTTGCCCAAGGCGTGCGGTATCATCAGACTGTCGCTTACACGCGAAGCTCCTTTTGGATTAGGCGTGGGTTTCAGATGCTGGGTTTCAGCCTCTCGCCCGTTTCCTTCCTGCCACCACCCTCGGTGTCTCAACACGCAGGCTGCCGCCTTGGGGGTTTTGTGCATTTGCGTTGGGGGGGTCTTTTTGAACTGGCAGGTCCGTGTGAAGCTAGGGCAGTCACAAAGCGTGGGCTTTGGTTTGGGCTTTGGCATTTTAGCTCCAACAGCCGCTTTTGACACCACAGTGAGGGGAAAGGGAGACCCTTTGCTGGGAAGGCGAGCAGCAGATTCGTGGCCAGACCCTCGAGGGCTAAAGCGAAGGAGCAGGGTTTCTCTGTGCGGCCAGGGCTGAAATCCGGCGGGGCTCGTTCTTCCTTTTTGCTGCTTCACACCGGCTGGCACTGGCGGTGCCTCTTCCAGCCCAGGCCCCCGTGGTACCAGGTCGCCGTTAGGCTGCGGCGGTGCCGGAGCACGGGGATCTGAGTGGGGTGGCCTTTGCCGTGGGGGCCAAACCTGACAGTAGAATGCTCAGTCAAGCACGTGGGGTTAACTCAAAGCTCGGCTGCCCCTTGCCGCCTTAGTTGCCATCGTAGCAGAGCAGCCAGTTAGAACAACTCTGCCAATCTCTGATCTAGCTGCCCATCCCATACGAAATCCAGGAATGCTCAAGTCATTTTACTGCCACTGTGACCTAGTTGCTCACAATCCCTTGGCTTGCTGTGCTTCTCCCCACCCTGGGAGCAGATTGGCGTGCTTCGACCACCACAGGTATCTCAAACACCGTGTATGATGTACTTCCAAATAAAAGCTACGATGCTACCAGCTGACCCTATGTGAGGTTACTTAATTTTAGCTCAGCCAACTCTGGGCCGCAGCTTGAACTGCTGCACGAGCGAGGCACTAAAGCAGAGGGAAGGAAGGAAGAAGGAAGGAAGGAAGAGAGACGTCTGCTCCCTGCCAAAAAGCACTGAGGCGCACATGTACCGCTGAAGTAGAGCGGGAACAAAATGCTGGCTGGATGCTGCTAGACTTCATCTTCGTTTGGCTGGAGCCATTGCCACAGTGTTCTCGTGCGCTTTCCCCGCAGCTTGCCATGCAGGACGTGGCCAGAATAGGTCTTAGCCTGGTGGCAGGCTCTGCATAACTTCTTAAGACATTTGCAAAAACAAAAGAAAATTCTCTGAGTCTCCGCTGTCTCTTCAGCTACTCAGAAACCGGAAGAAAGCCCTGGGTGTGTTTAAAAAAAAAAAGTGCCTAGCTGTGCTACAGCCAGGGAATTCAGCCCTGCCCCAAGTACAAAGAGAAAGCCCTTGGGCCTTCAAAATACAGGTCGCACGCCGCCCACTTGCTGGAATCATTTTTTCAATTATTTGTTTTTAGCAAAGGTAACCACCTCCCCTTCAGGACGGAGTTTTGGTTAAGGGGTGCTTGCGGCACTCCGGCCCTGCCGGCTGCAGCTGGAATGGGAGCACAGCTCCTGTTTAACCAGGTCAGACCAGCTTGGCTCCTGTCGCCCTTTGACGGAGAAACGTTTTGTGGGCTGAAGCAAACGCCAAACTGTTCTAAACCCCTCGTTCGGTGAGCTTTGGTGCCCGCTGCAGAGCAATGGGTGCTTCTTTCTTGTAGGAGAGTGTGGCCAGAGGCCACGTACGCCCAGGATATGTCCGCCCTCCCTCAGCAACTGCGAGCCATCGCCCCCCCCGGTAATTTCCCCCCCCCCACCTCCAGCGGCGCTCGACCCGTATCATAACATATCATCAGCAAAGCGCACCTGCGGTTCCGTTACACACGCGGTGGTTCGTCATCCAAAGACGGAGGAAATTCAGTCCTGGTGGACTATTCGAGGGAGGTCCAAGCGCTTGCACACTGCTCAGAAGCAAAGGGGTGCAGCCCCCCCGGGGCTAAAGGTGGTACCAAACCTCCTCCCTGTACGGAGCGGTGCTGTTCACCGAAAGCCTGCCAGGAACTAGCATGCTAAGGCAGCCTGAGAAGTAGGACTGAAAATTAGGTACATATTTTGCACTTTTGATACTGGGAAAGGGGGGGAGAATTAACTTATTTGGCAAACTTGTCTTTTTTTTTTTTTGTCTTTTTTTTTTTTTTTGTATTTGTGAACGGGCACTGATGTTTTGTTTTAAGACGATTACAGATTCGCAACCAAAATAAACTATTTTAATGTGTGATGAGGTGGCTCTGTGTTTCCACGTACAAACTAACCTCACCTCCACGTCAGCTCAGAAACTCCCAGAGCAATTACACTGCTCCTGCTGCAGGAGATGCCTGGTTATCCCCGCAGGCAATTGAGTCGGGTATCCCCCTGTTCTCAGAACAAGTCCCAGGCCACCTGCGGCTGCTCTCCCTTCCTCTGCGTTCACTGTCCTGCTGCTGCATCTTAATGGGAGAAACTTTTTACCCGTGGCGGTTCTGCCATGCGCCCCCCTAAGAGCCAGGTGAGCGATTCCAGTGGTGAGAGCACAGGTGAAACACCATTAGCCTCATCTTTTCCTTTCCCAGGTAAACTCAAAAGCTACAGCCACCCTTGTTAAAATGGGCTGTTCAAACCCATCTGCTACTTTACTTAACAGTTTCTCAGATTAAAATTACCTTTTTTAGTAGCAAGTGGCATTTATTCCTCACTGCAAAGCCCACGTTGGCTGCAACCAGTCAAGGGGAACGGGACCCGAAAGCCATGGCCAGGGTCAGAGCCGCGTTGCCCCTGGGGCAGGTGGGAGCTGCCCTCGCACTGTCTGCACTCGGGGGAGGGCGCACAGCATCTCGAACAGTAGATTCGCCGCCAGGAGGGCTGTATTCCCTGAGAGGCGACAGAAAGGGGGGGGGGAACCCCAAGCCATGAATGCGCAACCGCTGTCCAGCTGCCGGCCAGGCACACCTCTTTACTGCCAACCATCTTTAGACTCACCAGAGATGTCGTACATGGGTGCAACTTCGACGAGGTCACATCCCACTAAGTTCAGTCCTTTGCAGCCACGAATAATCTCCAGAGCCTGGGAAGAAAACAGCTTTGGGATCAGGAAGCGCACCTGACCTAGTGGGCCAGTCCAGGGCTCTGCTTTCCCCATACACAGACAAGGAAACCCAACCTCTACAGACCAAACCTCACTAGTTCAACATTTCCCTTCCTCATGACCCCTACGAAATGCTCCCCGGCCTCCCTAACCCTGCACTGGTGCTATGACCTCCCCTAACGGGCACAAAAAGGTCCCTGTCCCACGGGGGGAAGGAAGCTGCGCCCCCTTACCTGTGCGGGTGTGAGCCCAGCCACCTCCGGTGTCCCGGTGCCAGGGGCATAGGCAGGGTCCAGCCCATCGATATCAAAAGTGATGTACACCGGCTGCTCCCCCATCTGCTTCCTCACCTCCTCCATCAGTGGCCCCAGGGACTTCAGCCAGCACTCTTCAGCCAGGACCACCCGGAACCCCTGCGGGCACACGGACACACGTGGGTGTGCGCTCAGGGAAGGCTGGCAGAGCGCAGCATCCCCTGCCCCATCAGGATAAATCCTCAGCGCAGGGCCAAGCTGCAGAGTGCCCACAGCTCGGCTTTCGCACACGCCGCTCAACTAACGGCTCGGTGGGCCGGGAACACCTGTCTTGTGGGCCAAGCTGCTGGCATGGGACAGGGTGCAGAAAAGACATTTCTTACCCAGCTGATGCTAAGGGAATATTAATGACATGGGAATATCAGTGGCAGGGAAAGAAAGCAACTCTTGGCACAGGCCCATGGCTGAGCTTACCTGTTCCCGGCAGTACTGGTAAGGGTCGGGGTCATAAGAGGAGCCTCGGATGCCGATCTGCACCACGCGGCTGCAGTCCAGCAGCCCTTCCTCCACGCAGCGCCGGAATGGGGTCCCGTGGTAGATCTTCTCCCCCAGGGCTCTGTCCCCGGTGTCGGTGTGAGCATCCACATGCACCAGTCCCACGGGACCATGCCTAGTCGAGACAGGTGGCTGTGTTAATCCCCATCCCGTGCACAATGGCCCTGCCATGAGCCTTCCTGAGGCTCCTTCCCAGGTCCTTAATCTACATCTCCAAATTAGCAACTTACTTTTCTGCCACAGCCTGCAGGATGGGGTAGGTTATGGTGTGATCTCCACCTACAACAGGACAGGCAAGAGGGTGTGAAGCCCTGCAAGAGGTGCTTAGCGCTCACTATGTTTCTTCCCAGGCAATTTTCCCCCCCAACTCCATTAATCCTGCACTTGTTTCTACACCCTAGGGCTTCACTCCCGAAGGAAAACCTGAGGATCCCATGTGCAGGTTGCTTCCTCCCTCCTCAGGAGGACCAGAGACGCACCACTGCCGGCAGCCGCAGCTCATGGAGCGGGACACTTGACCAGGCTTTTAAGTAGGTGCTTGATTCACTTCTGAGGATGCTGTAACTGATGATTTGCCCCTCGTGACTCTCTACACTCACTTCACTCAGTGATGCCAAGCTGTGACAGCTGGAAGCTTGAACAGGCGCCCAAAGCACGCCTTGTACAAAGCGGCACACTGCCGGGCACTCGCTCGAGCTCGAGGCTTTCCAGAGGGACACAGGCTGCTCTTGCTTTGGGTCCTGTGCAACAGGACACAGAAAGCGTGTCGCTGATTGCCTTCCCTTGAGCTCCAGGCTGTGCTGGCTGGGGAACACTGACAGGGCCTCTCAGCTGACCCACCCTCCTCCTTTTTGGCACAGCGCAGGAGGCATCACTACTGGCAGCCATTTCAGCAGAGGGCCTGTAAATACAGCACAACGCCTCGTGCCAGGGACAGATTCATCGCTCACCTTCTATCACGTTCCGACTGGATGAGGTGGGGAAAAGAGGGAGTTCGGACAAGCAGGCACGCGGTGGCACGGCAGGGGGACGCAGGCTCCTTACCCAAGGTGAGGGGCACACAGCCGGAGGCCACGATCTTCTGGTAGGACTCTCGGATGAAGCGGCAGCTGTCGGGTAGGTTGTAGAGGTTCACGTTCACGTCGCCGATGTCAGCCACCTGCAGGGAGTCGAAAGGCGCTGCCCCCGTGCTGGCGTTGTATCTCCTCACCATCGCCGACTCAGCCCGGATCTGACGTGGGCCAAACCTGGGGAGAGACAGCGCAGCTGGGTAAGAAAAGCTGCTGGGCAGAGCTGCCGCCCACGCCGTGTGCCCAGCACCCCTCTCCCCAGAGGAGCCGTGCTGGCTGGCTGGAGCGAAGCACCGGCTCCCCAGGCACTGCGGCGAGTCCTTACCTGGCTCCTGGCCGGTTGGACGTGCCCGTGTCCAGAGGGACACCAACGAAAGCTGCGTCCAGTCCCTCTGCCGACCCCTGAACGGGCAGTTTCATCATAGAGCAGACGCCCGCGGGCCGGGCCACCGAGAGGGCACTGGGGGGAATGTTGAACCGCGAGGCCCAGCGGCGAGGGGCCCTGTGCCCTGGGGACGCGCTGGGCGAGGAGCCAGAGGTGGCCAGAACAGGCGAGGGCCAGGGGCCGCAGCGTGGGGCGGCCACCGCAGCCAGCTTGCGAGCGTGGGGCCCGGCTTCCCGGGGCAGCAGCTGGCTGCAGCCAGCCCAGAGCAGGGTCCTCATCCTGCCCCACGGGCTCCGACCCTCAGCCCCACACGCAGCAGAGCCTGTTCTGTCTCACCTCAAACACCGCGGGCGGGCAGAGCGCCCGCCACCCTCCCCGGGGTTCAAAGTGCAGCCGGACACCCCACCGCTCGGGCAGGGGCAGAGATCTGGGTCAGCCCCCCGAGGTCCTCCTCCTGGCCTTCCATCCCCGCTTCCCAACGCCTGCTCTGCTTCCCAGCCAGCACCGGGAACAAACACCACAGCCTGTCTCCGACAAGCGCCTGCCTAGGGATTAGCACAACAGGGCAAGAGGGACATGCTGGGACGTGCTGGGCAACGGTCCAGTTTTGCTCCCTCCAGGCACATGCAGAAAAGTGAGGCAGCATTTGTTGCATTAACAGCATATACCGTTAAACCACGCTTTACAAAAGCGCCACAAATGCTGAAAAATCATAAAAATGTCTCACTAATGAAAGGCAGGCAGGGAAAGAAAACAAAAATAAGTTTAACCTCAACAGAACTGTCGACAGACAAAACGCAAAGGAGAAACTAACGGGGATTTAAAAACCGGCGGCAGTGCTGCAGGACAAGTGTTTTAGGCCATTTTTGAGGACAGAGATGAAATGATTTCCAGGGGGAGCAAGTTTCCTTAATGCCTGGAGGTAACCAGCACCATTCGATCCATCTGATCCCTGGTTGGCCTAGTACTGACACACTTGAAATCAGACGGCTCCAGCTCCGCATGCTGCTCCCTACTCTGCAGCAATGGGACCCCGGAGAGACAGGGAAAGGCAGAGGCAAGGGAACGCGCCAGAGCAGGTGCACAGCAGCGAGCCTGCTCCCTCCAGCTGCTTATGGAACACGTGTTCCGTGCCCCGTACTGCAGGGACAAGGGAAGACACTGCATGTCAACAAGGCAGAGCTGCGCCTTGCTGAGCTCCCCACGCTGCAGACCGCCAGAAAGAGAGGACAGAGCGGAGACCTGCCAGAAAAGCGACAGTATTTACTCTTCAAAGAGCTCCAGAGGCAGTGCCCGGGGAACAGGCCTCGCTGCTAGACACAGGCACCGAGCTCACAAACCCGAGGCAGCCATCCCAGCTAAGAGTGTGCTGCGAGAACTCAGCACCTGAGAAAAAGCAGTAGCAGCTTTGGCTGGGGTCAGACCAATATTAAAAAATGTTCTTTTGCTGCAGCTTTTTCCCCAAAGAGCTCACTTCCCACGATTTCCCAGGCTCTGTGCTCTTTGCTGAGCCTTCTTTACAGCCCCAGCAGCGTGCTGTGCCCAAGGCAAAATGAGCAGGGCCAGTCCCCAGCAGGTGGCTTTGCACCACTGCTGAACTAGGTGCTGTTTCAGCATGCAAGATCCTGATAGCATGTTACTGCATGAGGGTTAGGGATATCAGCTGTTCGACACACACTGTCATCGACCCACAAACTACAGGAGCAGGCAGTGTTTTACCATTCAGAAGAGTACCAAACAGGCAGGTTCACAAGGCAAGGTCCGTTCCTCTTCGGGAAACTCCGTTTGGTGGAATAAAATGACACGTTCCACAGGCAGCATTGGAAAGAGCTGAACGATCTTTTAAGACACCGCTGAACCAGGGCCATGTTGGGCCCGAGGCCTCCACCAGCCTAAAGCCCACCTCCACCGAACGGAGATGAACTACATTTAGAGACCCACTCAGCAGCAGAGCTTCATCTTCAATTTATTGTGCAACAAGCATACATAACATTCTCCCCATTTCCTCTGAATACTGCAATAGACATGAAATCGAATGTTGTTTTCATAAACACGACTGAAATCAAATGTTGTTTTCATAAACACAACTACAAATCGAATGTTGTTTTCATAAACAGGGCTATGCATTCAAATGTTGTTTTCATAAACACCACTGCTGTTGTTCAAACATCTGTCTCCTGCCCTGCCCAACCAAAGGGTATTACTTCAACAGAGAAAAATAAAAGGTCGTTAAGAGAGCAGAGCATCACACTAAACTCTTTAAGCAGGCACTGCTGCTCAGCGCCCTTTCATTTGCACTATTATCCCTAACTGGTTTGACTCAGCCTTGGACCCCGCGGCAGCAGTCACCACACGACCACAATCAGGAAACCCATGTAAGTGGGTTCTGAGTTCAATGTATTTCTGCTATTTCGCATGCAACTGGTGAGGTATTGAATGGTGCGTTGCCGTAAGAAGCAAACGGCTCCTGACGCTGACGTCACCAGGCAGCACCTCGCTGAGGAGGCTTTTAGGCTGTAATTTTATAGCAAGACCCTGTGGCTGCAGAGGATTACCATCTCAAGACCACCGCTGGTCTTCCTAAGAAAAGAAAGATCGTGCGTCCCTTTGTCAGCTCGGCTTTCTCAGTGTAGTGCTGAAACCCATGATGCTTCCGTTTAACGAGCAGCCCGACAGTGCCTCCTCCCACACGCCCCCTCTTCCGAAAGGGAAATCGCTTTGGTCAACACACGATTGAGAATCACTTAAGAGCTCCCGAATGCAAGCAAAACCAACCACGTACCTCAGGACACCTGCACAGTCCGCACGCCCTCACACTGAGAGACTGAGAAGCAAGGGCAGTTCCTCTAGCAGGGAGAGAAAAGCAGCGTGTACTAATGCTTGCTAGAGATAAACTCGACCTCTTAAACGCAGGCCTGCACTTTTGTTCCCTAAAGCACTACAGGACTCCAGGCAGACAGAAAAGACAGACTCCCACGTGCCTTTAGAAAGTGCCATTTATCTGTAGCGTGGCCGAGTCTCAGATGGGACTCTTCACCCAGAGCGGCTTCTCCAGGCCAGCAACAGGAATATTGCTGCCCAGAGGTCTTCATACTCAAGGTTTGCCAAAAAGCACATCTTCATTTTGGTTTCTACCCGCCTATTGTCCACCAGTCCTTCTGTGAGCAGAGCGGCCGCAGACTGGCAGAGAAGCCAGGTGATCATCTGGTCGGCCTTCAGGGTCGTGGATGCTAGGACACTGCCACCCCAGAGGCTCAGGTGAAGCACGTTAGCAGCAACTCGAGCAGACAATCTCTGCAAAAGGAAGGAGGGGGAAGATAAGCAGATCCTGCTGCACTCACATCCCATCACTTGCCTGCAGCACCTACGCTGCCAAAGCCCCCTGGGCCTCCTCCAAGGCACCACGATTCAAAAGCTCTTTGTGACTATTGAAATCAGGCAGCTGCATGGAACCTTCCAGTTCAAGGTTCAGTTCCGCAACAGAAACATCTGCTGAAATCCCTGAAACTACTCCACACCACACATGAGGGGCCACACTATACTTCAGCAAAGACTCTGCGTGGCTCTTTGATTGTTACCTACACTGCAGTGACTATCTGGATTGCAGTCCTGCAGCCATGGCCCTCCAGGCAAAAGGATCTACAAGTACTCCCTCCCCAAGACCAGCCAGGCGACTTCTTCAAGACACTGGGTTTCTTACCTTGTTGGGATCCCTCCGAAGTAGCATCTTTATCACTTGCTTCACCTCAAGGGGCACATGATTGGGCAGGCTTGGCAGCTGGTCTTCACGGTAACTTCTGCTCTCCAGAGCCGATTCCCCGTGGCCGTAGAAAGGATTGGGCAAGCCAAGGATTTCATAGGCGATTGCTCCAACAGCCCAAGCATCGGCTTTACTGTAGTTGATGACCGTGCCTGGACCCGGTGATGCTGTGATCACCTGTCACAGAGATGGGGATGTTCAAATAAACAGCTCT
This sequence comes from Falco rusticolus, assembly GCF_015220075.1. Taxonomy (NCBI): domain Eukaryota; kingdom Metazoa; phylum Chordata; class Aves; order Falconiformes; family Falconidae; genus Falco; species Falco rusticolus. The sequence goes on along the minus strand of NC_051189.1, from coordinate 110,465,979 downwards.
AGGGTGGGCTCTGTGCTAAAACTAATTCTCAAGGGTCGAGTCAGCATTTCCACTCCAATAAACTGAGAGAGACTGAAACCAAAGCTAGGTTTCATCTAAATCTCTGGTGTAAATACTGCCTATGGCATGCTCTAAAGCCTTTGGCAGTGCTCAACCCAGCGGGACACCAGGAGGAGTTCTGTCATCACGCCTAGGCTTTAGTCCTTGCCCCTGACTGGTGTTCACAGAGTCCCAAGGCCTATGTCACAGTGGGATTGGAGATGGACAGGAGACAGGCAGATGAACAACCAAACCTGCACCAGCACTTAAGCAATGCAAGGCAAGGAGCTCCAGGTCAAGCAGACAGTTAAGGGCATCCTCGCTTTTATTATGGTTATCATCAGAGAAGTAAAAAGGAACTATAAATAATTTCACAAAGCCTACTGTCACCACACAAGGACTGCTGTGTAAACTTCTTCAACAGCTACACAGAAAGGGGCCCCGAGAACAGACTGAAGAGTAAACTTTGCGGGAAAGGTCGATTCTGCCTCATAACACCGACTGACTACATTTCACCTTTCAGAGCTCAAGGTGTCCGTTTGACACCCACCTCAGGTGCCATAAGACAGCCGTTGCCACCCCGATCCACATAAGAGCTGGTGAAAGGCAGTCTCAAGCCGATGGTTTCATCTGCCAAACAGCAACCGAAGTCCGTGATCACCAGCCAGGGGCAGCCAGCTGCAAATGACACAGGTTAGCATTCAGTCATATGAACAGAGAGAGAGTCTTCTGACCCACCTATTTTAGTTTAAAAAAGCAGATCTGAGGCAGGGTAGGCCAGCTTTAACTCAGCTACACGAACCATCGTCCTCTTTATTGTTTGGTTCTGCTCACAGAGCCTTGTACGTGTTAGGCGAGGGCACCCGGGCAGGTGGGGTGGTCACAGAGGAGACACGCCTGCTGCGCCAGGCAGGAGCTCATCATCGTTCCCCCCAAGCCCTTAAGTCACTGCATTCAGCCAGGTGGAGAGAGGACAGGGAATCCTCCGTCCTGTCTGCCTGTCAGGCCTGTCCCAGGGAAGGGAGGCTGTGATTCCAGTAGCCTCTCTCTCTCACTCCCTCGTACTGCTCAATCTACTCACCTCCTAATCACACAGATCTGGCTGCCTGCTGTTGGTTCCTGCCCATTTACATCTCAATCACACCAAAAAAGAGCTGAGATAATGAAAATTGAGCTCAGAGGCTGACAGAACAAGTACTGATGAAAATGCTGCTTTTGGCTTTAACGCTGTCAGTTCCCTTGCCTTCCAACCAATGTTTCATCATCCCAGGGTGCACCACTATTACCCTGACTGTAAGGAGGGATTTTAAGAACCGCGCTGTGCTGTTGGGCTAGTGAGAGGTGCCAGAGCTGAGAGCCTGAAGCAAAGGCACCTCCAGCATCACAAATGCGCCATTATTATACACCCATCTGCTCCAGCCAATGTTCACTGGGCTTGGGTAACGTGTCCCCTCAGCAATACGCTGCCTCTCGCCACCTGATTACAGCTCCTTTCAAGTCCCTTTTAATGATCCAAAACCTGAGGCACAGACAGGATAAATGACTTCCCAGCACTGCAGTGACAGCAAGCAGTAAGCTAAAAACTAAACCCAAGATTCTTCAAAGGGTTTGGCGCTTGGTTTTCCCCCAAACACACACCTGGGTAGGATTTCCCCGCACAGCAACGCAACTGCATCGCTTTGGTGCAGGACTCAATTGGCATTTATACTCAGCAATCTACGTACCGGAATCAAATTCAACCAGGATGTTGTCAGACTTCAGGTCTCGGTGTGCTATTCCGTGTCGCACAAGATGGTCCACACCTTCCAAGAGCTGTAAAATCATCATCGTGGAGAGACAAACATCTGGACTGCTCTCCCTCAGGTACTGGCGCAGCGTGCACGGGTAACTAGTTAGAACAAGGAACACCTCTGAATTAGCACCTCAGAAGCTTATCGCTGGCAGCTCAACCTCAGCGCTGGCTGGCTGGTGACACACTCTTCCTGACCTCTGCGATGCCTTCCCAGCTCCCAGCCTCACCCTGACCCCACTCCCCCGCCCGCTGTTCTCAAATCCTCTCTTTTGCAACACCACCCACCACTGAATTTTTGGCACTCTCGCCCAAGTTCAACAACGACAAATAAAAGAAGCCTCTTAAACAGCGGGGCGAGGGGCTCCAGGTAGACTGTGGTCATTCCTGCTGGTTTTATGTACTGGTGTTATATTTTGCCCACAAGAGGAGGCAGATTCCTAGTACAGATCGTATGCACAAAATGAGGAGACGTGCCCATCAGGAGAAAGCACATATTCATGAAATACAGAGAGGACAGGGCGCTTCTCCAGACGAAGGCAGAACAAAAGAGAGGGAAACAGAAGGTGCTTTTATGTCGACACCACCGCAACACCCATTCAAAACCAAAACCTGACTGAGAAAGCCAGAGATGCCAAGTGCTAATAAATCTCATTACTGATTCTACTCTGTCTATAGCGGCGTGTTCAGACTAGGGGTGAAGTTCAGACTTAGAAGGGCAGACAATAATGGGCACAAGCTCCTCACTTCTTACTTTAATTTGGGGCCATGGTTAAAAAGAATGGCTTGTCTTCATTGTCAAATGAGTTAAAATCTCAAGGACTTGGAACAAGTCTTAGGAGACATTTCCAAGAGTGTACTCTGCTTTTTGGCAGCAGCCCGAGCCAGATCTTTGCAAGGACCCGTGTCACAGCCAAATACGCAGCCCCGCCGGGCTGTCTCATGAAAAGCCCAAGTCACGTTAACAAGCTTCTCTCTACCTACTTCTTCATCACCAAGAAGAGCGTGCGGCTATGACCGATCCCTCTGGGATTCAGGCTTAATGGAAGAACATCAGGATAGTCTGCGAAGGCTCCGGGCAGCAAAGGGACAGAGGATGTGAACGCTCGGATCACCTGGATTATATTCGGATGAGGTTGCAACTTCTTCCTCCCAGGGATGGGTTTTCTGTGCAAAAGTATAAATACAGATTACATCGGTCTCCTGGTCAGATCTCATGTATCACAGACACATCTCTGCTCTTTCTGGAACAACTTTTCCTTAATGCAGCCTGTCCTCCCCCCCAACAGGTTCCAGAGCAGCGTGCAAACATGTTTATTCTGCAGTGAAAGCCTTATCAGGGAGAGCATTAAGGCTGCTCAGTACAGATTACAGGACTGCACATTAAGCAAATATTCAAACATTCACCTCCTGGAAACCCTTCAGCCAGAAGCCACACGGACAGCAACCTCCCTGCCCTCACGGCCAACGTCCCAGGCAGCGCCTCAGCCCAGTGGTTCCCACGCTGATGCGAAGTGCCCACAGCCCGAGCAGATCCGCTGCAGCAGCGGGTGGCTCCCAGCACTTTCTCCACAGTTCAGAATCTACCCCGGCACTTCCCACAGCAAACAAAACTGTCACCATCAGGGCAGCACCGTCTGCTGATGCACCAGCGGGGAGGGCATGCAGACCAAGACTGCACCCCAGCTGTCAGGAGGACCCTGTGGTAACTGGATTTCCCTATATATGATGGCTGAACAGGGAATACTGGTGCTTTACCTGCGCTGCGAACGAAGCTTTGCCGGAACCCCTTACACATAACATGCAGCCTTTCATTTTATTCAAACCCTGCTAGCCCTTCCCATGCCGCTAACAAAGGCAGAGCTAGTCACAGGCTGCTTCTGAGTTCAAAAAGAACTGGAACAGCAGCTTTAGAGGAAACGAACTCCAAACACTATTACTTTCTTAGACGGAAAATAAAGGTCAGCTTCACACGAGGCTTATCAATTGAGACCCTCTGTTTTGGGGCACGGGCAGGAAGCACTCGCTACAATGAAAGGCAGGTTACCTATCTATCTGCCAAACAGCTCGCTCTCCCCTCTCATCCCCTGAATGTCAAATACCCCTTTGGCTGCTCAGTCTCATTCCCAGCTAGCGACGTACCGCACAGCATTCATTATTCATTTGTATTGGCAGCTGAGATGTATTTGAAATTTAAATCAGACAATCTGGACTGCAGACTCCATTGTTTCAAATCGAACAAAAAGATGCATTTTTGAACAATGATAGTGCACTCGAGAGAACTTAAAAAGTTTCCATGCAATTTCCCACCTTCATGCTGTTTGCTCACTTCTCACTGAGGTGAAAGAGTAGAAACTGAGTCATTTTCCATTTTCTTTCTCACCCGTTTCCTCACAGGAGAATAGTTTCAACCTCCCTGCCCAGCAGCAACCATTTTACAGCCAAACCCATTCTAAAACAGTACAGTCAAATCGTGTTACAAATTGTCTGATATTTAATACAGTCACATTGTTACCAATTGTGGGTGTATATTTCTGTAATTAAAAAGCACCACGATGCACATATTTAAATGATGTTTAATCAGAAGCAGCTCCTCACAGCCTTTAACTCTACAGATATTGATGCTTTTTACACATGGGGAAACTAAGGCACAGGGCAGACAAGTGCCTGGCCACCGTTGCCCATCAGACCGCTGGCAGGACCCCAACCAGTTCCCCATTTTTTGGCGCTTACTTTTCTGACATGCTTCTGGACTACTACACCAGCCGAGCTGGTACAGTTCAGCTGCAGAAATTCCCCGCAGGCCAACCCGCCGTGCCACAATCTGCTCCTCAGACTCAACGAGGCTGTGCTAAATCACTGTTCGAACAGCGCTGGTGCTGTGTAGTTTCCTAACCGTGCTGGAGAAACGCACCCTGGAGAAAACGCCCCGCAGCAGCCAGCAACCCATCCCCACACGGTGTTTGAGGCATGCAGCACTTCTGCAGGCACTGTCGTTCAGACAGAACACATTGACGTGCCCCCCCAAGCCATTAATAATGCCAAGGCTTCGGGTTTATCTACTTTCAGGAACTATTATAGAAACCTCTGGCCACCTGCTTAACAGTACAGATGTGCCGCAAAATGAAAGGACGGATAAAATCAGCAGGTCAACATTTCAGAACCGCCACCGTTTTCCACAATGACTGTACCTGCGGCCAGGGACAGCTCCATATTCCCCAGCTAAGGCAACCCCCGTGGCTGGAACAAGCTCTCGGCCCATCGCATCGAGGATGGCTTCACTTGATGAACCAGCCTGCAACAGCAATTAGACACCACAGTGGTTTAAGCTGAAAAAGCATTCAGCCTCAATACAGACGGAAAGCAGATAATCCTGACGCGGGTGCTGTATCTGAATCAACTGAGAGTAGATTGAAGGGACTCTCTTCTCTACTTTGAAAATCAGGGCAGGCAATGAACGACTTAAATAATTTGGCAAGGGATGTGTCAAGGCCTTGCTTGCAGAAAGAAATCTGTTTGTCTCTTCAAACACACCCTCGACTCTTAGCACCCTGAGCTATACGCTAACACTTGTGTTCAACTTCAAAACCTGACCAGAAAAGCCCACAGCTAAATGCCGGTGTATTCCTGGAGCCCAAGGGATTTCAGATGCTGGTGTTTGGGAAGACTCCCTTAGAATACCCACTTGTCACATCAAGTGCCACAAAACCTCTTCAACAGGAAAAGCCAGGTGTTGTTTTTTTTAAGTGTGGAACAACCCCATTGAAGGGCCGGATCAGACAGTCACCCAGGCTGGGAAACGTGAGCACAGCTCTCATCCATTCACTTCACAAGGGGCAAGGGGACCCAGACACAGGCTACTGTCCACCCCCCTGCGACCATTCACTCACACCCCGGCCACCCTTTGCAGGAGAAAATCTCTCTCTGTCCTGACACTGACCAGGACACTGATTCCTAAAGCACTGGCAGTGGTGGCTTTGCTGGTCTTACACCTTAACATTACAGACAGCTTCAGAAAAACTCTTCTTCCAAAACACGTCACTTCCATAACCAACAACACCAGCAGCAGCTCCCAGCGCCACTTCCAGAGGAATGATGAATGCTAATTACCTTGCTCTGGGACCATTCGCTCACAACTGATGTCTCCAATGTCACATATCAACAGCTTTGTTTTGAAATGCTCATCGTGTGCTACCTAACTTGCTCTTTCAACACTTACACATTAAACATTTCAGCCAGACTTCCCCCGTGACAGACAAGGAGATTAAGAACCGACTGCTTACCGAAATATTCCACATCATTTTGATAGCTAATGGAAAAGCCCCTTTTGGCTGGCATTTCTCTACAGGCTCCTCTCCAGCCGCCTGCGAAGGTGAGCCACGATGGCACTGCACAGCCAGCCCCGGCCCGGCAAGACGGCTGCTCTCCGCACGGCCCTGACGATCACACGAGAAAGGGATAGCTGCTTCGTACACCGCAGCGCTGCAGCCCTTCCCGATGGGTTGGCCGATGAGATATTCTTCCAGCTTGAAGCCCTGCCAGCGGAAGGAGCTCAGGGGATTTTTCTGCGGCTTGTTCTTTCCAACAAACACGGTCTGAAAGGAATACAAAACCACAATGATAAAAAAACCCGCTCGGTTATTCAAGACTTCCCAACGAAGGAGAACTCCCTTCCTGTTTAAGCAGTATTACCGTCCTGTTGGGCTGGTCCAACCCAAAACGCACAATCAGGCTCTAACCATTAGGCTCAAATCACTGTAATCACAGGGAAACTAATATGCAGCCCATATATTTTTATCTGAAACGATTTACCCCTAAAACGGCCTTTACCAAAGGTGCCCTTTCCAAGGGTGCTGTAGATGCACAGGAAGAGGAGGAATGGGGAGCGAGAGTCATTTGCTAATCTAGAACATAAACATGTTTTGTAAAGACAAGTCTAATTAAATACTTCTAAAAAGAGATGCACTAGTACACTTTTCTCCCCCTCAATAAATAAATCAGGCAAACAGCATTTAAAAGAAAATCCAATTAAGAGCAAAAGATGGAAAAACAATGCCCTGAGCTTTTGTGGCGGCTGAGTACAAGGGTCAGTTATTTTGAGGAAGAGTGACTCGGCCACAGGAGAAAGCTGGAGGAGGAAATCGAAAGAGATGTGAGAAAACAAAGCACAGGAGGGTTGTGCTGGAGTTTAACTCCAGTGTTCACGATCCCACAGGTCTGGTGGTGCCACAGCTGTCACCTGGACAGACAGAAACCAGCACACTCCCCAGCGAGCCACAACCCTGACCTGCCAGCGGCCAGCCTAGGGATGTGCCCTGGGGCAAAGGGACACAGATTCGGGGACAGTGGAAGGGGGATGAGCAAATTTATAAAGCAAATTTAACTACCCAGCAAGGGCAGGGGAGGCAAAGTTCCCCACAAAGCTTCAGGGAAAGGCAAAACCTCTGCAGGAATGTGTTTGTCTGCTGGTTAGTGCGGCAGGTGACAGCTGGCTCTGAACACCAAATGTCTATTTTTACCCATGAAATACTACGTTCAGCACCATCCGTACCGGTGCCCTGCCAGCATGGCCTGGCCCAGTCTGCCCTGGAGAGGTGACGGACTTGGGGGTTCGACACCAGGCTCCTGGGACACAGGACGCCCATCACCAGGGCCCTGACCTCCTCCTTTAGTGGGGGAACAGGGTGTGAGGGGCTCCCCACAGTGAGCACCCTCCCTGATACCTGTTTTAGGGTGCCAAGGGGCTGCTGACCAGAGGCTTCCCCTGTTTTGGGGGAGGAGGAGGAGGTGCCTGTGGGGCTGCCCACAGCAGCCCCCAGTTTGGGGATGTGTCTGAGGGCTGCTCATAGCGGTGCCCCACCTTCCTTGGGGGGAGCTGGGAAGGTGTACCCGAGGGGCTCCCCACAGCAAGGGCCCCCCCTGTGTCCTTCACTGGGGCTGCCTGGGTGGGCTCCCCACAAGGACCCCGTGTCCTTCACGGAGGGTGCCCGCGGGGCTCCCCACAGCAAGGCCCCCCCTTCATGAGGGGTGTCTGAGGGGTTCCCCACAGCAACGACCTGCCTCCCCTTTATGGAGAGTGTCTGAGGGCTTCCCACAGGGACCCCCCCTGCTTTATGGAGGGTGCCAAGGGGCTCCCCACATCAAGGCCCCCTCATGGAGGGTACCGAGGGGCTCCTCACAGGGACATCCCACTTTATGGAGAGTGCCCAAAGGGCTCCCCACAGCAAGGACCCCCCCCAAAGAGGGTGTCTGAGGGCTCCCCACAGCAAGGACAACCCCCCCGCAGAGGGGGTCTGAGGACTCCCCACAGCAAGACCCCCCCTCTACGGAGGGTGCCGAGGGGCTCCCCACAGCAGCCCTCCCGTCACGGAGGGAGCCGAGGGGGCTGCCCAGTGCTCGGCCCGGGCTGGGGACGCCGCACCTGGATGTGGCGGCACGCCGCCTCGGCCCGTCGCTGCTCCTCCAGGCGCGGCTCGGCCAGCCCCAGCGCCACGGCCAGCGCCAGGCAGGCCCCGCCGCGGCCCCGCCGCGCCACCGCCGCCAGCCCGCCGCACGGGCCGCGCAGGAGGCGGCGGGCGGCCGGCAGCCAGGCCAGCCAGGGCCGCCACGGCGGGGCGAGCCGGGGCCGGAGCTGGGGCGGGGGCTGGGGCGGGGGCTCGGGCCGGGGCCCGCGGGGCGGGCGGCAGCGCGTCAGCAGGCGCAGGGCCCGGGCCAGCAGCAGCCGCACCGCCATTGCGCCCGCCTCAGCTGAGCGGCGCTCGGGGGCGGGGCCGCGGCGGGGCGTCACCCGCGTGCGGCTGGACGTCACGGCCCCACGCGCCGCACGCTGCCGCACGGCCGGGCAGGGGGCGGGGCAGGGGGCGGGGCGGAGGGGCGGGGCAGCGCGGGGCACGGCCGGGTACGGCCCGGTACGGCAGGGTGCAATGGGGAGCATGGCCCCGATGTGGCCCAGGGCACAGCCAGGCACGGGCCCGGTACGGCCCACTACAGCCCGGTGCAATGCAGGGCACAGCAGGGCACGGGCCCGGTACGGCCCACTACAGCCCGGTGCAATGCAGGGCACAGTAGGGCACGGGCCCGGTAATGCCCACTACAGCCCGGTGCAATGCAGGGCACAGCAGGGCACGGGCCCGGTACGGCCCGGTACAGCCTGGTGCAATGCAGGGCACAGCAGGGCACAGGCCCGGTACGGCCCGGGTACAGCCCGGGTACCGCCCGGTGCAGTGCAGGGCACAGCCCAGGGCACGGCAGGGCATGGCCCCGGTACAGCCTGGTGCAATGGAAGGCACAGCCCCGGTACGGCCCGGTGCATTGCAGGGCACGGAGCAGGACACGGCTCGGTGCGCCTTGTGCATGGCTGGACATGGAGCAGGGCACAGGCCGGTCAGTGCCCAGCAGGGCAGGGAGCACAGCGCTGCCCCGGGCACGGCTGGGCCACTGCCAGGGCACTGCCTGGGGCACAGCAGGGCACAAACCAGCGCACAGCGGGACACAGCCCAGCGCACAGCAGGGCACGGAACACAGCGCTGCCCTGGGCACAGCTGGGGCACAGCGTGGGATGCAGCAGGGCAGGGAGCAGGGCACAGCTGGGTGCAATACAGGGCACAGCGTGGGACGCAGCGGGGCAGGGAGCAGGGCACAGTGTGGGACACAGCAGGGCAGGGAGCAGGGCACAGCAGGGCAGGGAGCAGGGCACAGCCAGGTGCAATGCAGGGCACAGCGTGGGATGCAGTGGGGCACAGCCGGGTAGGAAGGCGCTGGCTGCACAGGCAGCACTGCCCTGGCCACACTCTGGGTCCAGGTCGTGTCCTGCCTGTACAGCCAGCAGCCTCCTGCCCTGCCTGGCAGCCCCGGGACCCCCTTCCCATTCCCTGCCTGTGCGGCAGCCACCAGGGATAACGCAGGACCGCTTTTATTTCACTTGGGCATAGGCAGTAACACAGCCCAGCACCGGCTGGGCAATGCAATGTATTCGTTTTTCATTGTGCATAATTAAATTAATAGTACAATCAGCAAACAGCATTACTCTGGAGACAGAAAACCCTCCAGAAGCCCTCAAAACTCGCCCTCTTCATCCCCACAAATGAAATAAAAGCAAAGAAAACAAGCCGGAGAGAAATGAACAAATGACATGCTCGGCGTGATAACCATCCAGTCCCAGCACATCACCTGATCTGAACTGGCTTATTAATAACCGCTGGGGTTGATGGAGCTTTTCCTTTTTGCTTTTGCTTCTCATTTAGAGCTGAAGATTTCAGCATATTCCCAAGCAATGATTTTGCATTATTCAGGAGTGGTTTCTTTAACAACAAGCCTGAGCGTGAGCGGTGCATCAAACCCTTCTCCATCTGTGAACTTGCCCCTCGCCTACAGCGATATCTGGACGCTTCTTTTCTAATAACAGGGAATTTCTATGATTTGATTTTGCCATTTCCCCAGGGTGAAGCAGGGCCAGCGTCTGCAAATCGGCGCTGAATCAGAAGATGAGTGAGAGGAATAGGTAACTTCACACTATAAATGCATTTCCCATTGCATTGTTCCCAAAAAGCCGCTTACACACCAGGGAAATTGGGGAAAACCATCCTTCCCTGCTGCTGAAGGGCCAAAGCCGGAGGCGGCCGTGCTGCTCACACCTTCTTCAGGTCCTCGGGGCCGAAGGAGAGCGGCAGCAGCTCTTCCAGCCGCTTGACGATATAGGTGCCATCCGCTTTGGTCAGATAGACGTCCCAGTCTGTGCCAAACTGGAGGAGAACGGGAACGACAAGTGCCTGCTACAAAACCTGTGCTTCTCCATCAAATGACTCAAATAATCCCCTTTTTTTTGGCTGGGTTCCCAGGGAGCATCCCCCTTTACTGCATGTACTGTGGGTCAGCTTTTCCGCATCACCTCCCCCAGTGCTATTTCAGGCTCAGATCCTGTGGGTTTGCCCCCCCCAGGGTGAGCCCCGGTGCTCCTGAACCTGCTGAATCCAGCCTTTGAGCTGAGCCCTGCGACCCATTAAATATTAACCATCTGAAAAGCGGACTGTGGGTGCCGGGGGCTCGTGGGGAGGAGGAAGGCGAGAGCGGGACGCTTGGCTTTTGCAGGAAAACCCCGGCTTTCAGGCTTGCCTGACCCAAGGTGATGGCTGTGGGGTCAAACTCTGCACCTGGCAGCTCCGGGGAGGAATCAAACCCCCCAGGGAGGGCGAGTTAATGGATACCCACTGGGGTCCCACTCCCGTGGGACAGGGAGGAATACCCCCTTCCCAGCGGATAGTGCCTGGAGCCGGCCCTGGGGCTAGGGACGGGGGGTTGCAACCCCACTTTGCACCTCCAGGTGGTTTAGGGGGAGATGCCTGGGGTCAGGGGATGATGCCTGGGGTCAGGGGATGCAGAGCTCCCGTGCGAGCTGTCACCTCTCTCATCACTTGTCTGCAGGCGCCACAGGGCACGATGAAGTGGTCCCCCATGTCACTGCCAAAGGAGAAGGGCACAGAGCTCAGTGTGGTGGTCGGAGAGGAGGGGGGACACCTACAGAAGACCTTCATGCACCAATAAATACAGAGCCACACCAGATTTCCCCCCCCAGGTCCTCCAAAAAAGCAGGCAAAACCCTGCCTCCCACTCCCACTGCTGCTGCAGCAGAAGCTGCCCCTTGGGCGCACGGGGGGGTTCCCCACTGCCTCCCCCCCTTCCCGTCCCTTGCCGCACCGGCTCTTGGCACGCCCTTACCTGGTGATGGCCATGGCCTTGAAGCTGGTGTGCCCCTCGGAGATGGCTTTCTGGATGGCAGTGCGCTCGGCGCACACCCCCAGGCTGTAGCAGGCGTTCTCCACGTTGCACCCTGCAGAGGAGCCCCCAGCACCCGCTCAGCCACCCCGAACCCTGCCAGCTTCCCTCCGGGAGATTATTTTTCAGGTATTTGCAAAGAAAACCCCTTTTCCGTGCACATCACCCTGATTAATTTTTAAGGAGTTTGCAAAGAAAAGCCCTTTTCCATGTGCACCACCCCGGTTAATTTTTTACGGAGTTTGCAAAGAAAAGCCCTTTTCCATGTGCACCACCCCGATTATTTTTTAAGGAGTCTGCAAAGAAAAGCCCTTTTCCATGCACACCACCCCGATTAATTTTTAAGGAGTTTGCAAAGAAAAGCCCTTTTCTGCACGCACCACCCAATCCTGGGCTCTCACCAGCACATTACCCGCTTCCTCTATTTATTTCCTGTATTTTCCCATCCGTTGTGATCTTTGGCTCGCTCTGGGATGGCAGCTGCCAAGAGGCAGCTGGGCGGGGGGACCAGCGCCCCGTATCAACCCTGCTACACCCCCATACATGGCCAAAGAGTTGCAGGTAGGGCCCCAAAACCCAAGGGGGGGATGACACGACCCAGGCTTACCGGAGAAGATCTCGCCACCGGTGGTGAGCAGCGCGGCACCCACCGGGAAGCGGCTGTAGGGGCAATAGGCACAGTTTTTGGCCTCCCGGCTGCGGCGCAGCAAGAGCTGCAAGCGCTCGCCCGGGGGGGCAGCGGGGGCCAGCCGCTGCCCACTGCCCTCCATGCCTGCGCCTGCCTGCCCTGCCCGCTGACGCCGCAGTTAAATATTTCCTCGCCTGGGAATGGGAAATAGGCTGGCCAGCCCTGCTGGGATAACGCCCCAGCGTGCCGAACCCCGGCGAGCATCCCTGGGGGCAGCCCTGACCTCCCAAGCATCGGGCTCAGGGGATCCCGCGTCCCCTCCCCGCCCGCTGTCTCATTTTTTCCAGTTCCCCTTTTTTGTTTTTCCCTCCTCCTTTCGCTGTCCCCAGCATTTTTCCGCTGCTGCCTCAGTGGTTTTTTTCCTTCCCAGTTGAAAACTGGTTGCGTGGCTCCACAGGAAAATGTCACGGAAGCACTACTGAGGCGGGGAGGAACAACAGCCTCTGATCAGTGAGATCAAAAGAAATAAATTAATTCGAAAACAGAAAAAAATAATATATATGTGCACCACATTTCCCCAGGTCTTTTAACTGCCAAGCAGCAGGGAAAGCTGGCTGAAGACAGAGGTGATAAAAGCCTGTTTCAGGATGCCCTCATGCTGCTCAAGCCCAAATTCAGTTCCATGGTGTTTCCATGGGAATCAGCCCGTTTGGGGTAAAGGGCTCCTGGGATGCTGGGCTGATCAGCAAATTGCTGTTTAATTAAAGATACCTCTTTTTTCCCCTGAGCTGGAGGAGCTTATTGCCTCATTTTCTGGCTGCAAGGATGGGTGGGACGCCCCCCATCGATTTATCACTGGGATTTTTGTACAGTTTGCTGGATCTGGAAAAGATTTTGACCTTACTCACTGGTTTTGCCAGCAAATTTTGCTGCTGGGTCACTGCTGACAAGCCACGACAGGCTGGGATGTGGCGCCCGGATTGGCAGCAGCCTCTGATACGATGTAAGCGCCAGGAGCTGAGAACAGAGCGCAGGGCAGCGAGAGGACCGCAGGCACCCCGAGAAATCAAAGCTGGGATGCTGAGATCAATATTGTCCCAGGGAATAACCAGGCGACCCACCTTCCTTGCACTGTGCAGGTGCTTGTTCACCCTAGAACCTAATGATGACAGTTAGCTATTTGCAAGGGCAGCCACTCAAGGCAATAGGCAGCTGCAAGAGGAGGGATGGGCAGCCCTGAATCAGCTCAGAGCCCTTTTTTCAGCTCTCAAAATACAAATCCTGGTTGTTTTCCCATCTAGAATGAGCCGCAGACACTTCTGTGGCCCTCACCCCATTACGCAGCGTGATGCCCCCAAAACCTGGGAGAGAAAAGGAAAACCAGCCCCAAAGCAGCTGGTGGGAGGCACTGCAGGAGTAGACCAGAGCAGGGGGACCCCCGCCCTAAATAATGTGGGATCTATAAATAAATGAGCTTTCAGGGAGGATTTAAACCTGCACTGTCAATACGAATGCCGAGCAATTAAGTAAGGAGTCCTTACCTCTGTCGATGAAGGCAGGAGCAGAAATAAGAGAGAGGCTGGTGCGGGTAGAAACCTTACTCATTTGCACTAATTCACTAATTGCCACCCCTCTGAAATCAGCCACGCACCGGGAGCAAGCCACACACCCCAAGCTGCTGCAGAAAGGCCAAACCCCACACAAACTCATGCATTTTTGTATTATTTTGGCTGCAGAAGCTTACGAGGCTGCTGAGGCCGCGGCAGCGGGAGGAGTGGGGCTGGTGCTGCCTGCCTGCGAAGCAGCTATTTTAAGGTTGCAGTTGCTTTGCTCAAGCCGTAGACAAGCTGGGAAGCTGCTGGGAAATGGCTTCCTGCTCCCTGCAACACCCCACTTGGGTTTTCCCCCTGAAATGGACTAAAACTGGGGGTATGCACCATTATTTTACCCCTTTCTCCTCCCTATTTTTCAATTCCAAGTAAGCCAGAGCATCTTTGTGGACTTCTGAGCCCAGGGGTCTGCCCGCCGCATCTGCAAGAAGCCCCAGATGGTAAAAAAAAAAAGGGGGGTTGAGCCAAAGGAGCTGAATCCTGACCATCCTCAGACTCCACTGCGGGGCTGAAATCTCACAGGCGCCCCACAGTGCTCCCCAAAAGTCCCTCCCCAGCTGTGCTGTGGGGAAACATTTAATTTTCCCCAGAGAAAAGCCATCCTGGGGCCTCAGCTGGAGTTAAAAGCAACAGGTTAAAAGCCAAAAGCTCAGTCCAAGAGAAGCAGCAAGGCAGCCTGGCCGGCTTGGGAACGATGCGGGGAAACGGGGGTTCTGGAGCAAAAAAAACCAGGAAACCCACAGGATCCGCAAACCCCAGTGCACCCCCTCGTGCAATGCTCAGGTTTGGGGAAAAAAACCCTCTTTGCTTGTGCCAGGGCCAGGAGCTGATGTCTGACACCCCCCCCCCACCCCCCCAAATCACCCCCCTGGATCCTGCTCTAATCCCCCGCATGCAGGTGGGCTTTGGCGCTGGGGGTCTGGCTGCCACAGGGGAGGGCAGGGGCTGGGGGGGATGTCTTTTATTTTCCCAGCATCTTTATTGCCTTGGCCGAGCACGAAGCGAGCGCGCGGCCGGTGGCGTGCACGGCGGCGGGGGACGCCTGCCCCCCGCGAGCTCGTGGCGGGGCGACGTGGCGGGGCGACGCGGCGTTGCGGGGAGGTGGAGCAGCCCACGGAGAGCTGCGTCCCCGCAGCCAGCGCAGGCGACAGCCGGAGCACGGCAGCTCCTCGGCCAAGCGGCTCCGCATCCTCCGTGGGCAGAACAGCATCGGAGCATCCCACCGTGCCGGGGTAGGGGCTTCCCCCCCAGGTGGGGGGGTGTGGGGACACCCCCCAGCCAGCTTTGGGGTCCAGGGCAGGGGGGGGGGTCCTTGCAAGTGGGGCGGTGGGGGCCGTGGCGGCAGGGTGAGGATTAGCGGAGGCGTGCGGGGTGACCCCTGTGCAGAGCGGAGATGCTGCCCTGGCGCCGGAGCAAGTTCGTGCTGGTGGAAAATGAACGTAAGTGCAAAGGCAAGAGCCTGGGGCCGGGGCTGAGCTACGCCGCGCTGCTGGCCGGCTTCCTGCGCTCCTGCCCGGACCTGCTGCCCGACTGCCCGCTCGAGCGCCTGGGCAGCGTCTTCCGCGGCAAACGCCAGAAAGTGGAGCTGAACAAGGAGGACCCGACGTACACGGTGCGGTACCTGGGCAACGCCGTCACCCTGCACGCCAAGGGCGAGGGCTGCACGGAGGAGGCGGTGGGCAAGATCTGGGCAAAGAGCGACTCGGGAGCCGGAGGGGCCAAGATGAAGCTGACGTTGGGACCCCAAGGCATCCGGATGACCCCATGCGAGAAGGGAGCCCGCCGGCCCGGCCATGCGTACCTCCTGCACCGCATCACCTACTGTGCCGCCGACCGCCGGCACCCCAAGGTCTTCGCCTGGGTTTACCGGCACCAGGTGAAGAACAAGGCGGTGGTGCTGCGCTGCCACGCTGTCTTGGTCTCCAAAGCCGACAAGGCACGTGCCATGGCCCTGCTCCTCTACCAGACCTCCGCCTCCGCCTTCAACGAGTTCAAGCGGCTCAAGAGGCAGAACGATTTCCGCCATGTCCAGCAGCAGCTCCTGGGCGATGCCATTGTCCCCTTGGTGCCCCTCCGCAGGCTGCTCAACGCCAAGTGTCCCTACCGCCCGCCTGCCGAGAGGGCCCGCTGTGCCCCTCGCCTCAGCTCCATCCTGGAGGAGGAGGAGGAGGAGGCCTTCAGCACCGGGGCACCCCGAGGGGACAGTGGTCCTGGCGAGCGTGCTGCCGTGCTGCGGCTGGCCAGGGAGATGCGAGGGTGCAGCCTGCGTGGCCCCCGGCCCCCGGTGTGCTGAGCTGCAGTGGTGGGTCACTCCATTCCAGGGGTGAGGTGCCCTCCTTACGCCCTGAGCTGAAGTCGGACCCTCCTCGGGGATGAATCTGGACAAGACGGTGGCCTCGCTTGCAAGGAAGACCCCTGGGGGGGTGGGTTTGCACCCCGGGGACCCCCCCCGGCCACTGCACACAAACCTGCTCTCATGCCTCCCCCGTGGCGGCCATAATAAAGTGTGTTTTCTGCGGTGTAACGGCGCCTGTGTCTCACCCAGACAGAGCCCTGGCAAACGGAAGAGGAAGAGTTAAGCCCAGCACGGAGGCAGGTTGGGGGGATTCATACCGAATTTACCCCTCCAAAGGGAAGCTGAGGAGAGGGGGGGCTGCGGGGTCCCCAGCGTTTTCTGCACCCTCCCTGCGGCACCAAGGGCTGACGAAAGCTGCTCTGCGTAGCCATGGCAACTTGGTTTTTTAAATATAGAGCTGGGGAGGGGTGGTGGTGGTGGTGGTGGCATAAGGCCACCTGTGCCAGGGAGGCTGCCGTGGGGGTTCGGCCCCTCGGACCCCCATGGAGCACGGGACTTGCCTGCAGCCCCCTCCGCCCACCCCAAAAGCAGCATCGAGGCCCTGAAGATCAGCATTTTACCAAAAAATCAGTAATTTTTTTCCTCCCCTTTTGCTGCTTTCCCAGAATTAGCAATGGCAAGGGGATAGGTGGGGGGAGCAGGGTCTTGTGTCCCCCTGACCCCAGCATGGGGCTGGCTGGGACCTGCCTGCCTGGCCACGGCCCTGCATGGGGCGTGGGAGAAGGACCCTACAAAATGGGGCTGGGGGCTGCGTCCCCACAGCCCCTGTGCTGAGCTGTGTCTTTGCAGCAGGGGGGCCCTTCGGGGCCGTGGGGTGCTGCTGCCCCACACCCCAGTGAGGGGGTGTAAAGACACCCCACCCCCCCCAAGGTGCCATAGGGCTGGGGTTTGGGCAGACACCCTTCCTCCAGCCCGGGGGACGGGTGTGCAGGCTCTGGCCTGACACCCCCGGAGCTTTGCAGGAGGCTCGGATTTGGGCAGCCACCCGCCAAAGGCCGGGGGGGGGGGGCGGGGGGGCACTGGGGATGCTCCCCCCAGGGCCCTGGGGGTGTTAGGCTTGGGGCGCCACCACCAAGACCCTGAGGGGAGGCTGGGATTTGGGCTAATCCCCCCCTCCCAGGGCCCTGGGGGGCTGGAGCCGAGTCCCCCTTCCACGACCCCGGGGGGGGGGTGGTGGGGAGATGTCTGTCCTGCCCCCCCAAGGCCCCGGGGCTGGGATTTACCCCCGCTAAGGCCCTGTGGGGGCAGGGCCTGGCTTCCCTCCCCGCTCCCAGACCCCGTGGGCCGGCGATTTGGGCTCCCCCGCACCCCCCAGCCAGGCCCGGGGGGGGGGCCCGTCCCGCAGCGGCCGCCCTGGCGGACCGAGTCTCTATTGTTGCGGAGCCGCCCGCCAGAGCGTCGCGGGTAACGTCATCACTCCGCGCCGGTGGCGGCGGGCGGTTGCCGCGGTAACGGCGCGACGGCGGCGGCGATGGAGGGCGGCGGGCGGCCCTCGGCCGCGCAGGCCGTGCTGCTGGCCGCCAGCACCGCCCTCACCGCGCTGCTCTACTCCGTGTACCGGCAGAAGGCCCGCGTCGCCCGCGGCCTCGAGGTGCGTGCGGGGGGCCCCGGGGGGCGCGCAGGGGCCCGGCCCCGGGCCTCGGCCTGGTCCCGCCAGCTGAGCCGCGGCCTCCGTTTCCTCCCCCGCAGGGCGCCAGGAGGGTCCGGCTGGACGCGGACCTGCGGGCGGTGCTGCTGGAGGCGCCGGGGCGCTGCGTCCCCTACGCGGTCATCGAAGGTAGGGCAGGGCCCGAGGCGGGTGGCGGAGGCACGGCCTCACCCCGGCTGCCCCTCGCCGGGTGGGTTCCACCCCCAGCCCCTCGGTTCTGCGCCCTCAGCTCGTCTCCCTACTGCGGTGCAGCTGCTAGCTGTCCTGACAGCACAAAACACGGGCTCTCGGCCCTTCTGCCCCCGCATCTTGTTCAGATACCGCCCATATTCGCCTTATGCAATAAAAAATGGAGCAGATGATTACCAAGCACCTCGCATACACTTTGGGTTTGTCTTTCAGGTGTGGTGCGGTCCGTTAAGGAGACCCTGAGCAGCCAGTTTGTGGAGAACTGCAAGGGCGTCATTCAGAGGCTGACGCTGCAGGAGCACAAGATGGTGTGGAACCGAACAACCCACCTCTGGTACGTGCCTGCCACCCACAACCGTTCAGCTTTCTGACCGGCTGAGGCACCCTCAGAGCATGTGACACGCTGAAATGACTTCAGACATGGCCGGAGTGATCAAGGTGCCTCAGACCTGGACGCCACAGTTATGGCTGCCATCATGGGGCACATTTGGCTGTTTTCAGGCCGTAACCTTTCAGAGTTTGTTCCGGGGCTGTAGGAGACGAGCACGTAGAGTAACCCAGCATGGGCAGAGCATTTATCAGCAGCCCCATGTTATTGTTATCAGTACTTCCCAAACAAAACAACACCTTCAAAACAGAAATTCAGTCGGATTTGGGCAATACCTGCAGCCAGGGGACCTGAGGGTGGTCCCAAGAGCTGCCTGGCCCATGAGAGCTGCCAAAACAAGAGCACGATGATGCTCTTTGAGCTAATCGGATAATGTTGGGAGAGGGGTCCGCCAGAGTCAAGAAATTACTCAATATGAGTTATGCATCTTGCTCCCCTTTATTAGATTCTAACTATAGACTCGATACACATACATATTCCCAAAGCAAAAATATGATTGGTTATAGCCTCTAAGCGCGGGCTGTGCTCACAACCCTAATTATCATGACTAAAATAAGCATTCTATCCATGCAGCTATTTGCGTTACTATGTTTCAGCCTTGCGGTTTGCTACTCCCTTTACTCCCATTCCGCTCCCTCTCTCTCTTGGCCTTGCACCTGCTTTCCCAACAGCTGTAGCTTGTTACCTCCAGGGCCTGTTAGCACAACAAAGTTACTTGGTCTCAGGATTCAGGAGCAGCTCAAGGCTACTTTCCTGTTAACTTCAGCACAATTCTAATTACAGGCCTATTCTAATGCCAGGCCTGGATTGTGCAGATTTTTAGGGATTCTATGGCCACGCTTCTGCAGCTATTTTTCTACAGGATAACGCTTATCAAATTCACATGTGTGACAGGCAGTGCTTCTTCTCACAGGGTGATTTCTGGCAACTGGGAATGCCACGGAGAGATGAGGGGGAATTAAGTGGGCCAAAGTGCTCTCCTGGTGATGGTGGAAGCCCACACTACTTCCACAGGGACTGTGGAAGCGTTGAGGCAAGGGTGAAGGGCTTTGTGCACACCTGGATGGCACCATGAGGGAAAAGGCGCCATTCCTCAGGGAGTCCCATCCAAATAATCTTTGCTGAGGGCAGGTGACATCTGGCAGTCCCCAACATCAGCAGGTCAGCCTGCGCAGCGTTTCCCTGCCAGCCTCGGGGGAAGCGCTAACACTCACATTTGCTTTATCCCCTCCTCCTTCCCCAGGAATGACTATGAGAAGATCATCCACCAGAGAACCAACACGGCCCCCTTCGACCTGGTCCCTCAGGAGGAAGGCGCCAGTGTCACAGTCAGGGTGATGAAGCCACTGGACGCTGCTGAGCTCAGCCTGGAGACCGTGTATGAGAAATTTCATCCCTCTGTCCAGTCCTTCACTGATGTCATCGGCCACTACATCAGCGGAGAGCGCCCCAAGGGCATTCAGGAGACGGAGCAGATGCTGAAGGTGGGCACGGCACTGACGGGGGTGGGAGAGCTGGTTCTGGATAACGCCACGATCAAGCTGCAGCCCCCAAAGCAGGGCATGCCCTACTACCTGAGCGCCATGGATTTTGACTCCTTGCTGCAGAAACAAGAATCAAACGTGCGGTTTTGGAAAATCCTGACCGTTGTTTTTGGCTTTGCCACCTGTGCTGTCCTCTTTTTCATCCTACGGAAGCAATACCAGCATCACCGAGAGAGGCAGCACCTCAAGCAAATGCAGGATGAATTCCGGCAGGCCCAGGAGCGCCTGATGCGTGAAATGAACGCGGAGGGCGGAGAGACGCTCAAAAACGCCTGCATCATCTGCCTGAGCAACACCAAAGCCTGCGTCTTCCTGGAGTGTGGGCATGTTTGCTCATGCAACGAGTGCTACTGGGCTCTCCCTGAGCCCAAAAAGTGCCCGATCTGCAGGCAGGCCATCACCAGGGTGGTTCCCTTATACAACAGTTAAATTTCTGTGGCCGGGGAGGGGGAGCTTTTGGCTTTAAAGCTGCCTTTTGTGAAGGGGGTTTCTTACCTCACAGCTTGGGTGGTTGATTTTGGGGAAGGGGAGGGAGCTTGAGTGAGTGGGGTACTTGGACTGGGGTGCAAAGCCGGGTCTTAAAAGGCAATGGTCCAGCCGATGTGGGCTCACATCGCGCTCCGCAGGTTTTCAGGGGGAGACGAGCCCTCACAAGGGGCACGGTGCTTAGCCGGGAGGTGCAGTTTCAAGCTCTTTGGTTAAGAGTTGGACTCTCGGGGTTTGCATCACAGCTGACTGAGCCTGCGATCCCGTACCCGGCTTCAAAAAACATTGTGGGGGGGGAAAAAAAAAAATGCATTACGGCTTCTCAGAGGCTGCAGAATTCGGGTGATGCTGCCACACTGGGGCACGATGGAGCAGAATCGGCTCTCAGAGCGCTTGTGCGGGGGCTTGTGTGTACGCAAGTAATTCTGTGATCATCCACGAAATGGATTTGTGACTGTATCACGCCAGGACACGAGACTGAGGAGGTGAAAACACTGTGGCTGATTTCTGCACTCGGCTTGAGCTGGGATAGAAAATGAGATGTAAAGTAATAAAATAGGACGAAAAGCGTGTTTGTCTCAGATCGTTAAGTGAGCCTGATGGGGGTGACGGCATCCGCTGCCCCCCTGCGCTCCCGGGGGCGTACACCCTGCGCTGATAAACACCTGCGGAATGTAAATTGCCCTGAGGTTGTGGTTAAGGGGGGTGGGATCCGGCCCCCCATGCCGAATCCGACACTGGTCATGCCAGACACCACTGTCCCCTCACTGTCACCCAGCTGGTACCAACCCCCCAAACTTTCACACAGAAAAGGAAAATTCCCTTCCCTGACTCCCCCATTTTGCCATAAATCGCAGGCGGGAACTGCACCGAGAGGGTTAACAAACCCAAAGTGAGGCTTCAATTAACATTTGCTGTGGAGGGCACGGAGGTTTTAATTAAAGAGGCCCAGGAATGGGGCAGGGGAGCTGCTGTATTGGGAGCCTGGAGCAGGAACAGCCAAAATCCCAGCAGTAAAGGAGCCCCTGGGATTTGGGGGAAGACCCTGCGGGCTGCCCAACACCTGCATGCAGGCAGAGCTGCTCACATCACCCGGACGGGTCCCGAAAAAGAAACAATTTTCAATCAACTACCAGGAAAAATGGTGAATTTCACAAAGAAATGGGTCGTTGCCTCATTAAACATTAACGAGCCTGGCCGGGCAGTGTCCGAAGGCCACTTTGGTTGCGTGGCACGAAGCCACCGGCTGGATTTCCCCGCCGGGCCGAGGCCCTGGGCAGCCCCAGCGCCGGGAAGGGCCGCATCCAGCCCGCCCACCGGCTGTAGATGGCGGTGGCTGCCTGCGTGCTGCCTGCCGGTGGGAAAAGCCAGAATCCCGGCAGGAAAAGCCAGAATCCAGCTCGCTGGCAGAGGTGCCCCTGCTCTCCCCGCCGTTATCGCCCTGTGTTGCCCTTGTTGCCCTGCTGCTGCTGCCAGAAAATGAAATTGCCTTTTATCAGCGGCTCAAAGTGCATCGTGGGGAAAAAAACACCCCAAAACAAGAACCCCCCAAGACTTTTCCTGAGGAATCGGCTCTGCCAAATCATGCACCACACGCCGCTGTCTCCCCAAGACCGTGGCTTTAAGATCTGGACCAGCTGAGACCCCCAACTCCTTTTCTCAAAAGGAGTTTTCTGCTGAAAAATCCTATTTAGAGGCTTCTGTTTTCAGCTGTTACTGCCCATCACCCCGTGTGCTCTTCCTTTCCCTCGCCAGCTGCAGTTTCCTGGGGACCCACCACCCCAAAACCAAAAAGCCTCGTCTCCTCGAAGGGAACAGTGGGGAGGTCACCGCCTGCAGGCAGACCGGTGCAGGATGCGGCCTGGAGCCTCGGCATTGTGCCCGGGGAATGGAGCCACCACGCGAAGCCTAAAAATACACTTTTGGGGGGGCTGTGCTTCCCCCGTTACCTTTTGCCTCCTGTTTTCAAGCTTTCCCCCGTGATATCTCGGGCGTAGACGCAACCTTATGTAAGGAGCTGACAGCTCGGGGGTGTGCGGGGGCGCGGGAGAGGGGCTCGCACCGTGCCAGGAGCTGAAGCTTTCTGCACATGAGGGGTTTGGGGATGGGAGCAGCCGTGGGGCAGCACGCCCCAGTCCCAGTGTCACAGGGCGCCCCGTCATCCCCGTGCCACTGTCCCGCTCAGCCCCGAAACGAGCCAGGCTTCCGGAGAAATCCGCCAGCAGAGATGTTGCAACCCAGCCTTGCACAAAACCGCTTTTTTTGCTGCTGTCCCCACTGTTCCCCCCCTACTCTGCTTTGCAGGGGGTCCACCATGGGTGCCTGAACCCCACAGCGTAGCCGTGGCCTTCGCCAGAATGGTAGCCACAGGCTTCCCATGGCCCCTGGGCTGGGCTGGTTTGCCCCAGTGACCCACAGGGCTGCTGCAACATCACAGGAAAAAGCCCATGGGAAGCTCACAGTGATGTGTGGTGCCCTGGGAAAGGCTCGTGCGGGGACCCCCTGCAAGGACGCACAGCCAAAGGGCACCCAGACTGGCTCCCCAATTTGCAGTCCCCCACCGAGTGCCGGGGGCCCTGCAACGGCTCAGTTCTGCTGGGCAAATGTGAGGCTGAGCCCACGCTCCCCAGGGAGAGGTGCTGGGCTCCCTGGGGATGCTGTGGGGCAGCTCCAGGCTCCCCAAACGTGGCTGTGGGGCAACCTAGGCTCCCCAGGGATGCTGTGGGGTAACCTGGGCTGCCCAGATGTGGCTGTGGGGCAACCTGGGCTCCCCAGGGATGCTGTGGGGTAACCTGGGCTGCCCAGATGTGGCTGTGGGACAACCTGGGCTCCCTGGGGATGCTGTGGGGCAGCTCCAGGCTCCCCAGATGTGGCTGTGGGGCAACCTGGGCTCCCTGGGGATGCTGTGGGGCAGCTCCAGGGTCCCCAGATGCGGCTGTGGGGCAACCTGGGCTCCCCGGGGATGCTGAGGGGCAGCCTGGGCTTCCCGGGGATGCTGAGGGGCAGCCTGGACTCCCCAGATGTGGCTGTGGGGCAACTCCGGGCTGCTCAGGGATGCCTGTTCGGTAGCTCCGGAGTCCCCAGGGATGCTGTGGGGCAGCTCCGCGCCGCCGGCGCCCGCCGGGGGTGCAGCCCAGGGGATCCCCGGGGCTGGGGGGCAGCCTACCGGGGCAGCCCACCGGGGGCGGTGCCGCGCCCGCCCCGTCCCGCCCGGCCCCGCCCCCCGCTCCTCTATCGCCGCCGCCGCCGGAGCCGCCGCCGCAGCCGCGGAGCCGCCAGCAGCGCCGGGCCGGGCCGGGATGTGACGGGGCGGCCGCCCCGCGCCCCGCTCCGCCGCTGCCCCGGGCCCGCGGGCCCCGCGCCCCGGGAGGCTGTCGGGGGGCGGCGGCGGCGGCGGGCCCCCCCCCGCCGCCCCCATGTCGGAGGGGCCGCCCTACGGCGAGGGGCAGCTGGCGGGGGACGCGGCCGTGGGGCAGCTGCCCTTCCCCGTCCGCCTGCGCGGCCCCGACGGGCTCCTGGCCGGCGGGCAGGGGAAGCGGCCGCCCAAGCTGGGGCAGATCGGCCGCAGCAAGAGAGGTGGGTACCGGCGGGGGGCGGCCCCGGGATGGGGAGGGGGTGCCCGGCGTCGCGTCCCGGGGACCTTCCCCGGGGATGGGGCACCGCGTGCCCTCCCGGGATGCGGGGCACCCCCGGGGACAGGGCTTGGGGCGGCGGTACCCCGCGGGGTGCCGGCCATCACGTCCCGGAGATGCAGGGCGCCAGGGAGCATCCTCAGGGACACGGCACGGTGCCCCGGGTACCCTGCGGGACGTCGGGTGTCGTGTCGTGGGGATGCAGGACACTGGGGAGCATCCCCAGCGAGGGCACGGTGCCTCGGATACCCTGCGGGATGTTGGGCATCGCGTCCTGGGGATGCAGGATGCCAGAGAGCATCCCCAGGGAGAGGGCATGGTGCAGCCAGTATCCTGTGGGATGTAAGGCATCGTGTCCTGGGGATGCAGGACACTGGGGAGCATGCCCAGGGGCAGGGCACGGTGGCCCGGGTACCCTGTGGGATGCAGGGTCCTTCCCTGGGGCACTGGGTAGCAAAGACTGTCCCCATTGTGCCCTGGGCACTTTGCCGGGGCATAGGGCAGTAGGGACCTTCCCCAGGGACAGGGCATCACACCCTGGGGAGCATCCCCGGCGGGCAGAGGTGAAGGGACCTTCCCTGGGGACAAGGCACCATGCCCCAGGTCCTTTGCCAGGGCGTAGATGCCCTCCCCAGGGCTGGGGCACCAGGTACCCCACGGGGTGTTGGGCATTGGACACCACGCTGACTTTGCTGCCGGCCACACCAGGGATGCGGGACCCTCACCAAACCCACCCCAGGGTGCCCACCACCCTGGGGTGACCTTGGGCGAGGAGAGCACGGCGTCGGAGTATTCATCACCATTATGGTTTTTTCTGCTTTCTAGTGGTTATTGAAGATGATAGAATTGATGATGTGCTGCAAAATCTCTCAGAAAAGGCCCCTCCCGGTGTTTAAAGCCACCCCCGGGACGCTCGGCTGAAGCCCGGGGGGGCCGGTTTACAATGGCACAATAACCACCACCACCACCCCCCCGACACCGCAGCACGCCCGGAGAGCCGTCCTCGCCAGCCTGCAACCCCCACTGCCCAGCAGCACGTCCAGGCGACGCGTGGAGGGGAGGGCAGTGAGTGAGGCAAAGCCCAGCGACAAATTTAAAAAAATAATACTACTACTAAATAAATTTTTTAAAAAATGGGAAAAATAATCACCCGCTCCAAACCCCCCCACCCCAGCCCACCGCCGCGAGGGATGAACGGAGGCATCGCACCGTGGCTCCGGATGACTCGTGATGGCTTTTCCCGGGGGACAAACCTCGCGCCACGCGATCGGGGGGTAAGAGGAAAGGGGGCAGCGAAAGACCGGGGGGGTCGGCCCCAGGGTCCCCCCCAGCCAGGGTTGTTCCCAGCGGGCACCTTGTTTACATTATTTAATCTTGCAAAAATGAATCCGTGCACTTGGATGTACCATGCTATCCCCTTCCTTATGATTTTTTTTATGTTGATGTCTTTGGATGTTGGAAAATGATATAAAAAAATATATATTTCATTTTAGTCACGTTTTAAGGTTCTCGAGGGGAAAACCAAAACTTTTATAAAGGAAGGGCCTAGAGGAAGAATTGCTGGTTTATTTTTTAAAGCTTGTACTTTTCAGTTGCTGTGAGCAAAGGGACAGATTTTATATGTGTGGGGGGGCGGGGGGGAGCGCTCGGCTTTTCTAACTACCATGCAGTCTGTAGTGTGGGTGATCTTGTTTTTTTTTTTCTCCTTTCTTTCTTATATTGTGGCAGTTTCTTCTCTTTAATAGACTGTATTAAAAATATATATATAAAAAAAATTCTAATGTAATCACAAGGGTGCCAAACACTTGGAGATGCCAGAGGGCAGCGATTCCTTCCCCAAGTCAAGCAGCACTCGGGGCTTTCTGCTCTTTCCAGGGCTCTGTCGATCTCTCGTGGGGTTTTCTTTGACTTCTCTTTTCTAATCTTTCTTTTTAACTATTTTGCATGACGTGCATAAAAAAAAAAGCGCCTCTTGCGTGAGGGCTTGGTTTCTTGTTTCTGTTTGCAACTCTGACTGACAGACCTCAAGGCAGGTTTTCTTTCCTCCTTTTCTTAAATATTGTGTATGTTGCACTTTTATCCACTACACAGGGCTATTTCTGCAATGTCCAAATAAAAAGGAAAATGAAACAAAATGGAAAAAAAAAATTATAAATCAATGCGGATCTGCCGTGCTTTCCCGCGTGCTGCCAGGGCCCAGCGCCGTGAGCATCCTTCCCCATCCGCCTAAATAATGCCCAAAATAATTAAGGAAAATGTGGCTGCTCTCCAGCATAGACCCCTTGCTACCAGGGTCGTGCTGCACCCTGAGTAATTACTTATAATTAATACTTATTTATGGGATTGTTTTTTTTTAACTGGAGAATGCCTCTAGGGTGCAGATTTAACGGAAAAATTCAATGCAAGTCCCAGAAGCGGCTGCTGGGGACAGGGACCCAAAAAGGCATTTGTCCCCTTCAGCGCTGGGAAAGCCTGTGGGAAACGGGGATCCCTTCCCCCCCGACACCCAGATCCCGGCGGATTCCCTGCGCACGCTGGTGTTCCTCACTGCCCAGGAGTGGGGCGGTGGTGCGAGCCGATACCGCTCCTGCCTGCGCCACCAAGGGCGCCGGCAAACCTTCGTGCCAGAGGGAATAAAGATAATCACACCAGGGGAAGCGGGGGACGGGTTTTTACTGCCAAGAAAAGCATCTATCGCAATAAAAGTGGCGTGCCACCGCTCTGTACAGAGATGGGGGGGGGGGGGGGGGGGCTCAGGGGGGAGCCTGGAGTGGGATAGAGTTCTGTGCTGCCTGGGCACCCCCCGTTCAGGGTGCGCAGCGCAGCGCTCCTCTCCCTGGCACCTCTGCTATTCGTTTCTCCCTTTCAGAAGCAGGCAAGCTCTCACGGGTCCAGGATGGAATAAGGGACATTCCCTAAAGTGCTCCCTTGAAAAAACCCATTCTTTCCATTTTTTCCCCCAACGGGTCCAGCTCCGAGGTTGCAGCCTCACAGGTTGGACCCAGCGGACACTGTCAACCCTTTGGCCCCAGGATTTTCTATTCCAGGGGACTGGATGCACCTGCAAAGTAGGAGGTGGGCCCATGGGAGGGTTTGGTTTTTTCCTCCAATCTAATGGGTTTTGCCCCAAACAGCATCTGAGCATGAGCCCAGGGCTTTGGGGAGAGCAGATGCAGCTGCCGGCAGGGCAGAGCATCCTGCATCTGTGGAGGAGGCAGCGCTGGGTGGCTCACAAGACACATAACCACGGGCTGCATGCAGCTGTGGACACTGGGTTAATTAGGTTTACCAAAAAACCCCTGTTTTGCATGAAAACCTGATCTATGGGTCTGCCAGACCCAATTGGCCACTTTCTCCCATGCATTAAAACCAAAGCTGAGCACGCAAACCTCCCCGAAAGCCGGGTAACCAGTCTGGGTGCTCCGGGGGTGGGGTCCATGCACTTCCCTGGGAGCCCCCCAAACACACCCCAATGCCTGAGAGGAGCTGGGGATGAACCGAGAAAGCCTGAAGCCCGAGGGGGAAGGGAAGCTGAAAGAAGAGGAGATTCTGCTAAATTATAAACCACTCTTTTATATGCATCTTTCATGCACGGCACATCAATAATGGAGCAGGAGAGCCCGGCGCTCCGGCGAGCTCGCTTACAGGGAGGATGCAGGATGGAGGGGCGAGAAGAGAGGGCTGCGGGATGGATGGTGGGGAACGATGTGCCCAAGAGGCCGAGCCGGGGATCCCCCAGCCACACATCGCCAGAAGATGATATTCTGAAGGAGGATTTAAGGATTAAGCTGGCCATGGGGCAGGAGTTTATTGCATACATTATTTAACAGATGGCCCAACGCAGGCGGCCGGCTGCCTACGGTCTCCCCGGTGACCTTGGCCGGGAGATGCCGGGGCTGGGAAGGGAGCCTGGTGCCACTGCTGCACTCCGATTACAGGCACCGGAGGAAAAAAGCTCCCCGGAGGAGCTGGCACCCAGCACCAAATCCCCATGGAAACTGCAAAAAAACGCACCCAACCCTGGCCCATATGGGCTGCTTGTTTTGGCAGTGGGGGGGGGGGGGGGGGGGGGGGAAGGAAAAATAAAAATAAGGGAGCCATTTGCAGTTTATTTACCAAAGAAAACTTGGCGCCTTTGGAAGAAGCAGGGTGCCGGAGGGATGAGCGAGGAGCAGAGGTCCCATTGGCACCCAGAACTCTTGCCAAATCCTGCTCCCACGCCCAAACACGCGCTGCCATCCCATTTCGGAAGGTGCTAAAACACTTGCACCGCCAGCAAAGCCAGCCGCGGCCCTTTACGCCCAAGGGCCACGTTGGGTATTTTTATTCATCTTTAAAGCTGCTCATTTTCTGCAGCCTTTAAATTCCCGCAATAATCACGGGGTCAGCACTTTGCATTGCATAAGCCCCCTGGGGATGGCACTGGCCATGGGGGGCTCAGCGCAGCAGGTGCCCATTTGGGGGGCTGCACCAGCGCCCCTGCCACTCATCTCCCCCATCACCAGAGCACTTTGCAATAACCCATGGAAAAACACCCCAAAACCCGAGGCGGGGGGTTGCAGCTGGGGCAAAGCAGAGCACAGAGCAGCAGGCGAATGCCCCAAAGCTCTTCCCCTAAAATGATGCCCATGTAGCAACCGCCCAAAATAAATATTCTTTTTTTTTTTTTTTTCCCCTCTACCAAAACTAGGGCATGTTAAAGTAGGCCAGCACTCCCCTGCCAAGTGATTTATTTATTGTGAGGAGGAGCGAGGAGGGATGGGGTGGGACAGGGGCTGCAGGGCAGCACGCCCAGGGCAGGGATGCTCCATCCCACCCCCAAATGCTGCAGTTTCGGCGAAGAAAAGGGGGTCAGATTTTCCCTCTGTTCTTGTTGAAAAATCACAATTGCTTAGGAAGGGGCGGCTTTAGCGACCTTTGGTGGGGAAGACACAAAACCGGTCATTTTAATGGTATCAAACCCCTTTGGAGCCATTCGCTTGAGACTGCTACCGTTTTCAGCCGCATGGGGTTAATGTTTTATATTGCGGTGTTACCAACCTAAAATATGCTTTAGGAAAATGGATAAAGACATGAAAGAAATTTTCTCCTGCAGAAAACCTCCATTTTTCCACGCTGCTTTTTAATGCAGGAAGAAGAACCCAGCGGCTGCCCGCTCCCATCCTCAAAACGGCTCTGCCCATCCCAGGCAATGGGGCTGGCCAAGGGGTCTGCGGGTG
Source organism: Falco rusticolus (assembly GCF_015220075.1). Classification (NCBI taxonomy): domain Eukaryota; kingdom Metazoa; phylum Chordata; class Aves; order Falconiformes; family Falconidae; genus Falco; species Falco rusticolus. The sequence continues at coordinate 110,436,680 of NC_051189.1, read as the reverse complement.
CAGCACCCTCCTGCTGGGTGCTTCCCCCTCAAATGTGCCCTTGGGGCCTTTTTTTTTTCCCCCCTTCTTATTTCCTTTGCGTTTCACCCTGGGAGAAGGGCTCCTCGTGGTGTGGACCCAAACCATTGCTTGTTTGGGGGATTTGGGGGGGATGCGGGTCCCCCATGCCCAGGCTCTTTGTCCCACAGCCACTAGAGGCCACTGAGGCTCTGTCATCCCACCGGATTTATTCCTGTGGGACACTGGGACACCAACATTAGCACCTAAAAGTCTAAAATGGGGGGAAAAAATAAAATACAATGCATGGCGGCAGCAAGATGGGGGAAAAAAACAGGGCAGAGGAGAGCTTGTCCGCAGCTCCATTGGTATCCCCAGGGGCACCCCCACCCGGGACCCCATGGATGTTGGGGAAAGCACTTTTCTAATCCCAAATCTGGTCAAGCCACGCTGCTGCCCAGGCCTGCGGTGAGCACTAGCAGGATTTGTGCATGTCCCACACCACAAAACACATCCAGGGGGCAGGGGAATGCTGCCCAGCGTTGCTCCCCTCCTGGGCCAGCGCTCGGAGCAGCTGGGATCACCACGAATTTTTGTGGAGGGGTCAAGCAGCCACCCCCGGGATGCAGCATTTCCTATTTCATGACTGTCCTGCAAAAAAATCCTCAATCCCTCCTGCTGCCTGCCTCGGGGAGCCCGAAGGCAGAGCTGCCTGCTTCCCCAGGCTCCTTATTTTCTTTTCACCTGGAGTTAAAATTTCCAGGCTATTATAAACAGCTGTTCCCACTAATGAGGACTGAGCGAAACATCAGACATCTTAATTTATACATTGCTCAAGGTGTCAAACTGTTGCATTACAATAACAAGTGGGAGACACCTCACCAAAAAAAATGAGAAAAGTTTCACATGGAGCTCAATGCAGCAGCAGATGCTCAAACAAAAGCCAAGCCTGAGCAAAGCACCAGCTCTGCAACACTGCTGATGTCTTCCCAGTTAAATCATCAAGGTTTGGAGGGGATTCTTCTTTTTCCAGGAGGTGGGGATGCCCGTACACCCTCACATTTGTGCAGCCCAGGAGCATTTGCCCACCCTCAGTGGGCAGGCGAGGGAGGATCGCTGCCGCCTTCTCAGGGCTGCCCAGATCCCAGCCTTGTGGGTCCGGGCAGAAGATTCCCTACCAGAGATCTTCCACAACGGTTCCTCCCTGGGTTTTGGTGGGATGTGCCCGCAATAGCAATCACCCTCCCGCCAGCGATGCAGCGCAGGGGGTGCGAAGGAAACTGGGGGAATTAGGGCTCCCTTCCACGCTATGGCATTGCCATTAGCAATATATATTATTGTTTGCAGAGGCACGCGTGACACCCAGGCGAGCCCTTTGCTTTACCAGCCATCATCCTCCCAGTGGCTTTTAGGCATCCTCCGACCCTGCTCACCCTTTCCCATGGGGTCAGGGTTGATGGGCGAATGTGGAAAAAAGGGAGCAAAGCGGCTGCTGGGAGCATCTCCCGGGGTCCCCGGAGCATCAGCCCCTTCCTGGGGTGGGGTGTAAAAGAAAACAAAGCAAAACAACCGACCACCAAAATACCCCCCCAAGCAGGCCACATGATGTAACGCACCAAAATACCCGGCGGTGAGTCACGGTGCTGGGCGCGGGGATGGGCCTGATCCAGCTCTGAGTCAGCCCGGCGGGCGCGGGCAGCCATGCAGGCTGTGTTTACCCCCGTCCATCCACCCTCCACCACCCCCCTCGAGCTCCCCATTTCCCATTTTTGCTCCAAACCTGCACAAACACAAATAAATACGCTGTGATTCAGGGGCACGTGGCAGGGCTCAGCCCGCAGCAGCCCCTGCTAGCCCCCCTGAGCTCCCCAAATCCCTGAGGGTGCCACCGCGATGGGGCTGGACGCACCAGCATCTTACAAAAGCCAGGCCTGGGAACACTTAAAGTATTTAAAGGGGCTTTTTAAAATGTGTGTTTTTGGAGAGGGACACACACACACAGGAGGTTCTCACTGATGCCACTGCAAGGAAACCCTTGGGATTTTCCAACTAGCTCTAATTAATTAGCATTTCCACAGCTTAGCATCGTTTTAAACCTGAAGCACCAACTGATTCCCCTCGGTCACGGCCAGAGGAAGCCAATACTGAGCGGTGACCCTGCCGGGTACTGGTGAGATGATGGGGTGATGCCGCATGCCTGGGGCACCCACATTGCGAGGGGAGGTGGGTGCTGGTGGAGCTGGGACAAGGCTCAGCTCCCAGCTAGGGGCAATCCAGTCCCAGCCCTTCCCAAGCCATGGCATCCTATAACATCCCCAGTGGGACAGAAAACAGCAGGAGACAGGGCTTATTTGGGAGGAGGTGCCTTCGGAAATCTGCTCCAGGATTATTTTCACCTGACCTGGACAAATACACAGCAGGGAAAACTCTTACAGCAAACAAACGCAGTGTACTAGGTCGAGTGGCATGTAGCACAGGGCAAAGCCGAGCTGCACACGGGGTTTAACCTCCAGGGATTTTCCCGGTCAGGGCAATCCCCAGCCTTGCATCCCAGGTCAGTGCCCCATCTCCATCCCACAGGTTAAGGAAAGGCAGAAAGCGAGTTGCCCCATGCTGGGAGCAGGATGAGACCCTGGCAGCATCCTCAACCGGTTTCCATAGCAACAGCTCCGGGCCCCAAATTGGCCACGGGTGCCAGGGAAGCAGGGGCGAGGAGGGAGCTCAGAAGGACACGCAGCACAGCAGGACGACAGGTTTAACGTCAATAAACACTTTGCATCTGGGTGCACTGGGAGCGGATGTGAGGGGAGGCTGGGTCTGGGCTGTCAGGGCTGTGACCCAACACCCCCCCCTCCCAGGCCAGCCCCATTGTGGGGGTCGAGAAGCTGCCCCCCATCCCATCACCCCTGCAAACCAGCGCTGTTCAGCACGGATCCTGACCAGCCCATTTCAGCTGTATCAGCCTTCCCACTTCAATCCATAGCCTGGCTGGGAAGCCCGGAGCCCTGCTCTAGCCAGGAGAAACAGCCACCAGACCCCAAAGCATTCATCCTACAGCCCTGAATGCCAGGAAAAAATGCATCCAGGGAAGGCGTGGGCAGGAGGGAGAACCCAGGTGGGCACAGGGATGCTCCCGGGCACACGGATGCTCGGGGGCCCCACAGCCGCCTGTCCCTGTGACCATGCCTGCCGGCTGCAGCAAGGCTCCTGGCACCTATATAAGCTGCAGCAGCGTGTGCAGCCCCAAGAAGACAGGAAAGCGAGCAGGGACCACAGCCCCGAAGCTGTGCTGTGGGACGGGACCCATGGCCTGAGCCCATGTCCCGCAGAGGGGTCCCACGGGTCCTGCAGAGTTGTCACCATGCAGCCGGAGCCATCCCCAAGTGCGGTGGCATGGCCCACAGCAGTGTGACCACCCAACCCCTTGGCCATCACTGCTGGAGAGACCCAAGAAAGGCAGAATTCAACCCGCTACAGCTCAAGCCCAGGAGAAAGGCTCCCCAAAACCCCAAAGCTGGTGAGCAGCAGGCAACCAGCCCTATCACATCCAACACTCACTTTCCTCCACTTCCAGCCCTGGGGCTGGAGGTATCCCCAGGGAAAGACCATGTTTTAAAGAGTTTTAACAGAGCAGGAAGGGAGGTGTGACGGCGAAGGGCTTGGGCAGGCTGGGAGCAGTGTCCCACACTCCCAGGGAGCCTCCACAGGGCAGCACATGCAGGCAAGCATCAGCCTTCGGCTCCTAGTCCTCGCCCCAGGAGTGATAAGCGCTGCCCTTGACCCAGCATCACATCAGCAGCCCAGGGATGCCTTTGGCCAAGCCCCCGGGAGTTTTGCAGGGGGAGGCTCCCCCTCTTCACCCACCAAAGCACACTGCTCCCACCAAAGCACACCGCTCCCACCCATCGTGGTGCTTCAGCATCGCTCATCTCATCAGCTTGCACAAACACATGGCAAGAGAGGGCTGCAGGTCCTTGCAACCCCAACCAGCCCACTCCTTCCCAGGGATGCAGCCCGCATCCTGGGCGACTGCACTTCCCAGGGGCTGCGCCTCACTGTATGTCTGTACCTCGACACCTTCCCAGCCCACAAACACACGCAGCCTCACCATGCTACCCGCATCCCTTGCTTTCCTGCCTTGTGCACAGAAAGGGTTGACAACAACAAGGCTAAGAAAGCCCCTAATTTAATGAGCAGAGAAGGAGGGGAAGGTCACAGGCCCCTAGCTTCGCTTTTTGAATACCTGCAATGTAGTATCTGTGTGTTAGGAGATGTAAGGATTTTAATAATTAAAGGGACCTCCCAGGTGGCTTCGCACAGAGGGGACACCACTTGCGGGACTCATGCTCACGTGTGCATCCCAGCCCCAGGCACGTTTCCCCTGGCAAAGGCGACTTCACAGGTGGCAGAAAAGAAAGAAAACCAGAAAAGGCCATCGCACAGGGGGTTCAGCTCTCCTGATTTCAACACAGCCCCCAAAACCAACACTGCAAAGCCGTAGGCATCCCCAGAGCCAAACCAAACACTTACCCTTGGGCAGTGACACCAGCTCCTGGCAGGGCAAGGGAGCAAATTTCCATCTTCCTTCCTCATGGGCAATGGCACTAGGGGGACAGCAACCACCCCAAAAGCAGAGCCGTGGGACGGGGATTATGCTCACTGGTGGGGCCAGGCTGCCTACAGGCACACACACATCCCTCCTCCAAGAGCCCCTCAGCCCCAGGCTTTGGCTTGCCCTTGGGATAAATAAATCACAAAAACTCAGCGCAGCTGTCCTGGGTGTGAGCACAGGGGGGAAACCAACCCAGGAGGGCTCAGACCCCAGGTGCTTACAGAGCTCCCAGCCCCAGGGGCAGCGCTGGCTGATTGCCACTGAGAAAAACACCATGAAGGTGATGCCCAGAAAAGTGCATGAGTGGGACCCCCCCACCCCCCCTCCAACCCCCCCCCAACCCCTCTGTTTTCCTGCACAGAGGAGCGGGGCCAGGGTGAAGCAGAGCGGCGGGAGGCGGCGAAGGCGGCGTGCGAAAGCACGGGGCGGCCGGCTGCTATTTCTGCGCCGTGTCAGCACCCACTGACAGCAGCCGCCGTCTGCTGCACCGCATCGGCGTGAGCACCCCGAGAACACGCCAGAGCTATAGGTGTATTTTTATATACGGCATCGCAGGTATAGCTGTGTATTTCTATGCTACCCCTGCAGCACACTGGGCAGGATGGAGCTGGCCAATTTTGGGTGCAAAGCGAGCTGCCGGCGGGCACTGGGCTGCAGCCGTGGGGGCTGCATTTAGGGGCTCCCTGGACTCCTCCTTTCCCCTTATCCGATGGGCAGAAGCCTCTGGAAATCCCTTCTTCCTTCTGCTCAGGGTCGTTCTTTTTTTTTTTTTTTTTTTCTCCTTAATTTCTGGGACTTGGAGATAGAGCCAGGCAAACGCAACCGATTGTGTAACGTTTTGCTCAAAAAGCTTCTTAAGCAGCCACATATTTCTATTGGATTTCCCTTGCCCTTTGCTGCTGATTACTGGTGTATTTATATATAAATAGAAGCTGTCTTCCCTGTAATCTGCTTGTTTCTCCTAATTAACTTGGAGCTGCTCTCATCAGGCTGCTCAGCCCCTGGGTCTTGGGGGTGCCGGGACCAGTAGTGCTCGGTGACCCCAAATCTGCCAAATTTCAGCTGGAATTGCTTTTTAGCTGTTCCTGGAAGCCCTCCCAGCACCCAGAGGCTTGGAAAAAAGCCCTTTCCCAAACTTTTATGTGCTCAGTATCTGCCCCGGCATCCCCCCATCCCCCCTGCTCGGGAGAGCGCTCGAACGCAATTTCTTCACTGCACCTTCCTCCGTCCTCACAAAGCTTCCCCCTAATTTATGGAACGTCTCGATTTGCTAATTATTTTAATCATTATTACTCATCTTTCCCCTTCTTCCCCCCCCCCCCTCAAAACTTCGTCCTGGGCCTGTCAATCACTTTAATAGCTGTTTACAACCTATCATCAAGTCTTGCATAACATCCACATGACTTCGCTCAGATGCCTCTGACATCCAAAAGCTGCCCCTGAGCTCTATTTCGGGAGCGATGAAGCCCACGGCACCAACCGGCTGCATCCCCCGCTGATGTGCCCGGGCCCTGGGATGGGGAAAATCGAAGGGAAAAACATCCCCAAAGCAAAACGATTTTGTAGTTCATATAAGACAACTCCCTGGCCCAGGGTTTGGGGGTGAGGGCTTGTTTGGGTGGCTGCTGACCCCCTCCCCAGCACCGCGGGTAGATGTTGCTCTGCTGCATCTTTTTGGAGAGACCAGGAGCAAAAAGCATCCGACGTGGCTCCGGACCACGGTGCGGATGCTCCTGGGGGGCTGCAGCTGCAGCATGGCCTCTGCCCCCCACTCCCCTCGGCAGCGGAGAGGGGGTTGCACACAAAGCATGGCAAACGCTGTCACAAAGCTCATTTTCCAGCAAAGTCCTTCACCCCGCAGCATCGCCCGTCGGCGGCGGGTTGGCGGGCGGACGGAGGCAGAGGCGCAATCTGTGCCTGAATGGCTGCCGGCAGGTTGCCAGCCCTTTTCGGCAGGAGATGGCTGGGTGGCGGGGCGGTGGGGGGGGACACACAACAGCTCTTTTTTAAGCTCTCCCGTCCTCCCCCTCTCCCGCAGGTTTCATAACCCTTCAAAGCAAGGAAGGGCTCCTTCGGCTGCTGGCTAACGAGCCCCTGTGGAAGAAGAGCCGCGGCCTCGGCAGGCAGGGATGTTTGGCACCAAGATGCCTCCACTGTGGCACATGTCGGGGCAGGGGGGACATGCAGAGATCTCTGTGGGGTCCCACCATCCACCATAACCCCCCAGGGACCCGCACTGGCAGCCCCAGGGTGCAATTTTGCACCAGGATGCCACAAATTGGCTGGTTCTCTCCCCAGAACGCCCCTTGGTGTCAATCTCGGTGTGACGCTGCCCCGGGTTGGAAAGCCCCTCTCCCTCCCCACACGGATGCTGCGTGCAAATATTTATTTACCCAGCATAAAGGGACTTATTTATTAGAGCTAGGGCTGACAACTGTTTCCAAACTAATTTCTCTTAATAAGGCACTTGCGGTCACCCTGGCAACAGCATCGGAGCGCCCTTCCTTAAGACAATGACTTAATGGGGTGAAAATCCCCTTGGATGTGATGAGGGATGCTGAGGGGGACCCTTGGGAGGTGCCATGGCCAGCAACACCTGTCCCCTCTCCTGGAGAGACCCACTCTGTCCCCAGAGATGGCAGTTCCCAACCTCCCCTAGCAGCCAGCTCTGCTCTCATTAGTGGCCCAATTAGCCAACCTAAGGCCAGCTAATAAATGAAAAGCTGCTGCAGCACAGCGGGCAGGCGCAGCCGGGCACTTTTCCAGCACACGGTGGGTCCCTCGGCTCAGCCCAGGGCGAGGTGACGGGGAAGCCGCGTTTTCCAGCCGCGCGGCTCTGCAAAGGGTGCAGCAGAGACGGACCTCGCTGGGGCAGGGCAGAGAATTTGGGAAGGGAAAGAGGACTGGAAAGCAATCACCAGCCCCTGCCCCAGCACCCTTCCCCAGCGGGCACAGAGAGCACTGGCCCAAAGGGGGCAAACTGGGCCATAACTGTCTATTTTGTAATGATCTTTTTTTATTTTTTATTTTTTTTTTACATAGGTCACCAAAAGCAGGAGGGCATCAGAGTGGGTCCTTTCTTGCCAAGAGGAAAATAAGGGACAACATAGCTCCTACCTCCTGCTTTGGGTTGGCAAACATGACGGCTGCTTTATTAATACCTGTAATAACAACACTAATTAAGGAAGGTGTAGGATGGAGGCAGAAGGATTTCAGCATCCTTCCAATAGCCTGGGTGACAGGGTAAATTGCTGAAAGCCCTGATATTAGAGCTAAGATGGTAGCAGGATTTCTCTCTGAAATTTAATTCTCGTGGAAGAATTAAACTAGACTGCCCCTGGGTTTTAAAACCCCGGATCCATCAGCTTACAAAGCACTGTGCAATTTGAGGTTTGCAAAATATAACTCTCCAGAACCTGGAGGAAGCTACTTCCTTCTGAAATCCAGACCTTAACTCATGCAATAAATTAGGATGTTTTTTTGGGGGGGCGTTGTTTTGGCCAGCCACGGGATGCCTCAGCCAGCTGGGATGCCCCCGGGGAAGTGGGCAGGCACAGCCCCAGCAAACCCACCTTGAAACAAAGGACTCGCACCCGGCAGTCAAGCAGGCTGTGATTTACTGGGACAACAACACTTCTGCAACAGAGAACACGACTGTGCCGAGGCACCCGGCCGGCAAACCGCCGAGCATCGCCATGCTGGGGACCCCAGAGAAGTGACACCAAGAGCAGAGACCAGAGGGATGTTCACAGTCCCCGGGACTGGCATCCCTCCCGTCACTCCCCTGGACACGCAGACACCAAACAGAAACCCGCTGAAACATGGCAAGGCTGCTACATGCCAAGGGAGGGAGCGAAAGGCAACAGGTTTCGGATGGGCTCCACGGGCATCGCAGCCACGCCAGAGGCAACGGTGTGTGATTCCCACCGTAGGCACTTGATCCGTGGAGCTGCCGCCGGTTGGATCCTGCAGGAAAGCCCATCCTGGGGGCCACCAGGCAGGGTCAGTGCGAGCCCCATGCCTCCCCCGTTGGCAGAGAGAACTAGGAGGGCACCCAGCTCCCTGGGCAGAGCGTGGCGTCCCCACGCCTGCCGGCATCCCAGGCAGCAGCTTTAAGAAGACTCACCCCCTCCATGTCCCAGCACTGACCATCCCAGAGCATCCTTGGATGCTGAGCCAGCCACGGCAGCTGGGCACAGGCGGTGTGCACGGCACAGGCTGGTGCTGGAGAAGTGAGAGCAGCGGTGAGAGCGGCGTTGGGCTCTGAAACAGGCTCACCCATTTCATCCCCTTTTCCTTCCCTGAAAGCCAAGGGGAAGCAGGAGAGGCTGCGCCGAGGCCACGTGCTCACTCCTAAATGCAGAGCAAGGGACCAGTTGACTCCAGGAGCCCTTCAAGTGGGGTGGACACTTGTTTTGCCAACAGATCTGGATTAACAGCGCACTGGGCAGCTCCCGGGAGTCAGGCTGAGTCTTTTGGGAGAACCGCGGGATCAGAAACCAGCTCACTGGTAACCCCAGGAGGCCTGACATGCACGTGGCCTGGGAATAAACCCCGCTCCGGTAAAGTCACGGGGACCAGAGGGAGTTGTGGTGGTCAGGGGGCTGAAGAAAGGCAGAAAACAAGAGGTAGGTTTTGCTCGTGAGTTGAAATACTCCCGCTCTCCACCAGCTCTGCTCAGAAAAAAAAAAAACCCAAAAGATTTCGTGCAAAACAGATTCCTGCTCATGACACTTTGCTAGGGAATGGAGGGGACGTTTTCCTCCACGAGAAGGTTTCAAAGAAAAGATGCTTTGCCTAAGGAGGAAACACCCTTTCCCATATTCCCACATTTCCCCAGTTTCCCAGTGCTCTGCAGCTGGACAGTTTTCAGCTCTTACACTCACACTCCCCCTCGTCCCCATCCCCCTCGGGGTGCAGCAGCCCAAACCCCCTCTGCCTGTGTTCAGCTGCAACCCCTTTGATTTTTCTAAGCCCCCAGACAAAACCAGACTAAGCCCAAACAGAACCGGGGCCTTTCTCTGGCAGAAAACTAAAGATTAAAAAAAAAAAAAAAAGCCCCCCAAAACCTGGAACCTGTCTTTCCCCCAGTAAAGCCAATGAATTCTAGTGACAAGTGAGCTTTTGGCTGGAAAATGTCCTCTCCCAGCTTCTCCTCCGTGTCTCCTCCTCTTCTTCCCATCAGCTTTTGGAAGCCGCAGTCCTGCTGCCCTCGGTCTGCTGTGAACTGCGGTGGGTAACGAAGCTCCCGGCAAGCACCGGGATATCGCTGGGCTGTGCCGGAGCTGCCAAAGGGATGGCTCTACACCGTGGTGTAAAGCTGCCCATCACAGGCAACAATTCCACTGGGTTCTCGCGGAGTGGTGGTACCCGTGGTGGGTCTGGGGAGGCGGTTTGTGTTCGGCCGCCTCTCAGCTTTAAGCAGCATGAATGCAAGAAGCGGAGATGGGGAGAGCGATGGCTCCATGTCGTCCTGGTGTTCGGGAGGTTTTTCCCTCTCTTCATTCAGGAGGGTTGAGGCAAGGGCAGATCTGGCCACGGCTCTCAGGATAGATGCTGCAGGGGCCCTGGGACAAGCCCATCAGCTCGGGGGGTTTAGGGAGTCAGGCACCTTTAAAAGAGCAAGCCTTCAAGCTGTTGGATTCAAAGGCAGGGCCCTGCAGTTCAGAGCCAAGAGATCAGCCCATGGGAGGCTCGTGCAGAGAAGGAAGGAGTCAGCGTTTCGGCAGGGAATAAAATTCCCCCATTATTTCGATGCAGGGGATCTCTATCCAGTGTCATGTGCAAGGGGTTGATTTCCTTAGCCCATCCCTTCTTTCGATGCCAGGCACCCCTGCCCTGCCTGCGAAGCTCCGAAGGCATGCTGTGACTGCAAGGGGTCTCGCAGACTCCCTCTGGGATCACAGAGGGGCTGAGGGAGCCCAGCACCGTGTGGATGCGATGGCGTTTGGTCCCAGCCTCCGGCTGGCCTGGCGTGTCTGCGCAAGGCTGGGCTTGAGGTGAGGCAGCGTCCTCCCGGCCACGACAGTGGGGCTGCTCTTCAGAGGGTGAGTCCCAGCCCGGATTTCCTTTGGTTCATGAGATGAGCACGTTGTCAGATGTTCACCTTCGCCAAAAAACATCTGAGATGGCAGAAACCAGGCAGGAGCCTCAGGAGAGCAGCGACTCGAGGCTGGGGGACCACAGCGGGGGCTTGGCAGGGATTCAGGGCTGGGAAGAGGCAGCCAAGCAAGGATGGGGCAGGCATCAGGGGACCTGCTCTGGGAACCGGGCTGGGAACCAGAAAAAAAAACAACCCAGGAACAGAGGGAACTGCTGTAGCCGGAGGTGCTGCACCGGTTAAAAATAAATACCATCCTGCTGCGGGCAGCTGGTAGGTACCTCCTGGGGCAAAATACCAACCGCTGAGCACAGGATTTTGCCGGCTGCCTCCGTGGGCAGGGCTTGCTCTGATAAACACTCGCTGCCCCTGCAGCACACAAGCTGAGCTCCCTGGAGGTGTTTCCTTGTGGATGGGTCCCTGCTCCTGCGCCCTCGGTAAGCTGCCCAAGCCTCTCTCCTCGTCCTCTTTACACACTGCTTGGGTTGTAGCACAGCAGGTTGAACTCCAGGTTTTCATCCCAGTGCCGGAGCAGGACAAAGAGCTGCTGGGCTGCGGCTTTCACGGTGGCCAGGCTGTATCCCTCCGGGAAGTCCTGGTTGCTCAGCCACAGGTTGGCCTTGGCAGCCACCAGCTCCCACTCGATGAAGTAGGAAGCCGAGCTGTGCTCCAGCCAGGCCAGGGCCACCGCCGTGGCCCACAGCATCCCCTCCGGCTCCGTCTGCTGCTGCAGCTCGATGTCGAACAGCAACGCTTGGACCTCGGAACCATCCTCCGAACCCCGGCCGCTGTTAGCTTGCCACTCAGCCGAGGCCGGCGTGCTCTCCGGGGAGGAGAAGCGGCGGATGGTGATGGCTGGTGGGGAGAGTTCCTTCTCAGCTTTCAGAGCTTTGGAGATGCTTTCCACGGCGCTGCCTGAGAAGTGGCGCAGGCGGACAGCGTCTTCCACGTGGCTGACGGGTCCCTCCGGCACTGCACCTGGAGCAACGTCTCTGGTGGTGGGACTCTTCCCGTGCCCATCGGGAACCAGAAGCTGCCGGCCAGAGCTGAGGCTCTTGTGCTCCGCAGGAGGACTGGCCTTCTTGGTGCTGTAGGAGCTGGAGGGGCTGAGGGCCAGGCGATGGCAGGCAAAGGGAGATGTCCACTTTAGCTTCTCCATGGGGATGTTGATGGCATCACAGAAGGCTGAGTTCATCAGAAAGGCACCGCAGGCCAGCTGCAGAGATGCCTGCAAGTAACGGTGGGCACATAGAGGAGCTCTGAGATACCAATTGCTTCTGGGAAGCTCAGGAAAAAGGCATGGATGGAGCACTCTCCATCTCTGAACAGACCATCAGACATGGCCATCAGAGACAGCAAAAGGCAGGATCCAGGGGGATCCTCTTCCCCTCTGCTTCCCTGCAGTGACCACGCAACCCCGGCAAGACCTGGGAATGAGCTGCTCACCAGGGGAAGGTAGTCGATGTTCTCATTGTCACCCTCGGAGCTGGCTTCGCTTCCTCTGCTTGGAGATTTACTCATGAACCCTTTGGCAGCTCGAACCAGCAGCCTGGTTTTACTGAGGGTCAGCCTGCGGGAGGACAGAAAGGTGCCCATAACCTCGGTGGCCCTCTGACACCCACCCTCCTCTCCAAAAACCACCGCTGGTCCCCAGACACTGGCATCACACTCAGTCCCGGCTCTGGCCGGTGTCACTGGGGTGTCCCTCCTCTCCCCCTCACTTGTGTTTGCATCAGACCCACAGAGGTGGCAAGACAGTTGCTAAAGGCCGAGGAAGGCTGGCCCTTACCTAGCAGCAAAGAGGCTCTCGATGGATTTTGGGGCTTGTGCAGAGGAAGCAGACAGGCTCTGTAACGGCCCTGGGAAGAAACACGAAGCTGGGGGTAAAATGAGGTGCTACAGGAGAGCAAAAGGGAGCAGAGTACACGCCAGGACATGGGCTGGCTTGTTCTGCTGCTGAGACTTCAGAAAAACCCTTCTTCTCCCCCTACCTCATTTTTCCTATGTGAATAAGGAAATTTCCACACCTCTCAGAAAAGAACCTGGGAGAAATCTACAGCAAAGGCCCCTTCAGGCTCTTTCTTTTGCAGCCAGAAAGGAGTCAGGTCTTGTGCTCACCAGCCTAATTTTAGGTCATCAGGTTTGATAAAAAACCCCAAAACTCAACAGAAGTATTTGGTGAAAAGCCCAAACCATGGGCTTGATGGACCTGCGCCCCGGCAAGTACCGTCAGCCATTTGCCCTACCTTCGGGGAGACCGCAGCGCTCCCAGCCCGAGGAGGAAGGGGTGCTGCAGGGTGACAGGCTGCTCTCCTCTGCATCTGCAACGGAGGAACCACATCAGCAACACCACCCAGCCCAAACAGCCATTGTGCCACCACATCGGGTGCGGCGTGGCCGCTCTCCCTCTCCACGGCGTTATCAGGTTAATGAGCCTGATTGGGGGCAGTTTTAATTCAGCTGCAGATCTGACAATGCCAAACAAAGTCCTATCCAACTCGTCTTCATTAGTGGAGGATTTGGTGACAAGCAAGTGTCTCACATCCCCTTGCCTCTAATTACACTCGGTTTCATCCCTCATGTTATCTGTGTTAGGGCTGCCAATTAACTTCCAAGCATTGTCAGCAGCCACTGCCTGTGATTTGGGGCTTTCAGAGTAAATTGCAGCTTCTTCTCCATTTATGGAGATGGACCTCAGCCAGACACACATCTGGTGAGCACCGTGTTCAAGGAGGAAGGCAGAAGAAAAAAAGACCAGAGATGTCCCTTCATAGACTGACCCACTGAGATCTGTAACACCAGGAAGGAGACGAACGCCCAAGGAATCTTACTCATGCTGTAAAATCCGTCATCTCCATTCTGGCCGCAAACTGACTGAGGATGTCCAGGGGAAAAGCCACGATGCCTTCTGTTTCCCGAGCTCAGGCTTCTCTGGCTGCCTTGCTTGGATGCCGCCCCTTGGCACGAGAGAAGGGAATTGCCAGCGTTAGAGAGGGACTGGCACACACAGGATGGCAACAAAACCCACAGAACTCATGAACAGATGAGCTTGGGCATCTCTGGGCCTCCAGACCTAAGAGCAGACCTTTTGGCTGGCCCAAGGGGAAGAGGTTCTCGCCACCAAGAGCGGCAGCCCTGCTGTCAGCCCACCCATGACCTTGGGTATACGCGTCTGGTGCTGAACCGAGCCATGGTTTCATAAGGTGTGCTCGGAGCGAGGTTTCTCAGGTGACACCCTCCCTCCCAGGACAAGACGTCATCCCTCCGCCAGCCCCACGTTACCTGTGTGGGTGTACTCCACGACGGTGGGCAGGTAGGCGTTGGTGCTCAGGTCCACTGGCATGAACGCCGTGTACTTGCTGATGACGTTGCACGCCTTGCTGGTGTGGACAGCGTTGACCTGGTACCGCCGCCCAGATCCTGCCATGGGCGAGACACCAGGGTTAGAGTCCACGTGCCCCATGGGCTCCATCCATCCCTCGGACCCAGCTCCCAGCACACCTTCCATGCTTGGGCTCCATGCCCAGCAGGGACTGTATCCCTCTAAACTCTGCCTACTGCTTCCTCTGCTCTCAGTTTACATTCACAGATCCACCTCATGGAGGAGTTTGACAAGACCCAGGGACACATGCAGCCCAGAGCAGCGATGCGTGGCTGCTGTTGGACCCTCTCAGTTTGGTGCCACTTCCCAGCTCCAGGTGACTAACTCCTTAAAAAGACTCAGTGTCACCCAGCAGGTGAAGCAGAGGAGCGCAAAGGAGCACGAGCTCGGGCACTGAAGCAGGAGAAAAGTGCCCGGCAGCTGGAAGCGGCTGCCATTTGGGAACTAGGTGAGACATTCCCTAGTATTTCCCCAGTGCCTGCCCTTGCATTAACTGGAGAGGCTGCTGAAGCTGTGGAAAGCCCACCCCGGCGCAGGGCAGGGTCTGCCGGCAGCCAGCGCGCAGGCTGGTGGGAGCCGCGCGTTACCGTGCTCGATTTCACACTCCCTCTCGGCAAGCTGCTCCAAGTCCCGGATGACCGACTTGGCTGCCAGGTGGTGGAAGGTCTCACTCCACAGGTCTGCGTCGCCCTCCGCCTGGCTCGCCCGCTCTTGGAAGAGAGGGTGGATATCGAAGGTGACTTCCCACTGCACGGGCTCGTTGCTCCTCAGCCCCTTCACCACCGCCTTGCAGAGGGTCCGGGGGGCGTGTGGGGAGCCGCCGGCAGCGCTGAGGTTGAAGTCCTGGGGCTCCCAGTCAGAGGAGGTCTCCGTTTCAAACGTGAAGGAAGGATGCTGGGCAGACTCTGCAAAGAGGGGAGATAATTAATCACATCTGTGGGAGCTGAATTCCCCGCTGCCACCAAGAAACCATAATTAATACTTCCTAATTTTTGCATGGTGGCACAGGGTGTGACGCCACGCCGCTGACACCCCGGCACAGACAGGTGAGGCTGGCCGTGCCTCCCCCTCCCCAGTTACCCAGGTCCCCGGGGCTCCGGCTGTCCGAGGAAGACCACAGGCTCCCGCTGGCATCCAGCGCTCCCAAGCCCCTTCCCGGAGCCGCTTGCTGCAGCCCGTCCGGCACTGGCGGGGAGTCGGCGTCGTGACAGAAGGACATGCAGCTCCGGTGGAGCAGGGACGGCCGCCGGGCACCCGCGCCGCGGATCCTCGTGGCAGAGACATGCGGGCTGGCTGCGAAGGGCTGAGAGCAGAGCAGGCGTCGGGGCTGGAGCCGGCGGCACAGACCTGCTCTGTCCCTCCTGTCCCATCCCGTCTGCTCCCTGCCCAACCCCAGCGCGAGGTGCAACCACACAGGTCGCTCTGTCAGCCCCGGCTGGGATCTGTGCCCAGCCAGAGCCCTCCGTCACACCTGCAGGGTGTCCCCAAGGGACCCCAGCCCCAGGGGCTCCTTCCCCAGACATGCAGGAGGTGAAATATGAGTTTCATCCCTCCAGACATTTTAATGACTTCACTTGGGAACCAAAGGAAAGAAGAGAGACAGGAAGATCAAGGACCAGTTGCTTAGTAACGAAAGGAGAGAGGCGCAGGAGATGGGGAGAAGGGAATTTTTATCATCTTTTTTTTCTGTGAGACTGTTTCTCCACCTTCGGGAGACATGAATCCCCCCCCTCCAGCATCTCGGGTGCCACATCCCGCACAGATGTCCCCCCCTGTGGCTAGCCGAGACACTGAGCTCTGGCTGTTTCCATCCCCACCCCCAGGGCTGTGGGAAGATCCCCCTAAAACCGACAGGCTCTCTCTTACCTTCCTAGCACAGCACCAGCACGGGACAGAGGTGGTAAGAAGTGGTGGATCTCAGTGCTGGATGGGAAAATGCTTTCTCTGGGTGGCAGGCAAGAACGTGGCCTCCATCACCACCTCATTTTTGATACTCTATGAGACCACCAGCTAAAATGGGAGGCAGGCAGCTCCAGGAGCTATTTACCAAGCTAATACTGAGATATTTAAAAGCAAGCCAGCCACTGAAACCCCTGACAGACCCTTTCCATTCAAAACCGGCTCCTTCTGCCCCAGCTCTCCTCCCAGCCGGAGGAAGCCAGCCAGGAACAGAGCTGGGGGTTTAAGCTGCTGATTGCCAGCGCTGACCTTTCCTTCCCAGCACGGCGCGTGTGGAGCTGAGCCGAGGGCTCACGTTCACACCCCTGAAAATGTCAAGCCCTGGCAGCCGGACTGGGAGCTGAGAGAGCTTGACTGGGAGCCCTCCCAGCACGAGGGATAGCAAAACCAGGCTGCATTTAATTAAGACCAGGAGGCATGCTGTTAACCGTTTACTGTCCTCCAGAAAGGAGTCGTTTCCACCCCTGCCCTCATGCTGAGCATCCTGTGGGCAGGAGGATGCTTTGTGGACCTTTGCAATGCAGGCAAGGTCACTGGTACCCCTAAAACCTACCACTGCCCGCTTTCATCAATCGATGCTGCTCGCCACCCTCACTGCTGCAGCCGGCGGGCAGAGGTCTCATTCCTCCCTGCAGAGCACTGACCCTTCTTCCCCTTCAACCCCTCCTCTCACCCCGCTTCACCCAGCCCATCTCTAACCTGCAACAGAAACCGAACGAAAGTCCCAGACATCCCGCTCCGAGTTTCCATGGGAACAAAAGCGCTGCTGGTCCTCCCAGCCCTGCAGATGCTGATTTCAGAGCCGAGAATCCTGGCGATGCCAAGGATGGGAGAAAACCATTCCTACCCTTCCACAGAGCAGTGGGAAAATCTTCCCAAATGTCACCTGCTATCTGCTGCAGGCAGGGGACATCACACGGACCAGCAGATGTATCATCACATGGGTCCATGTCCCAGCCTGGCGCTGCATATGGCTGTAGTTCTGGCTACAGCAGCGGGGGATCTGCTTCAGCATGGAATTTCTTTTTCCCTGCAGGGCACAGATGTGCCACAGCCCTAAGGAGGGTTTGTGTCGCATGGCCAGACTCGAGGGAAGTAAGAAGGAAGCAGCAGCCTGGGGATCAGACGAGCAGCAAGGTGGAGTTCCGGCCACTCAGAGGAAGGGAAGAGGCATTTAGCAAAGAAAAGCTGGGCTCCCCTGGGGAGGAACGGCTCTGGGATATCAGGATGGTGCTCTGCTCCCTGCTTGGCTCGTTTCTTACATGTTTGTGATGTGCTGCAGCACAAAGCACAGGCACATGTATATATATCTCAGAACTAGTGTGAGCCAGGCTCTTTCCTTCTGCATCTGAGATTTTCCTGCTGCTGCACACTGCCCTCCACCTGCAGGCGAAGCCTCTTGGGGGTCACATACCTGGAAATCCACCTGCCAGGGCTCGGGGCTGACCTGCTGCAGGTCCTGCAGGTGGGTTTTCCGAAGGGGGTTTTTCACCAGAGTGGTGCCGGGATCACTGGCTGTGGGCACCTTCTTGCAAGGCTCATGGTCAGCGATTTGGGTCGTGCTGTACGCCCGTCTCCTGGAGGAAGCCTTCATGTCTGTTCCTGCACGATGGGAGAGAGGATCAGCTCTGCTCTAGAGCAGGACCAGCCAGCACCATCCATCCCCCCTTGGCTCACGGTGGGCAGTGGGGAGCCCAGCCCTGTGGGTGCTCAGCCCTGCATGGTTTTAAGTGAAGCAAGGAAACCACGAAAGGAAATAAAAGCCTACACTCAAAATTCCTGAGGATGTCAGGAGGTTGGGGAGGCCTTGTCTGAGCAGTTTTCAGCCAGAAAAAGTCTGACTGCATTTCCCCAAACCTCCCTGGAGAAGTCAAGACAAAGGGTTTACTAATGAAATTTCATTAGCGCAGACATTCTCCTGTCAGAGCAAGAGTAAAATTTCATCTGGAAAGGCGTGATTTCTCATCGCTTCTGACAAGGTTGAGGGGATGCGCAGCACAGTTCCTCTCTGAATCCGAGGGAAGAACATTCCGTGAGTAACAGAGATTCCTCTGTCGCATGGCGGTGCAGCCAGTGCTGGGGTGCAAACTGCCGCTTTATGCCACATGCTGCTGACACAAGCGCCCAGCCAAGCTGTGATGGTGAGGGGGAACACCCTGGGGACAGGGACAGGGCTTTGGATCCATTCCCCCACCTCTCCTGACCTTGAACAGCAATGTGAGGGCTGGCAGGGAAGTGACTGCTTTGCAGGTGCAGAGATGGTCTAGCTGGGTTACCCATTTGCTTGTTCTTCTCCTCCGCACACTGGAGGGCAGCTTGGGAAGCTTGGAAAGAATTATGTGGCCAAAGCTAGAGCTGCTCGGAAAATCCCTGGGGAAGTCACTTCTCCAGGGCTTCCCTTGATTTTCTGACAGGTTTGGATAAAGCATCCAAACCAAACCGACTCGCTCGAGCCTCGGGAGATCTGTCACCCCTCCTGCAAACCCCTCCGGTGCTTTGCAGAGATACAGCCAAAGTGACTTATTTGTCAGACAAGCAAATCAGCAGAGCAAGTGACAGAAGCTTCATTAGAAAGACAGGGGCATCACACCCATGTTTGTACAGAGGAAAATCTGACCGGTGTCCGTGTCTGATTCTCCCCCGGGATCTCTGCCCACCACCAAGTGGTCGGGGGCATGCTCGGCGGGGCAGCAGCCCTCTGAGTCTCTGGAGTGGTTCCAGCTCTCCACGCCTGCTCCTTCCTCTTGGGAGTGAAAGAAAACAGAGCTGCCCGACTCCTGGGAATGCATCATGCTGTAACGCCGCCTCTTGTCCTGGGAGAAAGCAGAGAGAGGAAACAGGTCCTACCACTGCATCCATCAGCTGGTTCCCAGCCAGGAGGAGCCAGTGCTGGTGCTCCAGCACCCTCCGTACAAAGTTCCTATTTCTCCCCAGTGTCTCACCCACCGTCTCCCTTGAGGGCAGAGTGAAAAAGCAAGGGATGTCTCCTGACTGTGCCCAAAGAGCGGAGACGCTGACTTGCGCTGCTCCCGGGACAGCCCCCCAGCCAGCGCAGCGTGCACTCACAGATCGGGGGTTGGAGATGTACAGGGAGGTGTCGCAGATGATGCCGTAGCTGACCAGGCGGTCACCAGGGAAGAGGCAACTGGTGCTGACAGGGGAAACTAACACCTCGGTGCTCTCAGGAAAGACCCACTCCACGGACACGTCGCTCAGGACCGGTGCCATTGCCTTCTTCAGCGACTTGATGATCTGAGGCAGAAAGCAGGGGGGAGAAGTTATAGAGCAACTGGCCGTGGTGTGTGCCACGGTACACGCGCCATGTGTCGCAGGGAAGGGGAACATTTCCCCAAACAAACCCATCAGCCGATTCCTCCCTCTCCTGACCTTAGACAGGAGCCTGCTCCCTCTTAGACTGCTCTGACACCCACCCTGGCACCCCCAGCCCCTTGGCACGGTTATAGGGCAGCAGAGCAGACAGACACTGATAAAGCACAGAGCTGATCTCACACCGCCTGTTTCCAGCTCACAGCAAGGTGGGAGCTTGAGGCCAGAGGTATCTTGCTCCAGTGCAAGGCAGCATCCCCTGCTCCCCTCCAGCACCCAGGAAAAGCAGTTAACCCTCACTTGTCCGAGCCCTAGCCCTGCCCCAAGCCCCAGCACCCACGCACCGACTGACAGCACTGCTGGTTTTGGTACAGGTCCTTGCTGGCACAAGCCACTGCCAGAGATAGCAGTGCTCTGCCAATTACACCTGTGGAGAAGACCAATATCCGTGAACATCTCACGGACAAACCTACCAGGGAGCCATCTACAAGAGCTTCTCTGCGCACCGGGGGAAGAGAACACCAGATTTAGAGGCAGAACAGCTCAAATATTCTCTATTGTTCACTGTTTTTTCCCAGGCTCAGGAAGACACCAAGCTGTGTTTTATAGGGCCATTAATTGATGCCTCAGACTGCTGAAGGCACCAAGCTGCACAGTCTGCAAAGCTCTTTATTAATAGCTCTGTAAAAAAAAAAAAAAAAGAATATTTCCCTTCACTGTCTTTGCTTTTAATTTACATCAGAAATGCTGATGCCGTTCTGGTTTAGAGAGGTTTTTGTGTGCTCCGGGTTCATGTAGAGGGGTGGACTGCTGAACTCCTTTTGAGATTGAGAACACAGGGGCCAGCTTTTCAGAGATACTTCAGAGCTAAAGACCCATTTCTCCCCGGGTTTAGTCATCCAGCGGATGATGGGCTGGGCACTGTGCCCTCACCAGGGGACAGAGCCATTCTTACACCGTATTTGAGGCACATCGGTTTACTCAGTCTTCACGGGGAGAGTGGAAAGGAAGAGGCTCCCCCCTTTGCTTTCAAGCCGGCTTAATAGGCAAAGCTATTGCAGCATATTCCTCTCCTTCAGACCCTGGGTACTTCTCATCTGAGCAATGCCAGGGCTGAGCCTGACTTCAAAACTAATTGGCTGCTTTGATGCCAGTTCCTCTGCCCTCGCCGGTGTCTGAGGCAGCAGCTACCTTTGAAGCTAAAGCTGCTGTATCGTGGCTATCGCTTCTCCCCATCCCCGCGCAGAGGGTAAACACACCCTCCCACTCCCTCTGACAGCCGGAGATGAAGATGCTCTTTCATCCCCTCCCGCTCACCCACCTGCTGCCGAGTGGGAGTTGGAAAGGCAGCACCAGGACGGGGAACGAGACCCACTAGTGAACCACAGCCTCCCCCTCGCTGAGCCAGAGCATCGCGGGAGCCTGCCAAGGTGCTCCCCTGGGAGCGGGCAGCCGTACCTTGGGCTGCAGCCTCTCGTCCTCCGCCAGGAACTCGGCGATGCCCCTGGACACGGCAGCCAGCCCCCTAACCAGTCTCCTGCAGGCGTTTGGCCCGATGCCGAAGCTGTAGCACCTGCAAAGGGACAGGGAGTGTCAGGATCCAGGGGACAAGTCGTCTCACCCCCCAGCCCCACGCAGCTCACCCACTCCCTGCAGGCAAAGGCTCTGCCCAGCTTTATCCTATTGCTATGCAGTTGTCCAGCATGTCTGGAGGAAAATAAATCAGCTCCTCCTTTAGGTGGCTGGCAGGAGGGTCAGGAAGCACCAGCCCGCTCCTCTCCACAAACTTCTGATCCCTTCCCCGAAGAGCAGCCTTCAGCTGTGACACTCAGGGGCTCCCCAGCAGGACCCCAAGCCCTTGCCTCCTCTGCAAACACAAACAATCTGCTTTGCTGCCAGTTCAGCTCTTTTCCCTGCTGAGTGTCTGTGGTCAATAGCACTAAAAACCCAATAATTATTTCTGCTCACAATTAAAATAAATGTTTTCTCAAGGAAGGAGGAAACAGCCAGGCGAGGCTGCTCCCCTGACTCCCAGCTCAATGAGTCAGGATTTGGTCTGGGCTGAAGCTGCAAACCCAGAGCCAAGCTGGAGCCTGGGCAGGGAGGGCAGGAGGCAGCAGTGCCTGCTGGGGGTGGATGCAGTAGGAAGCCAGGAGGGATGGAGATGGGTGGGATATGATGTTCAGCCAGGGCAGGGGAAAGCTGAGGAAGAAACCACCTTCAGCAGCAAACTGCATCTGCACGAGGGGCTTTTCTCTTAGAGGTTTTTAATTCCCAGCTGGCCGCAAATCTTAGGTCAGCCTCACACCCCTGTTAAATAAGGCTCTGATCTGCTTTTGAGACAGGGGCCATGCACATGGCTCAGTGGTGCACTGGGCACTGCCTGCCAGGGTCACCTGAGACCACACTCCGACTGCATTTAGCCCACCACCATAAGCCTCTGCAGGAGTGAGGGGTGGGTTGCCCTATACAGCTGGGAAGCACTGAGACCTCCGTATAGGAAAAAAACCCACAGAGCAGCTTCCCTGATAAGCCTTGAAGTCCGAGGGATGAAAAAGGAGTAAGGTTTTCTTACATTTTCCTTTTGTTTCATGCCCCTTACTAAAGAGGCAGAGGAGAAACCAGACCAGCCTGTCGTCAGAGCTGGGGAACCAGGCTGGGAGCTCAATGCACAAATTAGCTGCTTTTTACATTGCTCTTTTTCAGCATATTCGATTCTGCACAGCCCTATCCTGGAAGCAGCTGGGGCCAGACCCAGATGTGCTTTAAAAAAATAAAAAAAGCAGCAAGGAAGATTGTTCTGTGTCAATCTCTCCTAGCAGGAAGCATCAGACGAGAGCCTGTGAAGTTGTCAGCCCAATTATGCTGCTTTTGATTGTTTAAAAAGCATCTGAACTTCTGGGATCTGTTCCAAACCCTTTGAGGTTCTCCCATGGCTCATACCAGCAATCTCTCCTGCCTCTCTCTCTGAAGCAGGGATGTCTGTGAGATGGAGCCCTGTTCAAGGAGAAGAACGTCCCTCACCATGCCAGGCTTTCACCCCTGTGGTGGCCAGCCCTGCTGCCCTCCATACCTGGTGGAGCACGAGTGGTTGCGCAGCAGCTCCAGGACCTTCCCCGTGTTGCTGATGGCCCCGTCTGTCAGCAGAAAGAGCAGTCGGGGATGGCCCCTGTGAATGGGCTGTCGAATGACCCACTTCAAAGGTGACAAGATGTTGGTGCCACCCATATCGGCCCGGATCCTCTTGATGCTCTCGCAGGCGATGGCCAGGCTCTCCTGCCCAAAGCAGCAGCAGAACCATCAGCCTCCGCACTGTGCCCTCCAAGCACCAAGGAGACGTGGTTTCCCTTCACCCACCTCACAGTAAGTCTGACTGACAGGGAAGAGGGTCTTGAAAGTGGATCCAAACCCAATGACGTTGAAGAGACACGCTGGCATCAGGCTCTTGAGAACGACCAACAGGGCATCCTGGGGGGTGGAAGCAAGCAGACGTCAGGCACACTGGACCTCTCCCTGGCTGCCCCAGCTTCACCAGTGAAAGCTCTGCCCAGACCCCACCTTGCCCTCACACCTTATTCCCACCTGCATTTGGCTGCAGGCTTTTGATAAGAAGACAACTGCTTCTTTCACATGCACTGCACCGAGAAAGCACTCCATACTACTCTGCCCTGTCCAAACTCCCTTAATGAGCTTTGGGTCCCAAAGCAGTGAGAAAAATGGGGAGCCTTAAAAAAAGAAAAAAAAAAAGAGCTGAACAAATTTTTCTGTTTGTTTTTAAGTGATTAAATTTGTGCTTGCAACACGGTACTGCAGCATGGAGCTAGTGGGTGAGAAGCAGAGTGTGAAATTGAGAAGTGCGACACGCAATGCATTTCAATGTCCAAACTTGCAGAAAATAAACAAACAGCTTCAAGTTACACAAAAGGAAAAGCCTCCCCCATCCCCAATTCCCTTGTATTCATAGCTGGCATCAATTAAAATAACTGGGAGAGACAGTTTTCAGCTATTTTCTTTACCAGAGGTGGTTATCTAACTTGCCTATTCCTGGTCTTTACGTAAGGGAAGAGCAATTTAAATCGTCTCAGACATCTGTGATGGCTGTGGACAACTCCAGGACAGAGCTTGTGTTAGCAGCAACTGGGCAAGAGCTACCCAAGGGGCTCCTGAGCTTGCAGGGGCAGCAGGAGCAATTAGCGTGGCAGGAGAGGAAGGCCAATTTAAAGCAAAGTGCTGGCAGTGTTCCGGAGCAGCCTGGTTCTCACTGTTTCTGTGCTGATCAAGGCAGACTCCTGCCAGTCTGCCTAGGGCAGCAGAAACCCTAGAGCCAGCCCCAAGAGAAGAGCTGCCAAGGTCAAACGAGCAAGAACAGCCTCCTTGCTTTGTCATACGCAGTGGCAAAGACCAAGTAACCGCAGAGGGGGGGTT
Source organism: Falco rusticolus (assembly GCF_015220075.1). Lineage (NCBI taxonomy): Eukaryota > Metazoa > Chordata > Aves > Falconiformes > Falconidae > Falco > Falco rusticolus. The sequence continues at coordinate 110,412,878 of NC_051189.1, read as the reverse complement.
CTGGGGCTGCACACAGAGAGCCCCCAGCCTGGGAACGGCCGCAGGGACATGGCTGGCAGGTCACTCCAGTCCCCAACCCCTGCAAGACTCAGCAGCAAGGCAAAGTCGGAGCACTGCGAGTCGGTGAAATAATGTACAAGAACGGGGCTGCCCTTTACCAGGCTCCAGAGTACTTTACAGCAAGCTGTTATCTCAAACCTACGAGAATATATTTATACCGCTGCTTCCCAGATGGCTCCTAGGATGCCGGCTCTTCCAAATCTCAATGCTGACATCCCATCTTGAAACTAATTACAAGGAAAAAAACCCCGAATTTCCAAATATTTCTGTTAAAGTGCTTCCCAAAGTGGGCAACCGATGCCTGCTTTCTGTTTCAGCAAGCAGAAAGATTTGTTGCTTCTTGTAAATATTGATCTCGATCCTGTGGCACTCAGCAACTATATGGCAACTCAATAAGGAGAGATGTTTGCCTCCAGAGAATTCAATTCCCAGTTATTAGCCGTGTTTTGCCAGCGAGTCCACCCGATGCTGGCACTGACTCTTCTCCTGGACTGGGAATGGGCTGGGAAAGGAATCAGTTGCAGGAAATTTCAAGCCCTGAATTTTCCACCCCAGGCACTTTTCCGAGTGCCCTCCTGCTCCGCAGCAAGCCGCGTCCTCCCGGCTGCAGGCAGCCAGCCCACACCGCCCGTCCCCTCCCTGTTGGCATCTCTGCCCCTCAGCTTTCCCCACGGCTCAGGTCTGAGCCCCGCCACAGCACTCATCCAGCAAGCTGAGGACGATGCAAATGTCTCCATCAAGCCTAACCCACCCAAACCCACTGAGAACAGTCCCCGCTGCCAGGTCCCTGGTGTTTGCAAGTCATAAACCAGGACAGGGGACACAGAAGAGGAACAGTGGGTTTCTCCCTTGAGGTCTCTCCTCCGAAATCTCTGATATCTCTCCCAAAATATTTTTCCAGAAGGGGAACAGCCATTTTCCTGTTTTTACAGCCCTCCTGCAGACAGGACTCCCAGGTCAGGACCTGTTGGAGAAGGGCTCTGTCCCTGCAGGGTCCCCATCCCCACGGGACAAAGCAGCCTCCGCGGAGGCTGCAGAGATGCGGTGCCCAAACCCAGCCATGCTGTGGGTCCGAAAGCAAAGACCTGGCCTGGGGCAGAGATGCCTCCTGATTCCAGCCTCCGAATCCTGCTGAGGGAAGGGGGTACAAAGCTCAGAGATATCCTGGCTGCTTTGGTGGATGCAGGGAGATGGGACAGCCTCCCTATCCCAGAGGAGCTCTTGCAGCCACCTTTGGGCTCCCTGGCATCCCAATCCTTGCTGCCAGCAGTGGCCATCCTCCCGCAGTTCCCATGGAAACTGGAGACAGATGGGTAAGGAGGTGGGCTAGGAGGTGGGCAAGCTCAAGAAGTGGGCCTGTGTGAACCTCGTGAGGTTCAACAAAGCCAAGTGCAGGGTCCTGCACCCCGGTCACGGCAACCCCCGGTGTCAACACGTCTGGGGCTGAAGGGATCGAGAGCAGCCCTGCGGAGGAGGACTTGGGGGTGTTGGTGGGTCCCCGGTATGAGAAGGACACGGAGCTGCTGGAGCGGGGCCAGGGGCGGCCACACAGTGACCGGGGGCTGGAGCCCCCCTGCTGCGGAGCCAGGCTGAGGGGGCTGGGGCTGCTCAGCCTGGGGGAGAGACGGCGCCGGGGGGGCCTTGGGGCACCTCCCGGTACATAAAGGGGCTTGTAGGAAAGATGGGGACAGAGATTTTAGCAGGGCCTGTTGTGATAGGACAAGGGGTAATGGCTTTAAACCAAGAGGGTAAATTTAGACTAGATATAAGGAAGAAATTTATTGTGATGAGGGTGGTGAAACACCGGCACAGGTTGCCCGGAGAGGTGGTAGGTGCCCCATCCCTGGAAACATTCAAGGTCAAGCTGGACAGGGTCTGAGCAACCTGATCAAGCTGAAGATGTCCCTGCTTGCTGCAGGGGTGGGACTAGGTGACCTTTAAAGGTCCCTTCCAGTCCAAACTGTTCTGTGTCTCTATGAAGATGCTTCCTGCTGCTCACCCTGGGCAGCAAGTGCTGCAGGAGGGGGTGCAGCCCTACCCAGGGGAGCATTTGGGTCCAAATCTGGGTGGCACTTGTGTTAGGAAAGGGTGTGAGCAGGACACTGGGGACACACCAGCTCACTCAGTCTCTCAGACACCCAAATGCAACTGAAGCCCTCAGATGAAGCCTGCCTCTGCAATTCTCTCGCTGTCCCCAACAAAGATGCACGGGGCAGCACAGACCCATGCCCCGCTCGGGAGGATGCAATATTCACCAAGCTGTTGGGGCTTACCTGGGCCTGAAAATTAAGACAGAAACTTTCCAAGAGAGCTTTTTGCCAGATCCTGCAGCTTCTCACTGACACCTGCCAGCTGGCAGGCATCAGGCACCAACCTGGCCTCCAAAGCACCTTAGGCAAGGATAACGATAATTAAATAGTTACCGGAGTGATGTCCCCTTTGATGGACAGAGCGGTCCCCAGCAGGTTCAGGGCAGGGACCCCTCTAGATCCTTCAGGCAGCGGCACAAAGCCAAGCCCAGCTCTCATGAGGCAACCTGCAGCTGGGTAAGAGTCATAACTGACAGAGGAACCTCAGACCCACAAAATATCACAAGAAGGCCTTTCTATGGCCCTTGTTTGATCCAGAGGTCTCAGCACACCTCTCGTAATCCTCCACTAGACTGCTGGTGTTCATTTGTGTTTGAAACAGGACGCATCATGTTCAAATGACTTCTGCGAGTGCACAGAGACAGCCACCAGCAAAATGTCTCCTAACGCGTGGACAGCACATCACCCCGAAGCTTCCCTTGGAGCTCCTGGGAGGTTTCCCCCTAGGCAGCAATCACCCCAAGCCCTTGTGGAGACACAGAGAACTGGAGAAGGGATGCACAAGACATGCACACCAGCAAGAGGGGGAAAGAAAACATCTTTGCATTTGACGTGCTGATAGGAAGAAGGGGAACAGAACCGGGGAGAGTCAGCTTCGCTGCAGGTACCTAACAAGTCGCACAGTTGACATGACTAAAGCTACAGCATGTAATTACCCCCCAGCCCCTCATAATGAACACTCATCAACGCTCAGCAACCCCCACTGCTCTCTAATATTCATCCCTCATTGGCACGCAGGCACTTCCCCTCCTGCGTGGTACCTTGACGCGTTTGATGTTCACACCGCTCATGCTTCTGCTGCGGTCTATGAGGAAGATAAATTCTCCTTGCGCTTTCCGGAGGTCTGGCTGGATGGTCCTCAGGTCAGGGCAGAAGTTGAGCATGATGACAGGGTGGTGGGGGATGTCCTTATTCAGTCGCTTCCTGATGATTTCCATCTGCAAGAAAGAAGGAGAGAGCTCGAGAGGTTGATTTTTCTGCCCTTTTCCCTCCAAGGGGAAGCAGAACAGGGCTGCCTGCCTGAAGATGTAAGCGCGTGGCCTTTTGGGGCAGGGATCGGCTTGTTCTGGCCTCAGTGGTGACAGCACCTGAGCTCAGGCTGCACCACAGCTTGTTCTGTCCACACCCCCTGCGGAGCTGCTCCGTGGGTGAGCGGGATTCCTGCCTCCTCCCAGGCACGGTCACACTTTGCCCAGGGACAAAGGCTGGCAGAAAGGTTAAATCGGGGACCCCAGCACACACGGAGCAGCTGCACGCTCGGGGGAGAGCCTGGAGGAATGAAAAGACCTGCCCCTACGCAGCACCTTGCAAGACTGATTCCCCAAACATTTCATTAGATCCCTCCTGAAAACCTCGTGCAGTTTAATACCGCACCGAGGCACGCTGCAGGTTTTGTCCATGGTCACTCAATAATGAAGCGCGAGATACAGCCCTCAGCATGCTGTATGAACTGCTGCCACTCATTCCTGCAGCCCCTGCTCTGCTGTTTTTTCTGACCATTTCTTTTGTCATTTTTCTTTGTATGGATTGAAACGCTTTGGAAAGCCAAATCGGTTGCTCAGGACATTGTTCGATAGGAACCCGCATGATATATGTCTCTGTCCTGCACACAGCTCTAATGGCTCTCTGCATTTTCCCTCATTCTATTTCAAGGATCAGTCTTCATTAAAAACGTGATAAAATTAAACTGGAAAAAAAGCCTCTCGCGAGGGGTTTATAGTCTGCTATTATGTGCGCACAAAGCAGTCCCGGGTTCACGGTCTCAGCTCGGTGAATCAGCACATCACTGCTTTCGAGGGAGCCCCGGGACCCCATGGCAGCCCATGGCCTTTCATCCCGGGGTCTGTGGCACGGAAACATGTTCCACAATAAGCAGCTCGGTCCTCAGGGGCTTTGTTTGCCTTTTTTCTCCTCTTTCAAAGGCTGCTGTTTCATGCAGGTTTCACCAGGAGTAAACCAGACCCCAAATAACCAGGCTTTTTTCTCCAGCCGTGAGTCATATTCCTAGAGCTCCGAGCTAACGACCAACCTTTATTTTACGTAACTCACTAAACTCAAGCGTCCCTGTGGATCAACACATACACATGAGCTCTACTTTTGGCTGCACTGCCTGAGTGCTGAGTGCCTCTCCATCCAAGGACCGAATCGTGGCCCTGGACCTACCCGCCACACTCCCTGGGATTCTCTCAGGGAGCCAAGACATAAAATCCCTGTGTGATCGGGATGAGCCCATCACCTGGATTTCCCAGAATGGATTTTACGTGTGAGCCTTCAGTAAACAGCCTCAGAGCTGCTGCTACAGGTCAGCCAGAAAAGCGAGCATCTCACCCGCACCATCTCTCCTGCTGGCCTCCCCTCCCCTCTGTTCCCCTTCACCCGTTATCCAATTACAGTAAACTAATCAGTTCTTGTCGACCGGGGACTTGATTCCAGTGTGCATTCATCCCCACCACCCTGCTGGCTGACGAGCATCCAAGGCTTTTGCATAACAAACCGAGGGAGGAGAATTAATTATCATTTACTGCTGAAATTTCTGGGCTAATTTAATTTAAGCCGAGAGGTGCCCAGTGTCACGCTCTGAGCAGCAGCGATTCCAGCCCATCATTTACCCCAGATATTCAGGGCATTTTCTCTGCTTCTTGCCCTTCTCCATGCAGTTGCTTCCCAGTCCTCCTGGGGCAAAGAGGTAGGTTTCCTGCAGGGAAATGGCTCTGGAATGATCCCCCCCTAGATAATTTGACATGCTAAAGACACAGAAATAATTAGAGCCATCTGAGCTGTAGCGTGGGAGTTTCATTTCGTTCCACCTGCCGCATGCTGAACACAATTAGAGAAGATGCCTGCCGTGCGAGCAAGCGCAGTCCTGATCCTGCATCGCGCTGCAAAAGAATGCGAAGGGCAAAAGGAATAAGAAGAGGGTCGGTGTGTCTCCAGTGAAAGGAGAAATCACAGCAGCACAGGGAAGCACCTCTGCAGCAGGTTTGGGACGTCTGCCAGGTGGGCGCTCAGGCACATGGAGGAGTTTAAGGGGAAATGAGCATCCCCGGTCGCAAACGAGAACGTGGGTGCGGTAGGTGCAGTAAACCAGGGAACTGACACAGTACACCCAGGGCTGGGGCTACACAAGTGCGACGTCTGCCTTAGGTGAAGATGCCCACCCTGGAAATTCAGAGGGCTCGGGCCAGTCCACTCCTGCTCAGTGATCCCAGACACACTGACATGGCAGCTCAGAAGCGCTAGGCTGTCACTCACTGCTTCAGAATTGCTAAAAGATGAGGCACAAATCCCAGAGCAGATATTTTTCTATTTGCTGATCAGCAGAACAAAGAGAAGTTTCTCCTACCTTGTCTTCAGTTCAGCTCATTATTCCAAGTAAAATCACTTATTTCTCTCTGACAGCTATCCAGAAACGGTAAACATTTACTGAGCAATTAAAAGAATATTTTATTCTATGTCATTGCAATAATTATGATACCGTTAATGCTATAACAATGTACCTATCTAATTATGCTATGCTAGACTAGTACTAATTATACACACAATAACCATCTCAGAGCTTCTTCCACACTCAGTTTACCAGAAGCACTGCAGAGTTTTCCCCTCTTCCTCCACATCAGCCCCTCTCCGAGGTAGGATGCTGCAGAGCTTATTGGGCCAGTGCAATATCTGGTACTGCAAGCAAACAAGCAGTCATGTGCTTGCTCAGCTCCAGTCCCACGGAAAACCCCAGCTAACCCCTGCAGCTTTTGCTTCTCACCTTTTTCTCAGCGCTGGGGTCTTTCTTAGTGCCTTTAATGAAATCATTCTTCCCCTTCAGGTGTCGTTCATACTCTGCAGGTGTCATATCACCTTCCTCCATTAAGATGTGAGGCATGTGGGGCTCTGGAAATGCAGAGAATCGGGTGAAAAACAGCCTTTGCTAAACTTCAGGTCCGGCAGAGATGCAGGTTGTGGAACCAGAGTGCTACATCTGAGCTTGGGCAGCATGGACAACCTCACAAGGGTCCAGGGTTCTCTCCTAGAAAGCCTAACCCTTAACAATATTTGCAAAACCAGAGCTAATCCAGCTGGCTCTAGCACTATGGGGGAGGGTCCTCAGAAGGGGCAAGACCAGCAGAGAGGAGACAGAGCCCACCTACCACTTGGATGGATCAGGATCTCCACGGGTCTGTCAAAGGTGTGCTTGTTGGCCAGCGTGATCATGATGCTCTTGGCGGAGCGAGCGGAGGGGTCAGCGTCCGCTCGGATCTCGTGCGTAGGGCTCTCAACACCTGCCCGGGGAAACCGAGGTGCGGTTAGGGACTGAGGATGGGGAAGACCAGGGAGAAGAGACAGCAAGATGGCTGAGGACAGGAACCGAGCGGACTGTGCAATGCTTCTGCCATAGCAACACCCCACGCTAACATCAGCACTGTAATGGCAAATCCACCCCAGCACGGTTAACTTGCCAAAACAGACTCCACGTTTTGGCAGGGCAGAGAAGGAGGAAGATTGTGGACATTGCCTTGAGGAGGTGATAAACCAGCCTGGTGCAGCAGGACAGCTCCACCGCTCCTACCTGCCAGCAAGCACGGCCCCCGGATCTCCAGGTGGAAGCTGAACTCGTACTCAAAGGGGTTGGTGGCCTCACGCTCCAGCAGCTGAGCCAGGCAGAACCTGCTCCCGTGCTCCTGGCTCCCCGATCCACAGTAGTGCTTCTCCCTGCTGGTGAGATGAACCCAAATCACCCCTGTGCACATGGTGATATCCCCCCAGGGACTGCAGATCTGCTGAAGGTAAAGCCTGCAGCAGCTCCTCAGCCTCCCGCAGCAACAGCAGGCTTCTGCTCTGCCAGCCCCGCACCCCCCAGCTCAGTCCTAGCCAGAGCCCACCCCGTGGGTCTTCGTACGTTCGGAGCTGGTGGCTGGAAAGGCTGCTGGCACTCTCCAGGCTGGGCTGGGGGACCCTGGGGACACACACAGCTGGCAGAAGGACCCTCACAGCCCCACTGGGCAGTGTCTGCAGCTCAGAGGAGGTGCTGATGAAGATGGAGACGCTTTCCAGGGGAGGAATCATGCCCAGGTTAGCCACAAAACCAATCCTCTCCAAGTCCTCATCCATCATGATCCTTCCTGCACAGAGAGAGGACCACACCAGGGAGACACAGTGTCACAACCGTGGAAAATGCTCCTCTCCAGGTCTCCCACGACCACCCCAGCCCTGGAGCAAATGCCCAAACCAGCCCTCACTGCACACATCAGTACTTCTCTAAAAAGCTCTCCAAACTAGATGAGACTGCCACTTTTGGCAGACACCACAGGGACACGAGCACCACAACCCAAGGCTCAGCCTTTCAAAAGGAGCCCCCTCGATGCCATGGCATATGACAACCTGCCACCTCCCCGTTCCTTTCCCCCTGCTTTTCTTCCCCACGTTCACTAAAACGCCCCCGATCCCCTCACCGCTTCCGTCACGAGCTTTTCCATCGGGGAGGCTGCAGCTGTTGAAATACATGTCATCTATCTTGGCTTTATCTTTGATCTGCACTGTCACGGCACGCTGGGACACGGCAGCCTCGAACCCCACGACGGTGGTGCACTCATCCAAGGGGTAGACAAAGAGACCTGAGAGCCAGAAGGTTTTTTAGCAACACCAAACACTTGCCCAGACCCAACAGCCAGGATGGCAGCAGGGCAGCTCCCTCTTGGCACAGCCCTGCATGCTCGTGGGATTTTTCCAGCTTAAAAAATTGTAGCCTTGGACTGTGAAGGGTACAATTGAGGACTCGCTACACTTGGTTACTCGTCCTGCAAGCATCTACAAACTTCAGGCACGCACAGAAACCCGGCGCTGAGATATCCCTGGCTCTAAAGCTCCCGTAGTAAGTAGCTCTTGCACTGGGAGCTTTGCCCCTTGAAACTCGCCTTCAAAAGCCTGAGCTTCTGGGTTGCAGTAGGTGAGCAAGGCTGTCATCCCGAAGGCATAGCCACTGACGCACGATGTCACCTCCGACGCGGTGAGGGGGATCGGGGAGCGGGTCGTCCGGTTAATCAGCCCTGGCATCTTCGTGGGGGTCTGGCGGCAATGGTGGGGTCACACGCAGCGAGCTGGGGAGAGGTGGAAGGGCGAGAATGACTGAGGAGCCCTGAGTGCCCAAAACACTCGTGTGCCCCTGCCACCTCATACTGCCTGCTGCAGCCCTGGGGACAGAAAGGTGACCTGGGGCAGGATGAGACCTGGGCTTGACAGGTCCACCACTGGTGGAGGTGGGGATGGAGACAAGACCCTGGTGAGAAGACACAAGGCAAACACACCAAATCCCCACTGGCGCTAGGGAGGAGGTTCAGACTGGGGACACCGTTCAGGGGACACGCAGCCAGAGGTCAGTGCTGGGTGCTGGATCACGCATCCCAGCAGCTCCCACACCCGCCTACTGCTTGAGTTTGGGCAGAATGGGGTTCACATCTTATTCTGGCCCTCCTGCTTCTCATTAGCCTCCAAACTGTCAAGTTTCTCCCGGAAAAGCCTGTGATGCTGAGAGTTTTTCCTTTCGGCTGCAGGCAGGCAGAGCAGGCAGCCCCCTGCCCTCCCCCGCCCTTGCCCACCCTGGCAGGGCTCTGCTGCCCCACACCTCCAGAGCCTTCCTGCAAAGGCTGACTCATCCCTCCGCTTTGCTTAGCAGAGACATTCAGATGCAAAGTGGCTACTTCTGCCAATTACATTTCAACTTTTTTTTCCCCAGCAAGTTCCCTGTTCCAGCTCATCTCCCCCAGGACCCAGGGTTTCAAAGGAGACCTTGCAGGTAGCTCTCGGGCCACATCCAGCTCCCCTGGGGCATCGGGAGAAGTTGCTAGGCAGCAGTTCTCCCTGGCTGGCTCTGCAATGCTTTATGCAATGATTTACAAGGCCCAGGAGGAGCCAGCAGCAGCAAAATACATCAGTTTCTCATTTCCTAGCAGTCCTGCGTTATTAAAACCACCTTTATATGCAAATGCCACGGAAGATGTGAACGGCAGACATCAAGGCCACAAGCTCCACGAGTGCTTGGGCAGGAAAACGGCATTAAGAGAGGAAAAAAAGGAGAGCAAAGGAGAGCAAGCAGGGCACCCAGGCAAACAAAACAGCAGCAGAGAGGATGATGGAAGGCAGTACTCTCAAGGCACACTCCTGAATCCCTGCCAACAACCTCAGCCATTCCCGATTTAATCCTCCTCTCCCCGCACTGCTCACGGCCGAGCTGCTCTGGGAGGTGGGGGATGCAGCCAGAGGGATGCAGCCCTGCACGGTCAGGAGATGCAGGAGTGTGTCCAGCTTGACTGCTCCAGCATGGGAGTCTTCCGTGAGCCCAGGGGAGGCCACCACACACTGGGGTGCTCCAAGTCATGCTAACAGGGCTCGTAAAGTCAGGAGCTGGCAAGAGTTCACCTGCTACAGGGAGAGATAACAAAGGTCGCCTGGCTGGCTGCTGAGATGTGGCAAAGGCCATCAAGATACCTGGAAGTGATTAAAAGCCAGATGAGGAAAGAAGGAGGGGGAATTATTTTGCTTCAGGGGAGAAAGCAAGCAAAAAATAACAAGGGGGAGATGTTCTCCATCAGCCAGGCACAATGGGAACTCCTCATGGGATTGCCAGAGAGGTGAATTCAGGCTCCAGGCTTCAGCTTGGCAACTCTCCTGGCTGCAGTCTTACAGCAGAGCCATGGTTGAGATCCAAGCACCTCCTGCATCCGCGGGAGACTGGGGACATGCCTCCCATGGGAGCCGCTCGGCCAGCGGGCATCACTCAGGCCAGCACAAGCGTTGAGGGACCCTTGGTGGGACGCAGAACCCCTGCCATGTCCTGTATAAAGCAAGCCAGGAGAGTTGCACCTCTCCAGCAGCCCTGGCATGGCTCCCAGGAGCCCAGCACCAGCCCTGCCTGCTGTGCCAGCTGCAAAAACTGCCCCACAAGGACAGACAGGGCTCGGAGGGCTCTTCCCGGCTGCTTCCCAGAGAAGGCCCTTTGGATGGGGCTGGGAGGCAGCCGGCTGCTGCCAGCACAGCCCAGGGACTGCTCCGCACAGCTTGTGCCACCAACGCCATCAAGTGACTGCAGCGTGGAAAGGGGAGCGCAGGGAGGGTGGCGTGGGGGACAGCAGTGGGAGAGCTGGCATCTCTCTCCTGTGCCCCCCCAGGAGCCCACCACCGCCTGCCCCCGCTGCTCCCCATCCTGCCTTTGCCACTCCAGCACCTGCGCTCAGTCTCCATCCAGGTCGTGGGGCTGGATCCTCAGGATGGGAGCTAGCAGGACCCCACATCCCAAAAATTACCACCAGCATCGCTGCCGCATGGGGCATCCCGGCGTGCACCCAGTCCTCAGTGCGTCCCCTCACTGCCACCAAACGTGCCCTGCCTCCTGCACACAGCAGGCGTGGGGCCATGTCACCCATCCGGCCAGACGTCTCCTGACCCTGGCCTCATGCTGCATTTGGCATCCCAGGAGGAGAAGGGGAAACCATTGGCGAATACCTTCAGCCAGCTTGCTGCATCACCAAAAATACCCCACACCCCCATACCTCCATCAGCAGGGAGCAGCTCAGGGCTGGGGACAGAAATCGTCCCTTGGCCAGCCATGCTCAGGACCTGGCACACCGGGATGCTACCGTGGTTTTGGTTTTTTTTTTTCCTTGCTTTGTAAATGCTTTTTCCTCGGCAATCTGCTCCTCTTCACAGGCACAGAGGAAGAAGCCATGCTGGTAGCATGCTCACCCCACTCCAGGTTATGCCCTTAGCCAAATTCTGTGCATGATTGACAGGGAAGGGACTGATGCTGCACCGGCATCTGTGGATGGTCCCGGTGCCATGCAGAGTGTGCAGGGCTGTGACTCGGAGCGCAGGCTCACCCAGAGCTTGCAGCAGCCACCCCACCTGGCTGCAGGTGCCTGCCCCAACACACGGCTGAGGCTTGGGGCTGGGTTTTAAAGGGCTGGGTTGGAAAGTGTGTTTATGTGCCTGAAAAGAAGGTGTGATGCCTGGAACGCTGCTCAGACCTGCCTGGGTGCCCATCTGCATTTCTAAGCGCTGATGTGCCCTCAAAAAATCCGAGCACGTGTAATACACATGTAACAAGAAAATTTTGAGCACATGTAACACAGAGGCAGAATAATGTGCTTCTAAGGTGCATTTTCATGCACTGAACAGAAAAGCAGAGCAAACTGTGAGCCCACAGCCCAGTTTCTACATAAGGCCCAACTCCCAGGAGCAGGATGGGGTCCTAGCAGTGCCACCACCACAGGGTCCCTGGCACCCACAGCCCACAACAGGCCAGTAAGAACCAAACCAGCACTGGGAGCTAGGATAAAGTCGTGTGCTGCCGGTGGCACATCCCCACCCGGCCCTGGGGTCTTGAAGGGCAGATGTCCAGAGGCAGCCCCAGCTGCTTTTGCTCCCCAAGACACAAACGCAGCCACATGAAACCCAGCCCTGGTGCCGCACCTTGCGACAGATGCATTTTTGGGGCTGCTGAATAGCTGCACCACCCTGCTGTAACCTCTCACCAGCCCCAAACGGGCTCCTTCGGAAATCTCACCTCCGGGTCCAAGCCAAACCTGGGTCTTATCCTCACTGCTCAGAGGATAACTGGTTTTCTGCAGCTGGGTAAAATATTCCTTCTGCTCCATCTGTATCAATCAACACTGACATCCAGTGGCTTGCCAGGATGATTACAGCCGGCGTGCCTTGAGATGTACAGGTGTACAGCCCTGGACAGACAGCCCCGGCTGGTGATGCGGTGCTTGTTGCACCACAACCCTTCGTTAGCATCTCTGGAAGCTGCTGGGCAGCCACCACGGGGAAACCAATCCCCACCTGTTTGCAAAACCAAGACAGGAGAAGCCCTGTGCTTCCCAAACTTCCAGAGCTCTCAAGTAGAACCACGCTTTAGTATTTGCTCTGGCTTTGGAGGGTAGCACGGCTCGGGGAGCATCCAGGGCATGCTGCTGGCAGACCCCTGACTTGGCCTACCTGACCCACGTTAGCCGCAGATCATGCCTAAGACGCAGGAGCCCTCCAGCTGCTCTCCCCCAAAGCACAAGGCTCAAACCTGGCCAGGGGACTGGGATGAACCCCCTGAAATATTTCCAGGAAGCAAAAGGAGCAAATGGTGTCCAAAACGGTGCACACAGCACTGTCCTGTCCGAGCCCCTGCACAGGGCAGGGAGGGGGAGGCTTTGCTGGCTGACGGCAGCACCTCCTGGAAGAGACGTGGCTGCACCATGGCAGACCTGTGGGAACCTCTCAAGAAAAGCTGCGGGAGCCATGCTCCTGTTTACAGCCTCCCCTGGCCTCAAACTGCAAGCATGGGGTACCCTGCCTGCTGGGGAAACCAGCAAAACAGCCACCACACTCACCCCAGAGCTGCTGAAGGGTGACAACATGGTACCCCGCTGCCAAAGCAGCAACAAGGACTGCTGGCCAGGGGCACACGTCCCTTTGGGAGCCAGCAGTGCTGCCCCAAGGGGCACCCCAAGGCCTCGGGTAAGGAGACTGGGGGAGCACGCTGCCCCTGCTGCGAGGGGCACCCAGTGGAGCAGCTGGGCTCCCCCTTCCCGGGGTGATGCAGCGCCAGGGTGAGACGTGACTGACAGCCCCAGCAGAGCCAGACTATGGGGACCGTCAGTCGTACCCCTGGCAGGTCTCTTGGGCCAGCAGTCTTGCCCTAGAGCTGGCTCTCAAGAACCCTGATTCATGCCCCGAGCCCCTATTTCTAGAGCCGTCAATCACGCCCCTGGGCAGACAGCATTTCTGACACTGGGTTTAGTTAACCCCTGCCTCGCTGGGCTCGCAGCTGTACCAGTACGTGGAAGATCTATGGGCTGAGCCAGAGAGGGAGGTTTTAGCTCAGACACCTTACAGCTGGGCTAAAATTGCCAGGCAGCCAGCCCCATGTTTGGGACGCATCCAAGGAGACATACAGCACAGCCCTTCTCCATCCACCCTTGTCCTGCCCTGCCCTGGGAAATACAAGCCAGGTCCTTGGTGCTTTGGCCCTTACTGGGGGGACCAGAGTCCCCTCTCACGCTGCCAAGGTCAGTCCTCCCTTCCCCCAAAGCAGTGTGTCGGCAGCTGGGATATCCCACCTGCCTGCCCAGGAGAGCAAAAGCCCGTCACTCCCAGCATCGTCCCCCCCATCCAGCCGCCTTTGCTTTCCCTGTCCCCTGCCTGCAGGGAGATGAAGACAGTCGCTATTAATGTCTGTACAATTCTGGGGAGGGGAGGGATGCTCAGGGGCTCACCATCCAGCTGGGAAAAGGCAAGGCAGGGAAGCAGCAGCTTGCAAAGTGTGGGCTTGTGCCTGCAGAAATATTATGACAGGGATCTCTTCACAGAGCGGCTTTGTGCTGAGATTGTGCACAGCCTTGGGAAGTAACAGCCCGCACGCACACACACACACACAGCCACACACCCCTGCAGAGCACACACAGCCCAGCCTGCTAAAAAGGTGCAGGAGCAACTGGAGAGTAGCCACTGCTTTTCTTACCTTTCCTGGAAGAAGAGAGAGGAGGAGGAAGAGGAGGAGGAGGAGGAAGGGGATGGGGGGGTTGGAGCAACTTCACCCACTCCTGCCAGCCCCTGCAACTGCCCACAGCTGGGCTTGGGGGGCGGGAAGGGCAGAAGAAATCCCGGAGGCGGCGGGCACGGCTTCAGACTGCTTTTGTCTCTGAAAGACACAGAGAGACGGAGATAAGGAGAGAGAGGAAAAAAAGGGAGGGAGAGAGGGAGAGAGAGCAAGCGCCAGGGCTTGGGGTGGGGGGAGCGCTGCACAACAGCCACCTCAGCAACCTGTGGCATTCACCCCCCTCCCCGGGGCCCTCTCCACCGGGCAGGGATGCTGGGGCTGCCAGCGCTGCCGGGTGGTCCGTGGGGGTTCGGGATGGGGAAGGGGCTTACCTAACGGGCTGCAGCAACATGTGCCCCTGTGGCGAAGCTCTGCCCGGGAGCCGGGGAGGGTTTCTCGCTTCCCAGAGCGAGCGCCCGGCTTCCCACTGGCAACCGGCTGATGAGCGCACACTTTCCAGAGCTGTTTGGGTGACCATCATCAAGTGGAGCCATTTGTTTTGTCAGGGAGGTAACCATGACAATCACCCTGTACACACACCGCTGGCTTCTCCTCCCCTCGCTCCCCTCCTGCTCCCGGGGGCTGCAGGGGAAGGGGCAAGGGGCGAAGCCCACCCAGGCGGAGGAGATGCCCTTGAGATGGGCGAGGTGGCAGAGAAAGGGGGATGCAAACTCATCTTACCCCTCACCGCCACCTGCCTCCCTGGGGTGAGATTTTCCGCAGCAGCTGAGAACCCCCCTCCCTCCCATCGCCTTGCACTCCTGTCCTCCCCTTCCTCTTTTAAAAAAAGGAAAGCATCCTAAAGCCCCCTAAAACCAGGATGCATCACCTCTTACTGGCCTCTTCTGCAGCCCAAGGCCGGATCTCCCTTCTCCCCTCACTGTTGTCCCCATCTTGGCTCACCCATCCCTTCATCCCCAGGCACACCCCAAAGCCCCTTGCCAAGCAGACCCCCTCCGTGGGGCATAGGGGAGGTCTAAAGGGCACCCTCCCTGCAGGCAAAGGGGAGCGATGCGGTATCAGAGGGATGTGCTTGCACAGGATACAGTCCCTGCCCCAAGCAGCTTACACTTAAATGCAAGAAAAACAAGTTGTAGCTGAAAGGGGAAACTGAGGCAGCAGGAAGGGCACTGACTCAGCCACTGCCGCACAGCAGAGCTGGACACCGAGCCTGGGTCAGAGCACGCAGATGGGTAAAGCTCCTCACTGCTACCTAAATTCGGTGATATCGCACTGCTGCTGACAGGTAGCTCGCTTGCGCTGAAAATATCACTGTCTCCCTTGAGAGGAAGAGCTCTCTGATACAGCAGTGATCTGCAGAAGGACAGAGGTTCCCCCCCCGCCCCGCCTCGTCCTACGCAGACGCAGATCCACCCGCTAATCTGTCTGATGTCAGTGTCCCACCACAGACCCGTCCCTGGCGGCAAGCCCACCACCATCAGCAGACCGAGCCCCTAAACTGACACCAGGCTCTCTGCTAAAACATCTCTTCCCTGTAACCCCCACGTCTCCCTTCCTGCCTGCATGCAGATGAACCCAGACCGTTCTCTTTCACCCCCTCGTTCCTCAGCATACGTCCGTGTCGCAGGAGCACGGGGCTGACCAAATGTATGGCATCCCTAACGAACCATCTCGTCTTCACCAAGAAGGACGTGCTTCAGGGGGAACGGCAAGAAGCTCTGCAAGCAAACGCCTAGTCAAGAGCTTTTTCCCTAAGCCCAATTCCCAGAGGCTGACTTAAGCCCTGAAGCTTGAGAATTTATGGTTCTTGCTAGACAAATAAGTCAGCCACCGAGAAGCCCACGTCCCACGTTTCCAGCGCCTGTTAAAATGTTTGCTTACTATGGCTTTTGGCTCCTATGAAGAAAATAACATATGTCAGGAGAAATCCTGGGATTCTTACCAGCAAATCTGGTAGTTGCGGCTTATTTATTTATAAAACAAAGCAGGATCCAACATGGAGGCTGAAGCAGATGTGAGACCTTGGGAGAACACAGAGAGAGTTGCTTTAGGGGGAACGAATATTTAGCCCCGAAGATGAGGCCACATCACGAAGGGCATGAACATGACCTTCAAAAGTGCCAAACTAGCTCACCAGGGACTTGGACCAGTGTTCGTTCCTCCTTATCTTCTCCAGGTTGGTCATGCGTAGGAAACCTCACCATCGGTAAGGGCCACCACCTCCCAGGGAGTGGCAGCTGATCAGATGGGCTGCAGCAGGGACGTAAATGAGAAAAAAATTCTGGGAGGACAAGCTAAAAATAGAATTCAAGCTCACCAGAAGTCCCATCTCTTAGCTTGTGGCTTATCCACCCAGGGTCAGACCAGCCAGCGGTTGGCAGCATCTCTAAACATCAAGGCACTGCAGAGGAGTACTCCCAGTCCTGTTTCATGCCTGGGACCAGTCCAGGTGAGTTGTGGGACCAGCTCAAGGGCATCCAGTGGCCAAGCACAGGGCAGGTTTTCCCAGCTTCTGGCCTGCTCATTAACTCAGCTCATTCCTGCTTCTTCATTACATGAGTATGCAAGTGTAGCACTCTCGTGTTTGCACACTCCAAACACAGCCTGTGTCAAGGGGCTGGGAGGTTTGGGTATGGTAAAAAAAAAAATTATACAGAAAAAACCCAACCCTAAACCAAATCTTCTGCTAGATGGAGAGCAATGAGCACTTCTCATTATCCCCATGTGCTGCTCTGTATGTAAATGCAATTTTCCTCATCCTGGAATGCTCTGGAAAAAAAAATAAATCACCTTGTTGGTAGATGGCGATGATAAAAACTGATAACACAGGGCTAAGCAGAGACTGCTGCCTCCTCTGAGCAAGTATGTGCATGGACAAGAAGCCTCTGACCTGTTTGGTGGGTAAGGACCAGAGTTAATTCCAATGAAATTCCACAGTGCAACATCTACCCTCCCGAGATCTCCAATTCTAGCACAGCCTGTCTGCTGATGAGGAGAATTAAGCATCTATTTAATGTTAAATTAATCTGAATATTTATTTCCTGTTTGAAAGAACAAATATTTAATTACATGACAGCAGAGTCCCCAGCAAAATCAAGGCCCCTGCGTGGGTCTGAGCACCCACTCTGGGAACCCACCGCTGCCCCAAAGGCTGACGAAGAAAAGTCTTGCTTCACGTACAGAAGACGGAACAGAGAAACACCTGCGACCGCCAGCACGATTGCCCCTCAGCAGCTGTCTCCAGAGCCTTGAAAATCCCAAGCAATTATTTATTGCAGCTAAGGTATAAGATCAGAAAGGAGGACTTGGAAAGATCTGCCTCCAGCTAACACTGCCTAACCACGGGCAGCTATCGCTCCCTGCGCCTCAATCCTCCCGTCTCTAAAATGGGGCTAATCCCAATTACATCTCTTTGCTGGAAGTGCGTGTCTCTGCAAGAAAACATTGAACTGGGAAGCACGAGCATCTCTCCCTCTGCAACTAAAGTGCCCATAGGCCTCTGGGACTTCCCACATCCCTTTTTATTTTCACCCTAATTAATTAATGAATGCCTCAGACTTGCTTTCGGCTGCCTGCTCCCTTTCCATTGAAAATCTCCTTGCGTTCAGCTCCTGTGTTCCACATCCTCCCGGGGCGCTGTGATGAGTTGCCATGGAAAAAAGCCATGATGTCACCTCTACAAATAAAACTGCCAGACCCAAAAGTTCTCCTGCGTGGCTGGAGGGGGGGACCCTGACATACAGAGGGACGTGGGGCTCATGCCTCTGAAGAGGAAACTGAATTGGATGGACAGGGGGAAAGCATCAGCTGGCAATACTCGATAATCACGTTTTAGCTGGAAGGAGAAAAAAAAAGTAATCACAGAGGGACTGTGTGATTGAAGAGCGGGAGCAAAGGGGCCCGCTCCTGCCTGGGCTAATGCACCAATATCAGCAAAACTGCATGAGGTGTGGTCAAGGTTTTTCATGCACCGAAAGAAATAACAGCTCAAATGGAAAGTTTCAGGCTGTGGGAATAAAGAAAGTAGCTCTGTGTCTTCAGTAACAGGGAGGGTGAGTATCGAGTCAAGGAAGTAACCATCGGCTCAGGAACTGGCTGACGGCTAAGGGCTTGGCCATTCTACCAGTCCTGCCGCATAGAATAATAACACCAATTAAGACCCTCCTCGAGGGCTGCTCCTTCCATGCAGGGTTCAAGGAAACACAAACGCCGTGCAGGGAATGACAACGTAGCGAGGAAATCCCGCAGGCTTTTCCCACACTTCTTTCCTTTCCACTTTCCCTTTTATTCACCCTTATTGCAGGAGCTTTAAGGAACAGGTTTGATACCTCGTCTAGGCCAGCTTCTGCCCTACAGCAAGAGACAGGACACAAATGACTTCTCCATGTTCCTGCCACTTCTACATCTCCATGACTCATCCCACAACCTTGTTTTTCACCTACATCTCTATCTCCATTACACGGGAAACCCAAGCCCCCATCCCGCACCATACGGGGGCCCCACACCATGCAGCAAGGCACAGCCTGACCCCAGCCCCACATCATACAGGGGGGCCTGGACCCCAGCCCCACACCACACCGAGGCCAGGCCCCACATCACACAAGGCACAGCCTGACCCCAGCCCCACACCACAGAGGGGGGGCCTGGACCCCAGCCCCACACCATACAGAGGGCACAGCCTGACCCCAGCCCCACACCATACAGAAGCCAGACCCCACATCACACAAGGCACAGCCTGACCCCAGCCCCACACCATACAGAAGCCAGACCCCACATCACACAAGGCACAGCCTGACCCCAGCCCCACACCACAGAGGGGGGCCTGCACCCCAGCACCACACTACAGAGGGCACAGCCTGACCCCAGCCCCACAGCGCACCGAGGCCAGGCCCCCCGCCCGGGCCAGCCCCGCCCCCCCCCAGCACAGCCCCCGGGCGGGCCCGGAACGCGCCGCTCCCGGAACGCGCCGCCGCGGCCGCGGTTGCCGCCGGGTCCGGGGCTGCGGGAGGCGGTGGCGGGGCCGGCGCAGGCGCCCTTCCCCTGCCCGGCGCCATTGCGGCTGATCACGGCGAGCCCGGCGCCAGCGCCCCCGGCCCGGACATGGCCACCGACTCCTGGGCCCTGGCCGTGGACGAGCAGGAGGCGGCGGCCGAGTCGGTGAGTGGGGGCCGGGGGGCGGCCGGAGCCGGGCCGGGGGGCGGCTGGGGGGAGCGGGGCCGGGGGCCGCCGCCTCCGCCTCACGGGAAGCAGCCGGCGCCGGACAACCCTTTTCTCCCCATTTTTTATGTTTTTCTGGCGCATCAGTGGGGCAGGGAGGCCCCTTCCTGTCCTTCGCGGCGGGGCCTGGCCGGCGGCACCGCCTGGGGGGGGCCCGGTGCCTAGGGTCTTCCTTGGGGAGCAAAACCCCCTCTTTTCTGCCTTTTTTTTTTTGTTTTTTTTTGTTAATTTTTTTATGTCTCCTTTCATGTTTTGAGTATTAAAAGAGCAGGGAGGCCCCTGTCCTTCCCCTACGTAGTGGGGCCCTGCCAGCAGCACCGCTTCGGGGTGGGGGGGTGGGGGGTGGCTGGGGTCTTCCTTCGGGAGCAAAAAAATCCCTTTTCTTTGTTTGATTTTATTAAATTTCCTTCGCCTTTCTCGAGTGTCAAAAGGGCAGGGAGGCCCCTGGCCTCCCCCTGCATCCAGACACAGCCCTGTCAGCAGCACCCTCACCCAGCCTGCAGGCTGGCTTCCAGGGGCCAAAAAACCCCTTTTTCTCTATTTTTTTTTTTTTAATGACAAGATCTAAATTTGTTTGAGGTGTTGGGGTGGTTTTGTTGGGTTTTTTTCGTTGTTGTTTTGGGGCTTTTTTACTTTTCTGAGCTGCTCAAGTGCTGCACTTTAGCGTGGAGAGAGCGTTAACTGAGACCCTGGACCTGTGGGATGGGGCTTCTCTCCCTGTCGCATTCCTGGTGGGAAAACAACCCCCCCATGAGCGGGACTCGTCCTGGGGTGGCTTATGCCACCCAGCCCTGCACTCTGCTCCACATTCCGGCCAGGAATATGATTTTTCCCCTATTTACCATCAGTAGAGCTATGGGGGAGCAGAGATGCAGGGACAGAAAACAACCCTCTTCCCCCATGTCGTTGTTACAGCTTAGAAAAAGTTGTGTTTGTCTTAAAACTCTTGAAATAGAGCCCGTCTTGCTAACTTCATCTCATTTGCCTTCGAGCATGTGTTTTTGGTGGGGCCTGTGCAATAGTTTTAGCCGGAGGTGAATCTGGAAGCCTTGATTGAAGTTCAGGTTTTCCTGGCCAGTAGTAAAATGTAGGTAGCTTCAGAATGACTGATTTTGTGTTTTTCCTCACTTGTAGTTGAGCAATTTACACCTGAAGGAGGAAAAAACCAAACCAGATGCCAATGGTGAGTTACAGCTGCTCAGATGGTCTTAGCAAGGGCATGTTTTTCCACTGGGTTTGGAGTGCTGCTGCCACAGTAAATTCCCAATTAGTAAAGAAACTCCAGAAGAGGGAAACATAAAGTTAAGATTGAACAGTAGTGTAGGGTAAATATCCGGCTCTTGTGCTTGTTCTGCTAGGCTAGCTTTTTTTGATCATGGTTTGCTGTATTCAAGGAGCTGTGTGGGTAAAATCTGTTGGTACGGCGGATAGAATTCAGTTTGGCTGTAAAGAGTGAGTAACTTGGGTTTCTTCTGCACAACGATAGAGCAGAGCTGTTCTCAGGGCTGTTCTCATCAGGAAAATCAGCTGTTGTAGCTTTTCTCCACAATATTCAAAATGTAAATCTTTGCAGGTGTGGGCTGTCTCTGAGGCCTGACCTTACATGTGCCCCAAAACTGTTTTAATTTAGGTACCGTTGTCAAGGCAGATGACAACATAGAGAAGACGGAGGATGAGGAGAAGGGTAAGTGCTTTCTTGAAAGATGCTTTGGCAAGGAATGTTGAAAAGAAATAAGTTTCATTTATACTTAAAGTAAGTCTGCCTTATGTCTCAGGATGGATGATCTTGTATCCTGCCCCAAGGACTTAATTGTAAGACATGTCCTTCCTCCATAATACTTTTAAAGCCATTGGGTCCTGTAATAACTTGGGAGACTCCTGGATTAGAGTGGAGAGAAATAAGGGGATAGCAGTATCCTCAAAGGCAGGACTGGATACAGGAGGAGTTGGATAACCTGGAGCTGGAATTGCTGTAGCAACCAACATGTTGCGTTTATGAAATGGCTGTTAAGAGGTGGGTATCGGCTCTAAATATTTCAGAAGGTGGCTTTAGAAAACAGATTTGTTAGCAAAACCTCAAAGTGCAGCAGTTTAACCTGTTTTGATCTCACTTATCCTCAGCCCTTGCTGTGTTTCAGCCCTGGAATCTTTCGAAGTACTGTTTGTCCTCAAACTTCCTGTAGAAAGAAAAAAACACCCTGAAAGGTGTCTGCCCACATGTCAGATAATACTGAGGCTTTAGGAGGCTTTTAACCCTGTCCTGCCTTCCAGTTAGATGCTAAGCTATATTATCTTAAGTAAGCAGAGTTCTGTATCTGTTAAGGTCCCCCTTAAAACAGTGCTTGCTTTGGTTTATCTTCCTGGATATTAAATGTGTATCTCTGGGATGTCTTGATAGATGTCCCATTATTCAGGAAGTTTGGGCTCTTTTATGACATTGCTCTGTAATAGAGACTTCAAAAAGTGATTTATTTTTTCTACCTGCTTTATCAACAGAGGACAGAGCTGCCCAGTCCTTGCTGAACAAGCTAATCCGCAGTAACTTGGTTGACACAACAAATCAAGTGGAGGTGCTGCAGAGGGATCCCACATCGCCTCTCTACTCCGTCAAGTCTTTTGAGGAGCTGCGACTGTAAGTGCCCATCAGCTCAAAGCTGCTAGAAGGGTAACGCTGGGACGGGTCAGAGACTTCTCTGCGTTGAGCTCTTAGAACCTGGGAACAGACGTACTGAACAGGCTCCCTGATGGCTGTATTTTTAGTGTGTTGTTTGGCCCACTCGGTTGTAGGAAGTCTCGTTCTTGAGCTCACGGGGCGCAGCGTTGACTCACTTTTGGTGAAACTGCAAGAACAGACGTGAGTTTGGAGCCAATCAGGTAGTTGGGAGCCTCCCCTCGTGTCCCGATAGATTCCCTGGCTGCATAGGAGATACTGCTTAAAAGTGCATGTGTTTCTGTTTCAAGTTACTGTGAATTTGTCATTTATAAATTAGCACATGATTTATTGTATTATTTAAATGCAAGGAGAACTGTTTTCTCTTGGTACCTTGTGAAGGCTTCCATCTGAAACAAGCTCATTTTAATTCCTGCTCTGTGTAGAGCTAGCATTGCTTTCTATAATCAGCTCTAGCAACACTATTCTGAATTTAATGTATGGTTTTCATCAAATTTCCTTCAAGTGCACAGTGGAGTTTGCGTGTGGTAAGCTGGATGAGGTGAACAGAGGACAGAGGGCTGTCCTTCCATGGCCACTGTCACCGGGGTTATGTGAATTGCAAAGTGAGACCTTTTCCGTGTTGAAGGCATTGTTATTTTGCCCCCAGTTCTCCAGCAAATGCAGGGATGCTCGGAGCAGGTGTTTGGCAGCACCGCAGTGTTTTGGAAAATACAAGATTTGGTTTATTGGCAGAAGTAATGAACACAACCATCTTCTGTTCCTGATGGTTATTTGTGAAGGCCCAGCAGCAGCACTGAACAGCACAAAGGGAAAAGCTTGTCTTTTCTCTGCCAGCAATACTGGATTTATGTACTGGAGAGACTACTAGCATTAGTATTTTCTGACCCTTGCTATTGAAGACCTTTACCGGTGGAGCTTTCAAACAACGATAGCTGGACTTAAGGCATGATGGATTTATTTTTTTTTTTTAATGTGCTAAAGAGGCTGTCCTGTTGAGATTGTTGTTGGTTATATTGATGATCTTGGTTTCGTTGCTCTTTTGCAAGCTCCATGGGGAAATCGGAGCCGATGAGACTTCTCACTGTGAAATGTCAGGATGTCATTTCGTTTTGTTAATGTTAGTGGTTGAACGTCTACAAAAAAAGCTAAGGTCCTGTAGTGCCTGTTAGACTAATTCCCATCTTTCAAAAGCTAAACAATCCCAAGTGAATTAATGATGGGGGCAGTCAGACTAATTGAGTCTTCATTTTGTTATGACTTGGCGTATCCTTGGCAACTGTTGCAGAGTAGGGCTTTGTACGTCCTTGCTACTGAGTAGTACAAGGTTACATTTTCAAAGAGCTTTTGTTCCAGCCATCATCTGAAAGTAATACACGATTTTTTAAAAGCATGCTTGTGCTGAATAGGAAGTTCTTAACAGCGGGAAATGGTGGGCAGGAAATCTGTAACCTGCTTTGAAAGGAAAGCCCTTACTCCTGAGCACTGCTAACAGCACTCCAGTAAGCACTTGGAGGTCATCAGCTAAGAGTTCACTAGCACCATAACCTCGATTTTAGGTGGTTGTTGGATCTCCTTGTCTACACAAGTGTCTGCTGAGACTAGAAAGCTCCCTCGAGAAAAAGCAGTTGGTGAGCATTTGACTAGCAGTGTCAGTACATGCTGAGGTCTGAGTGCTGGGTTATACCTATGGATCACTAGGTGCAGTCATGGTGAACTACGCTTACCCAGTCCTTTACCCGTTTTGTGTGCTACACCAGTATCACTCTGGTGTGAAGATGTCAGTTTGTCTTGCAGAATCCACTGCGACTTCCTGAAGTCCTTGCAACGATTTCATGACGTTACGCTTCATTCTGTTCTGCCTGTACCGAGGTCGCTTAGTCCCGTATTTGAGTCTTCAAGGAGTGATAATTTTGGTGCCGAGATTAGGCATGGCTGAGGAAAAGCGATTGGCCTAAAGGACAGGATTAATACTTTCTGCTCTGGGTTTCCCAGGATTGTCTGAAAAGCTGCTTTAGAAAGAGAAGCCCAGCGCTAGCCTTAGAGCTGTGACCCAAGGTTTTCCATGAAAGGCAGGCATGCAGGCTGACTTACTAAATCAAAGGGGTTTTGCAAAGCTTCCTTTCCAGACTTTCTGCTGTCACTAGCTGTAGCTTCCAGGCACTGATCACAGTCACCTCACCGGTGCGACTGTAGTGGGTACACAGAAAGGAGCAGCTCTGGGTCTGGTTGTGAGGTTTTTTCTCACCTTTTTGTACACAAATGAAAACCAAATGTACTTTAAATTCCTGTGTTTTCAGGAAACCACAGCTCCTGCAAGGAGTCTATGCCATGGGCTTCAACAGACCATCTAAGATACAGGAGAATGCCCTGCCCATGATGCTTGCTGAACCGTATGTACACATACTTTCTACTCTCTTCCAGTATAGGAAGGGTTTGACAGATTTAGTGTACTATTACTGAACTCTGGGTGGGACGATAGTGATGGGGAAGCTGTCCGGGCTGTGGTGAAAGGGTTCCCATGCCACGGTGTTTCTGTGGTCACAAGCTATGTGACAGCAGCCCTGGACTTGTCCTTTTCCTAGGGCTGGTACTGAACGTGCAGTGCTGAGGTGCTCAGCCGAGGTCAGTCCAGTTTTCGTAGTCAGTGTAGGGGAGTAATAATGAGGCCGCTATGGAACGTAGCTCCAGAAATCCTGGGTGGGTGGGAGTAGTTGAGATGCTGCATTGCCTGCACGGCTGGTTTTCTTCTCTGTGCCCCTGAGCTGAAATGTCTGAAGTATTGAGACACTAGGGGGAGATGTTTGAAATGGAAAAGTACTGACAGTTAATCACAGTTTTCATTCATCAAGGAAATAATCAAGTAGTGCTGAAAGAGAGTTGGTAGAGGGCAGAAGCTAACTTCTGCCCCGTGGAGCATAGCTGGTCAAATTAGGCACCGGTCCAGAGCAGTGGTAAATCTAAAAGGTACTAAAAAGCCACTCGCTGCATTTTCTTTATCATTCAACCCCATGAATATGTTGTCCGGGTGGTTCATCTGGTTGAGCTCGTATCTGTTGGATGTTTTGCAGCCCACAGAACTTGATTGCACAATCTCAGTCCGGTACTGGCAAGACAGCTGCCTTTGTCCTGGCCATGCTCAGTCGCGTTGAACCTGGGAACAAGTATCCACAGGTAAAGTTTCCGGGATGTGACCATTTCGGGGGGGTTAGGGGTGGTGCAGTGCCGCCTAGTGAAGAGGCTGGGCTTCTCTTGGGACCTTTGATACTCTATTTCTGTAAACTGCTTATCAGGGGCTGGTGATTTGGGGATGTATCGAAATGTTTAATGCAGAAGACGTGGATTTTGCTCACAACTTCTTCCTATCAGTCCCTCCCTTGCATAACTCAGGATGCCATTGGTCTGTGAGGAGTTACGTCAGGGGGATATCATTCTGGGGGAAATTAAATCAGAGAAATATTGCAGGCTGGAGGGGGTTAAGGTAGCGGAATTTGGGATGGAATGGAAGATATCTGTGGCAGTAGAGCAGACGGTGCCAGGAAAGGGACTTTTTCAACCCCTTTTCCTTATGAGATAGTTGAGCAGCTTTACCAAGGCTCGAGTTCTTTACTTAAAAAATGCTGTTCTTATCTCTAGGTGTTAGGTTCCTTGTTACTACTGTCCATATATGTCCCCCAGCAGAGTATCTGCGCTCTCGATTCTGAGGAGCAGAATTGAACACAGAAAGCTGGTAGCTCAGCGACTGCATCGATTCAACTCATTCCCCTAGTTTCAGGATGCAGAGCTGTTGGGCTTTCAGAAACTGTTCTGCTGCTCGCATGTTCATCTCCAGGAAAACGTCAGTAAGGATTTTAGAAAGCAAGTGTGACGGTGTTGCCCAGGATGTTGATAATCTCAAACGCGTTGTCATTCTGTCCCTCCAGTGTTTGTGCCTTTCCCCAACATACGAGCTGGCACTTCAAACGGGAAAAGTGATTGAACAGATGGGAAAGTTTTATCCGGAGCTGAAACTTGCGTATGCTGTCCGAGGCAATAAATGTGAGTAAGGTGAAACGCTACTAACAGACTGTGAATGAGAAAATGATCTTCCTTGGGTGCAACACAACAGACAAACAATAGAGCAGTGGGACGGTGAAATAGGCTAGCTTGGAGAGGGGCAGAGCGTTTCGCTGTCTGAAACAGCCATCTTACAAAAGACCTCCTTTCTGTCTCGGCAGTGGAGAGAGGTCAGAAGATCTCCGAGCAGATCGTAATCGGTACACCCGGCACTGTGCTGGACTGGTGTTCCAAACTGAAATTCATAGATCCCAAGAAAATCAAAGTGTTCGTCTTGGATGAGGCTGACGTGATGATAGCAACCCAGGGCCATCAGGACCAGAGCATCCGCATTCAGAGGTAAGGCCTTGGTGTGCGTTGCCTGAGGTGATACTTGTTTCTTTCGATTGTAGCTATTTTGTAACGCAGGGACAGCAGGACTAGATTCTTGACCGGTGTCTTCACCGATAAAGCAACAAGATTAAAATGATATATTTAGCTCTAATCCAGATGGTTAATAGAGGCAGAATGTCAGGGGATGACAAGTAGTTTCATTTTCTTACAGAATAAAAAGCCTGTCCCTCAAGCAGGGTTTATTAATTTTTAAGAATGCAAGTCTGGATGCCACTGGTCCATGAGGGAACGATCAGGCATTGGTGAGATTAGTGTCTTCCCAGCCACTGAAATAAATGGTTCTGAGGTCATTGTTCTGCTTTGCCTGCAGCGTTAATCCCATCAGGATATCAGGGGGGTGACAGTGTTGCATGGGAACCCTGCCCATTTTGCTCTCTCTCTTGCAGAATGCTCCCCAGGGACTGCCAGATGCTGCTGTTTTCAGCCACTTTTGAGGATTCTGTCTGGAAGTTTGCTCAAAAAGTTGTTCCTGACCCAAACATTATCAAACTGAAACGAGAGGAGGAGACACTGGACACTATTAAGCAGTATTACGTTCTGTGCAATAACAGAGATGAGAAGTTCCAGGCTCTTTGTAATATCTATGGTGCTATCACCATTGCCCAGGCCATGATTTTCTGCCACGTGAGTCCTTTCGGGGAACGTTAGTCCCAACAACCCTATTAGTGTCTGCTAGTGCTAAAAACCTGGCCAGGCACGCTTGTCAGAAAGAAACTGAGAACATGAACGGCCCTTTTCTTTGGCTTTTCTGGCTCCCTCTTGGAGTGAAATCTTGCAAGCTGTGATAGCCCTAGCTAGTTTGTTTCTCTGGGTTTGTCCGTCCAGGAGAGCACAATAGTCATTTTTATTCTTGAAGTCCTCTGAGGCAAAGATCAAGTAATGCACAGTTTTCCAAAACAAAGTATTACTCGGATCTACTTAAAAAAAAAAAAAGTGAGGCTGGAAAATGGATGAAAATAGAGCAGAATTGAGGGATGGGGAAGACCTGTAGTTCTGTGGCCGATACATAGCTTTTCCTGGGACTCCATTTCCCTCGGGTAATTGGCGATATACCTCTGGGCTCTCCCTGTGAATCATACTGAGACTTTTTCTTTTTTTTTCTGGAAGCCACTGTAATAACTCTTAGGAAAAAAAACCAGTCCTGACACACCAGAACAGCCATGTAAAGCTTGCTCAGGCAGGAGAAAACCTGTATTTGGAGTCTGCTGCAGCAGTCTGCTTTTAGCCTGTCTCAAGTATCAGACATAATCAGAGCTCAAAAAACTATCAAAATTGGAAACTGTTTAATTCAAGACTGCGTAGAGCCTCTGTGGGATTTCACAACTACATTCAGCTCTAACCCTGCCATTTTCCAAGCTGAGTAGTTTTGTTTTCTTGGCAATGCTCGTGAGTTTTTAGCGTACACATGTAATGCAAGACTCTCTCATAGAGTGAAAGCTTGGGAGCAAAGCACAAAGGGGTGCTTTTCTTAAACAGTGTTCCTGTGGTGGCAGATGCACGTTTTCTTATTTGTGGTGTGAGAGCTGGGAGCACAGTTTGTAATGGGGAGGGGGTGGGCACAGCACTTGGGAGATATAAAAACTGAGCGCCCACGGAGCTTCCAGTCAACCCCAGAGAGGTTTGTTTCTGCTTTACAGCATTTAAACTTCTCCCAAAGCCGGGCCTTACTTTGTGTTTCAGACTCGGAAGACAGCTGGCTGGCTGGCAGCAGAGCTCTCGAAGGAAGGCCATCAGGTGGCATTGCTCAGTGGGGAAATGATGGTGGAACAGAGAGCTGCGGTGATAGAGCGTTTCCGAGAGGGCAAGGAAAAGGTGCTGGTGACCACAAACGTCTGTGCCAGAGGTAGGGCATGGCAGAGCTGCGCCAGAGAGGGGCAGAAGCAGCAGTTCCTAAGATAACATACTGCTGGCCAGCTTGCAGAAAGAATTTGCATCTCAAGTGTTCCAGTCTGGACAAATTAGTCCTTAAAGTAATTCCAGGACTCCTGGGGTGCTGACTGTGTCCTTGCATATAAAGATGCCTGTCGGCAAACACAGGACTCCTTGCAGGCATCCCGCAGCTTGAGATGAAAAAGTCCATCCCATGAGAATTTTATGCCTCTGGCACCAAGCCTGGCTCGTACTGCTGACCCTCAGTGTTTAAAGTAAACATGTGCTGAAATACAGAAATCTGAAACATAGCAAACTCCAGCAGGAATTTGTGTTGCAATTTGACATCCTAGAACAGTTAAGACAATATAGTACTTGGGGACAAAAAAAAAACAACAACCAAACACCAAGAGGCCTTTACAGCTTCAGGGAGGAGGAGAGTTTCCAAAATTTCAAAGTTAAAGCATCTCCCAACTGCTTTTCCGTTAGCCGTTTCAGTGGGATTCTCTGGTGTAACAGCTAGATAGTTTTTATTTCAAAGTACCCTGTAAGAATATTGTGGAAAAGATCCATTTCGGAGCTTGAGACTGGCTTTTAACTCTTGACTCAATGTGGAGGCAGCCACAGGGCAGCTCTTGGAAAGCTGTTGGAAGTGCTGCTGCTGGTAACCTGGCTTTGGTGAGCCAGCTGCACACAGGTCAGGCTAGAGGGGGCTGTTCCTGCCCCAAATGTGTCATCTGATGCTTTCTTTTTATCAGGGATTGACGTAGAGCAGGTCTCTGTTGTTATCAATTTTGACCTTCCTGTGGATAAAGATGGAAATCCAGATAATGAAACTTACCTGCACCGGATCGGACGCACAGGTCGCTTTGGCAAGCGAGGACTGGCTATTAACATGGTGGACAGCAAGCACAGCATGAATATTCTCAACAGAATCCAGGAACATTTCAGTACGTACCCTCAGACTTTCTTCTTTCTCTAAAATTAGATGTTATTTCTGCAGAATTTTGGCTAGCTGTGTACTGAGCAGACCTAATGGGTATTTGTTGAGCCTTAAACCGACTGCAGAACAGCACATCAGCTGCATTTTGCGTCATGTCACTTAGGATTGTGAACTGCTACAGATGATGGGAGCAGAAATAAGTCAAGTTGTCTGCTTGCTGTCTACCTGATAGTCCTTAAAATGCATGTTCCAGAGATTGGTAACATTTGAGTACCCAGATGGGGCTTTGATGAAAGTTTTACATGGTAGTTTTAAAACCTGACTGAACATTTCACAGATAAACCCAAACTCCCTGAGACCAGCTGAAGAAAGCAGCTTTCCCTTCTCTGCTCTGTGTTACGAAATCTGACTGACTTATCTTTTCCAGACAAAAAGATAAACAAATTGGATACTGATGACTTGGATGAAATTGAGAAGATAACTAACTGAAGTACAGCTGCTGGAACTGGTGTGTACCCTGCTGTGGAAGCTCTCCCACTACAATTGGATCAGCGTTCAGATTGGCACGCCTCTCAGCTAGTCCCGCAAAGGACTCTCTTAAGATATGAGTACACAAAAATTACCTCATTTTAAAAATTGCAGTTGGACTTCAAATTGTGCAACTATGGGGAGGAAGAGGAATTGTTTACAGAAGCTTTTAACATTTCTTAGTTTAGCCTTAAAACGGGATGATCTTTTGAATTCTAAGAAATACACTTGCCAAAACAATGGGCAATATGTAATTATTGAAAACAAATTTAAAAAAAAAAAAAAAACAACCAAGGAGAAAGCTTTATTGCCTGTAATTTGAAATTAAGTTCAGCATTAACCTGATCAGTTAAAATTCAACAGCTGAATATTTAATGGACATAAGTAAAGGAGGAAAAAAAAAAACAAACCACAGAAAACCAAACAAGGCAGCTGGTTTTTGGCTAAATACTCAACTTGTACAAAATAGGATGTCATTCTTTTTGGCGCTCCCCTGAGCTCTTCCAGACTCATTTCTGGCTTCCTGATGGATTTGCCTTGCTTTTCCTTACGTAAGTTGTCCTAAGGATGTCTCCAGTAGCTCATACTTGCAAACACAGGTGCCGTGTTGCTTTTGCTGGGCAGTATTTTCTTTTAATTTGTCCTCGATTTGTTATAATGGCCACTATGCATAAAGCAGTGCAGTGGTGACAGTGCTTAAGTATGTACTCTAGAAGTTCATCTGAAGTGTGTAACCTCACCAAGGTGTAGGTGGGTGGGGTGGGGAGGGAGGGGCAGTATGAAGGGAACTGTACTTATTAAGTTTCTGAATAAATTCACCTCCATAAAATGCTAATGACTGTTGGAGTGGGGGTCAGTCACCTTAAGGCAGGTGGTGCCAGTTCTAAGATGCTGCTGTGAAGCTCTGCATGAATAACATCCAGAACTGCCGGGCTTCATCAATCAGTAATAGGAATAAAAAAAATAATCATGGTAGCTTGTATTGACCAAAAGAAAAGACTTTTTGAACACCAAATTTACCTATTACAGTATGTTTCAGTATCAAGAGTTTTGAGTTAAATTGCTCAGCCAAACTGCAGACGGGAAGCGCTCCACTTTCATTGTGCTCGTAGTGCAAAACAGGTCATCAGTCCCTCGCCCCAGGGGAGAAGGAATGATTTGCAACTTCTGTGCTCGGGCTTTTAGTTCGGTTGGGACCATTCTCGTGCGCGCAGCTGAAAGCCTGTGGGTTGTTCCCCCAGCCCGGTTTCCAGGAGAAGGAAGCTCCTGAACTAGAACGTAGGGTGCACATTTTGGGGAAAAATGGGACGTGCGTGAGCAGCCATTGGCCTGCTACTCGATGCAGGAATCACTTCAAAACAAATGTATAAATTGTAAATTTAACTAGGAATTTTTTTCTTTGCAATTTTGGCCATCATATTCTGTTCAAAGACAGGAACATGGATCCTTTTACCAAGTAAAAAAAGGCTCATTTAAAATGTACCTAAAATTTTAGGAAATTGTGCACCCTTTTATCAATTTGTATAAAGGCTTTAGTGAAAAAAAAAAAAAAAACAACTGTTAAAATTAAACTTTTTGTATTCTGGGGTGTATCTATTTTTATTCTGTTGGAAACCTATTTAAAGTGGCAGGTGAGTGAGTGCTTGCGTGTCGAGTGGAAGACTTGTTTCAATCACCTACTTTAATAGTACAGTTGAATGACCTCGTGACAGCAGAGTATTGGGTTGAATTGTCATGAAAGCTGCTGCTGGTCCTGTGTGCTGTTTCTAATGTACTTTTAATTGGAATAAAGAACACATACTGAACAATGCCTTGGCTAATTTCTTGCTTGAATACTTTGTTGTTGTTTAAAAGCCTTAGGTAAGGACGTTCCCAGCTGGGAGTCCTGGTGTTTTTTTCTATTTATGACCTTCTCAAAGCATCCTGTGACAGACTGAACTTCATCTGATTTAATGCTGAAATTTTTAAAAACTTCCCAGGAGGAGGCTCTTTAAATGATACCACACAATAAATGAGGTGACATAAATACTCTTCTTTTCCTTCTTGTGCTGGAGTTGGCAGAGTTGGCATCATCCCCTGCATGCCCAGATGACTTTGGAAGGGATGGGAAGGACAATGCAGGGAGAAGAGAGGTGTTTTCCCTGCTCTGCACTTGCCTGATGGGGTTTTTAGAAAAGGGAATAATTAAAACGCACCTCTTGGGAGATGCTGTAGCCTGGGGTAAGTTGGTTAGAGGACCAAACTCATTCAGCTTCATCTTAGATGGAGATATTCAGGAGGAATATCCCCTAGCACAAGAAGTGCTGTCCACTGTGATCCAAGTTGTTTTAACCAAGAGCAGAAGTGGAAGAACATCAGCCCTGTACGCTCTCAAGCCTGCGTGGTGGTTTGCCCTGTCTCTGTTGTTAGCAGTAGGCAGTCACTGATCCAAAGTGCTTCTTTCATGCTGCAATCTTGTATTTAATAGAGGACAGAGAGAAAAACTCTGGGAAGGCACTTGCAAGGTGGTGTGAATGGCAGCTGACCGTCCCAAAGTCTGATTTGGACGGTCCCTGAGGTATTTGCCATCAAGTTAACGGCATTTCTTGTTTAAGAGAATATGCGATGGCTAAACCTCCTGTTCACATAAACCATTCCAAGTTCAGGTTTCAGCCTGAAAGGTTTTATTGATTACACTACCACACAGTATGAAGACACTCTGAAATGGAGAAGGAATACAGTATACACAAAATCATAATAAGGGAATTAACCACCTAACGCCAAATGAAACACAGAAAATGGTTCCTGCTCTCGAAACATGAAATGCTTTGCTCCCCACTGAGGTTTGATTACAAGCCCCCACATGTTCGGATATCCTGATCTCCCTGAACATGGGGATTGCCACAGCGCAGTTACCATCACCCACAGTAGCAGGCAATGCTGTTCCATCAGGTACCATTTTCATAAAGCCACTGGACCCCAAACACTTGGCTTTAGAATGAGCCACTATACTCCTGGTCAACCCCAGCATCAGCTTTCTACTGCTGCTCCAGTTACGCTGAGGTTAAAAAAAAAAAAAGTCAGGTTTACCTCCGGATATTACAGCTAGCTTATCTGTGTAGCAAGCTATCCGTTTTTTTTAGTAGATTGAAATACTGCCTTTGAACCATGTGTATTTCCATTAGAAACTTAGGTATTTTTTTTAGCACTGTGTTTATCTAAACCTGCCAGGTTACCCTATCAGCCTTTTTTGATGGTAGCATAGTAAAACACAGTCTACTGCATAAGCCAATTCCTCAGTCAAATCCAATTAATGTATTTTTATTTAAAATTTCTCAAAGCAGCCCCTTGCTTGCTTGGACTCACTCATTTCAGTGTAAAGGTGTTAAATGGAAGTATTACGTAACATCCCATCTTAACTATCCATCTATTCTTACTTATGGAGCATGAGTTGAATGAGAGAAGGAAAACTAAGTAGAAAATCCTGCTGCTCACCAATACAGCCAAAATAATGACTAGCTGTTCTTAAAAAGGTGATGTAGTCACTCTTAAAAGCTGCACTGAGGTTATCCAGAAAGAGCTGAGCCCTCACAGGTGTATTACCATCGGTCTGGCAATTTAATACTTCACATTAATCCGTTAATGTGTAATCACTGTTATTTCCAGATGGGTTTGGGGTTTGATCTCCTTTTCGGTCACACTCAAGAAGATGTTTAGGGTGAAGATGGTGCTCCAGAATAACACAGTTTTGTTTTTACCTTCCCAAATAAGTGCCTCTGCACGCAGATCCACTCTGGGAAGTGGCACCTTCCCACCATAATAGAAAAGGACATGGGGAGAGGTCTCAGAAACTTCAGTCTTCAAAGAACATCATCAGCACTTTCAAGAAACCCAGAAGGCCAAAGGTTGGTGGTGCTCAGGACGCAATTTGTGATGGCACACATGAAACAAGATGCTACTTATGTAGCAGGTATATACACTTGAAATATTGTTTCAACATGTTTACACAAGTGTGCTTCAAGGGGAATTTTTGGAAGGTGGCAAGATGAAGTAGGCCCAGAAAATACCAGGCTGTTTTTCAAAAGAAGTAATGCATCCCACTCAGCAGAAAGACCCACAGCGGCGCCTCTGTGCACCTAAAGACCTGCATCATGCTGCTCTTTCTGGCAGATGCACAGCACGGACTTGTGGAGAATCCCACATTCATGGAGGGACCTCGTAAGGTCAGGGAAACTCCTTCGAGGCACCTCCATCGTTTCAACACTGCAGCGTTTGTATTTGGCTGACATCTTCTGTTCTGCCACAGCAAGGACCGTCTGGAGACTGTCAGTGGGCTTGAAATGATGTTCAAATCTCTGACCAGAGGGAGATCGAATAGCGAGCAGCAAGTGCGACTCTTCTTTCGGAGGCTCCTCCAAATTTACAGTCAACATCGAAGGGCTCTCCTGCCTCAGTTGCATTCCCAGTTTCTTGGGGGGACACTGCACCTGTGAGCTCTCTTCAGCGGGGACATCGCTTTCTGGCAATGTGCTGGCAGATCCTTCTTCCCCAGAAAGAGTTTTGATTTTCGGAGTGTCCTCCAGCTCCCTGTTCACTTTCAGCTGGTTGGTCTGTTCAGCCACTGCATCCACAGTGCCACTCCCTTCACCTTTCCAGCCGATAGAGGGGAGCACCCTGTACTTGTTCAGGGAAGAGGAGCTCCTCAAAGGTATTTGCTGCAGGAGCTCTGGGATTTCCTCAGGAGACACATGGCCAGATGGGAATGCTGGTTTTGTGAACGATGCTCTCTGGCTGTTAACCACCTCATGAGGAGCTGCTGGTGGCGGGGAAGATGGCACTCGGCAAGGACAGGCTTCCACGCTCTGAGAGTAATTGAAGCTTGACCTCGTGCGTCCCTTGGCAGATTTTGGCCTGGTGACATGCATGTCTATGGTGTTTGTCCACAAGAAAACAGCTGCCGTGCTTGAAGGGAAGTAGAAGTGAGATGGTGCTAAGTTCAGGAGAGCTGCTGTGGCCATTGCTTCTCAAGGCACCTGTGGATGGGGTAGCAGAGGGAAAAGTTACAGGAATCAGCCAGAAAGTTTCTAGAGAGCTTAATCTCCCTACAGCTCCCACTTCTGTGCTGCATGTCAGCTAATAATAGCAATAAATCTGGTGTATCACCATGCAGGCAGGCAGCAATTCTACGGTTCAGTAACAGCTGAGTCAGAGACGGCGGGATACGTGTATTTATAGGTGCTGGCTTTGTCAGGGATTGTTTAAAGTTGACCCAGAGCGTCAGGAAGTTATGCCCTTCCCAACTTAAAGTTTTTGATGGAAAGAACAGAAGCATTTTATTCTGAAGCTAGACACTCAGTGAAAATGGGAGATGAGTAGACTTCAAAGCACAGATCTGGCCTTTTTGCTGTTCCTGCAGTGACAGATCAAGTTCCTGTTGCAGACTTTTGAGTAAGATTCACTACACTTCACTTTTTAAAAAGCTCTGAAGACCTTTGAAATTGAGTAAGTCTGATTCAATACAGAGAAACCCATTCTGACTTCTCCTGTGACCAAAAGCTGCTTAACAGAGATTGATACTAACCCCCTGTTAAAGATGAAGTCATGTTCTGCTGTGTGTTCCCCAATTTAAGCTGCGCTCAGACCACCTGTGCTTTACCAGGACAAAGGAGTCCAACAGCCCAAACAACTGGGCCACAACCTTACAACAACATTTTTTAGAAGCGCAACAGGGTCATGCACCTCTTCTTTTTCTGTGGTTTGCATAGCAGGATTTATCAAGGAGGAAAAAGAAAACATCAACTTTGAGCCCCTGGCATTCTCTAGTAATGATAAAGTTGGACTCACCTCCTGTTCATCACCCCAAAACAAACAAACGAACAGAAGGGAACAGCCACTGCTGTTGTTCCACAACCTTTTGCCAGTAATGTGTTAACACTAGATTTCTCCTCCGCTTCCATGAAATGGAAAGGCTCAGCAAGCCAACACCAAGCAAAGCCAAGGCCCAGTCCCAGCACACAGGCGTGCCCTGACCCGCTCCAGTACAGAGCTGCTTGGAGGGAGAGATCTGTCCCTCTGTAAGCCTCCAGCAGAGCTCCGGACAGGGACACGCTGCCCAAGTGACTCATCAGAGTTACCTAGGAGCTTGTGGGAAGGAGAAGGTGTGTGCCTTTCGTTTACTGCCTCTAACAAATAAACACCAAGGCAACAAGCTGTAGTTCGGCAGCCTCTGAAGAGGAACTCCCAAGTGCATCAGAGCACTTACCAGGTATCACCAGTTACACCACCAGTTCAAACAAAAAACTCAAAGCAAACAACCTGTCCAAAGCCATGGTGAGACCCTCCTGAGCAAGGGCCTGCTCTGCTTCAGCACAGTATATATTAGAGGTTAACTATGAGGAGTTGTTTTAAATATGGTGTGCTTTACATTTGGGTGCCTCAATTGGGATGGGGAACTCCAGTCATGGAGGGCTGTGCCCACAAGTGCCCCCAAACATGGTGACCCCAGGGCCTGGGAGGGCAGGCACCCCAGGCCCTTAGCCTGCCGCACGGAAGAGCCCTCAGTGCCACAGCCTGGCCCCAGCCCCACAGCTAAGCCTAGTCCTACAGCCAGGCCCCGGCCCTATAACCCAACTCCGTGGCCAGGCCCCAGCCCTATAACCCAACGCCACAGCCCCACGACCAGGCCCCGGCCCTATAACCCAACTCTGCGGCCAGGCCCCGGCCCTATAACCCAACTCTGCAGCCAGGCCCTGGCCCTATAACCCAACTGCATAGCCCCTCACCCAGGCCCTGGCCCTATAACCCAACTCCACAGCCCCACGGCCAGGCCCCGGCCCTATAACCCAACTGCACGGCCCCTCTAGCCAGGCCCCGGCCCTATAACCCAACTCTGCAGCCAGGCCCTGGCCCTATAACCCAACTGCATAGCCCCTCACCCAGGCCCTGGCCCTATAACCCAACTCCACAGCCCCACGGCCAGGCCCCGGCCCTATAACCCAACTGCACGGCCCCTCTAGCCAAGCCCCGGCCCTATAACCCAACTCTGCGGCCAGGCCCCGGCCCTATAACCCAACTGCACGGCCCCTCGGCCCCACAGCCACCCCCCAGCCCCACAACCCAGTCCCTCAGCCGGTCTCGGGCCCAGCCCGACCCTGTCACCCCTCACCTGCCGCCCCGGGCCGCCCGCGCCCGCCGGCAAACACAGCCGCGTTGCCATGGCGATCGCTCCACTTCCGGTCGCGCGGTAGACCCCGCCCCGCCACCACAGAGACGAAGTGGCCGGAGCGCCGCCGCGCGCGGTCCTCCAGGGGCCACGTCGCGGCCCGAAGGATGGCGGCGCCGGGGTCCGTTCGGGTCCCCGCGCCCTGGGCTCCTTGAGCCCAGTGCGGCTGCGGTGGGCTACACGGCCTAGCTGCCCCGGCACAGCAGCGGCCTGTGGGATGGGCCCAGGGGCGGCCGTGACACTCCGGTGTGGGTGTCCCAGTGTGGGCCCAGGGGATGTAACTGGGCCTGGGGACAGCCCTGGTGTCCCAGCGTGGGCCTGGGGGCTATAACTGGGCCTGGGGACAGGCCTGGTGTCCCAGCATGGGCCCAGGGATATAACCAGGCCTGGGATGGCCACAATGTGCTGGCACAGATGGGAGGGATATACCTGGACCAGGGGACGACTGCGGTGTCCACGTGTGGGCTCTGTGGAGAAACAGTCTGCAGTGCTGGGCCTTGAAGGTGGCGGGGGACAGCCCCAGCATCTTGTGTGGGGCTGGAGGCTTCGTCCTGGGGGGCACAAGGGAGATGGGGGGGTGAGCAGGGGTGTAGCAGCAGGGCTGTCTCCCACACAACTGCTCCAAACCCTGTAGGTGAGTGTGATGCTGAGGCTGTCCCCATCCCTCCTGCAAGAGCTCTCTTTCCCCCATCCCACCCAAAGCAAAACTCTGCAGTTGTCACCCCACTTGAATACAGAAAACCTTTTTTTTTTTTTTTTTCTTAACCCTGAAAGTTTAAAAATATGGTGTTACACCCTGTCCTGAGCAAAGGCAGCAGAATGAGAGCAACGGGACTTGGTTCTAACCCCCCTGTGGCATGAGTTTCAAGATACTGTGATTGAACAGCTTCACCTGAACGATTGCTGAATAAGACCAGACAAATAAACACCAAACTTATCAGGTGTTTGATGAGAACACCTTTAAAACATTACACTTCATGCACAAGATCATCCAGGGACCTAAAACAACTCCCTGGGGGATTTTGCAGTTTGCTTTGTGCCTGGACGCTTGGCACCCTGGTGTCTGCTGACAGGGAGGGGGGAGTCCTTCTGATCCCCCAGGCTATAAATGATCCCTGAGTCAGTTTTCATTGTGGGAACACCCCACATAACGCTGACATTTCCATCTCTTCCCCATTAATCCCTATTTAAACCCGCTTCTAGTTAACCAGATGCTTCTCCCACCAACAGATGCCCATCAAAGGCAGCAAGAAACGAGCAATAAATAACTTTATCTACCCTCAACCCCGGGGATCTCCACCCTGCAGGTGGGGGAAGATCAAGGCATACCTGTGCGCTGAAAAGGTAAGAAAATAGTCACATATCAGCTCATCCCATCCAGAGGATGTTGAGCAACACCACACAGAAGACACAAACGTTTTGCAGATCAAAGCACCAGGTGTATTTACATTTCAATAAGTCCCTGAACACACAGATGTTGATACCCCTCTTTGTTTGCTCCATAGAAAGGCTGAAAAGTTTCATGTTTCCAATGGGATAGTAACTTCCACGGGTGGTTTTTAAGCCCTAGGGTTTGTGGCTCTGTGAAGAGAGGGTTTAACTTGGGGTGCTCACTCTCCTGAGAACTCTGTAGAGAGGGAGGGTTTAAAACAAGGGGATTTGGTTAAAGCCACCTGTGGATCCCCAACCTGCTCGATCCCAGCCCTCTGGTCTCTGTTTAGGCCCCCGGACGGTGCCTTTTATACAGGTTTAGCCAAACTCTACGGCAAAACCCCAAGCGATCAGGTCCATCTTTCACCATCGGGCACAACACAGCAGCAAACCTGCCCTGAAGGGCAAGGACCTGCAAGGCCAAAGCGTGTGAGCATGAGCAGCACAGAACACAACAGGGAAAATCTTCCGCAATGGAAGTTTTTTGTGGGTGAGGTGGGAAAGGGATACTCAAATGCCATGGTTTTCAAAGTCAGGTGGGGA
This sequence comes from Falco rusticolus, assembly GCF_015220075.1. Taxonomy (NCBI): domain Eukaryota; kingdom Metazoa; phylum Chordata; class Aves; order Falconiformes; family Falconidae; genus Falco; species Falco rusticolus. Next base: position 110,374,061 of record NC_051189.1, on the reverse strand, counting down.
AAGCAGAGGGTTTGGGTGTCGGAGTGATGCCCATCGGTTTGCATCGCAGCATTTTGAGATGGTTTCTTGTGCAGATGGAGAGTGGGTAAGCCACTCGGTACGCCTGAGTGGGGAGGCAGGTAAGCTGCTGCTCCTCAGCCTTTCCTTATCAAGCTTGGATGGCTTTTTATTCCACTTGGCAGCAGGAAATACAAGGTTGGAGGGAAGAAAAGCCCCTGGATGGACATCTCTGCCAGCATTGGAGGACAGCCGGGAGGCGACGTCGCTTCCAGTGAGCAGCTTTGGTGGCTCTCAAGAAATTCCACAAGGTATTTTCTTCTTGGATACAGACCCCAAGCCATTTTCTTACAATCCCACCCCTCCACCCCACATTCCCTTCCCTAGAAGGGTGGTTAATTGCAGCGGGTGGAGCCCTGCATACGTGCCTGATACCCTCCATTTGTGTGTGTGTTTGCCTCGTGGTTTCACAGGGAAGATAGCAGCTTTTGTTTCTTATCTCCTCCAGTTTTCTGCCTCCCATGTGTCTTTGTATTGTGTCTCAGTTATGGTGATTAAATACTGTATTCAAAAAGCATTCCGAGTTGGGTTTCCATGGCGTTTCCAGCCTTTGCTGCTGCTGATTTAATTTCGCGGACCCCTTGCCCACACACTCCTGGAGTCTCCTGTGCCCTGAGGGCAGGACCGGAATCCCTTCACCTCCCTTTGCGATTCCGTGTGGCTGGATTTGGATGCAGACATGGATTGGGGGGGGGCAATTGCAAGGGAAAGACCCAAGAGAACCCATCTCTGAGGATGCAGGGTGTGAGTTAGCGAAACCAAGTGCCCGCTTGAGACGACACTGAGGCCAAAGAGCCACCTCTGCAGCTGGAGCAAGGATGCAACATCCTCTGTGGTGCCAGCTCTGCACCTCCTGGGCGTAAATCGCTTTTGTCCTGACTCTCCAGCCACTAAATCCCTCAGTTTGTAAAACCATGGCCAAGACTTTGTCTGGCCTCATCCGGGAGCTGCATTGGCCCGAGATGGAGATGGCAGAAGTGAGATGGCAGAGGGAGCATCATGCCAGCTGCGCTGATGGCACACCACTATGGGGAAACTCTTGTTTCTGGCAGAGGGAAAGGATGGAAACCTGCTCTTCACCGAGGGGCCACTCAGCGAGACCTGCTCTGCGATGAATAGCGCCGTCAGTGCAGATAGAGGAGGGGGTGGACCTCACCATCTATATAAAGCAAACCCGCCGAGCCAGCAGCCTTGGAGCTGCGAGGTTCAGGCGGGGTAAGGAGAGGGGGGATTTTATTGCTGTTATTTCATCAGACAGCACGTGGGGCGGCGGCGGGAGGCTGCAGGCGGTGAGTTTCTCCATCAGCCCCAGGCAGGAGAACCGCTGTGTCCCAGTACACATCCCTGCCAAGTGCTGCATCCCAAAACCGGAGTCAAGAGGTTCCATCAGGAGTCAGCTGTGTGTACTTGGGCACGGTGATACCTTCAGGATGACATACATCCATGGGGACAGTAACATCACCGTGCAGTGCTGCCAGGGTGCACCCGACCAGCCCCATGCCCTTGGCAGGGGCTTGAGGGCAGCGTCTGTCCTGCCCCTGAGGTGCTGCTCATCACCTGCTGTTGTTTCCTCCTCCAGGGCCAGACTGAGGATGAAGAATCTCCTCTTTGCCATGCTCTTGGCTTGTGGTAAGTGCCCTGGTTTCACCAGGCCAGGCTGGGATCTCATCTGCATGGCAAAAGAGGTGTACAAACCCAGAGACTTTGTGCACGATTCAGGTTTTTGTTTAAATTTTGCAGTTTAATGCTTCGTGTAGCACTGCTGTGGTCCTGGAGATACTTGTGACGGTGAGGCTTTGGGATGCCGACATCCATATTTATTTTAAGGGGCTCTGGAGCCTGCTGTCACCTGCTTTCCTGCCTGTGCCAAGCCCACGGCCGATCCTGGCCATGTGGCATTGCCAGCTGCAGGATGCAGGCATGGCACAGCCTGTACAGAGAGCAGGAATACCTTCTGCCAGATGGGATCAGGGAGCTGCAGAAACCAGACATAATCCTGAGGGGGTTTTGGGGGGGCTTCCCATGGTTCACATGCCCGAAAGCATGTATTTCCAGCCCACACCAGCCTTTAATTCCTCATGGGTAACTCTGCCTGCCCCCTCGCTGGGCACCGGCGCGAGCCCGACCCTCTGCCCCTCCGCAGGGCTGCTGCCAGCTCACGGCAGCGTTTTGGAGCTGGAGCGGATGATCAAGTCGGCCACGGGGAAAAGCGCCCTGCTCTCCTACAGCTGGTACGGGTGTTTCTGCGGCATCGGGGGCAGAGGGACCCCAGTGGACGCCACCGATCAGTGAGTACCTGGAAGAGCATCGCTGCCCGGCTGCGGGGTGCGCAGGGATCCGTCCAAAGCTCCTCGCTGGCAGTCTGCTGGTGCTGCTGTGCTCTGATGGGGCTTTGCACCGTTCCCCAGCCACGTCTTGCTGCTGCCTTGTCATCCCCCTCCTCCCGGGCACCTTAGATTTGATGCTGGACCTTCCTTTATCATGGGGAGGGGGGGTTGGGGGCAGCAGTTTGATGTGGTGCCCCTCACAGGTGCTGCCGCGCTCACGACTGCTGCTACAGGAAGCTGAGAGAGGGCAAGTGCAGACCCCTGATAACCCCCTACCACTTCGACATTGCTGATGGAGACATTGTTTGCAGTGAGTACCGACAGGCAGGGGGTCCCACAGAGGTGGGCAACCAGCGCTGCTCCCCATGACACCCAAGCCCCAGAGCAGGGCACACAGGAGGGCATCCCCCAGGGATGGAACCAGCCTGATACCCGGGTGGGTGCGCATGGGAGGAGGCAGCGTACGATAAATAAATGGGCATTGCAAGGGACGTGAGCAGGTTGGAGAGGGCAAGCACCGGGCACGCTTCCTCCTGTGCTTCCCCCGGGCTGCTCCAGGCATCAGGGTGCCCCGAGGGGACTCCATCGCCGATGCAAGCCAGAAAAGCCACTGCAGAGCACCGTGTTTTCCCTCCACAGGTGATGAGCAGAGCTGGTGCAAGAGAGAGACCTGTCTATGTGACAAGGCGGTGACTTCGTGCTTCGCGAGCACTTTGCATTCCTACAATAAATCCTACCGCTTCTATTTCAAGCTGAAATGCCGAGGAAGTAAGCTCCAGTGCTGAGGAGGGGAAACCTGCACACAAAGTTGCAGATTTTGACTGGCTTTCCCCATTGCTGTGGCAAGAAAAGCCTGACATGGGGGCTGAACAGCCGAAGCCAGCAAGGCTCCCCGCAAGGTGATGCTCAGGGTGAGGAAGGGTGTCCGCGTTACGGATGGAGATCCCCCACTTCCCATAAAGACACGGCGGCTTCCATTTTTTATGTCCCTTCCTCTTCTCTTTTCTCTCTTGATTTAATTTCCCACAGATAATAAAAGGTTTTCAAAATGATTCTCTGTGGTGTTTTTCTGAAAGAGCCACTGAGACACTGCGATGGTGGCGTCTGGGCTGCTGGGTCCGGCGAGCACTTTTGCATCGCACAGCTTAGTCACACCATCTGCCTGATACCCCAATATTTCCATGGTCCCGTCAGCTGCCTGGAAAAGCTGAAGATCCAGCAGCAGATGGAATTCACAGATCTATCACCAAATCTATCCCGCTTGGGGCAGTATTGCTGCTCCGGGTCCCCAGCTATGGAGAAGCTCTTTGCATCAAGCAATGGGGACAAATAAATGCCACCAAATAAAGCTCCCTGGGGTTTGTTAACAAAACAATTCCACAGCAGCGAGCCCTGATGGCAGTCAGTTTTTTTGGCTTTTCTCAGCAACGCTAGCTGAACTCGCTCCTGGAGCTTAAAAAATGGTGCACTAAGGGCGAGGTGAGATAGGACCAAAAGGTGTTTTTACAGGAATACTGGAAGTGGGAAAATGTGGGAGGGGATCTGAGACCCTCCTGTGACACTGACGTAAATAAGCTAGCCAAAATCAAGGCTAAAGAACAGTGATCTGCAGAGGAGAGAAGATGTCAAAGCCTTGGCCATCCCAAGGCAGATGCTAATTTAGGAAGGCAGTGAAGTTGGTGGCTGATTTCTCCGTAAGGGATGAGTTCTGCACAGGGGCTTCAACAAGGAGATGAAAAAATAATACAGAGGGAAATAAAGAGAAGTTGCATTCACTCATCCAAAAGTACCTATTTTGTTTCATTCTCCTCTCACGCTGGGCGAGCGTTTAATCATCCGCTATCTGCGTAACCCCGTGTTTCTGGGAACTGCGTGTTTAGAGATGCTTTTATTGCTGCTCATATACTTCTCTTAAAGAATTGGTAACTCACCCTGAATCACCTTTGCAGCGTGGCAGAGGAGCAGCTCCCAAACCGTACAACCCCTTGAAAACCCCACACCTGCTTCATTCACGGCTGCTAGGATTCAAAAGCTGAATCAGGGCTATTATTCCCCACCCCCACCCCGATACAGCGCCGTGGTGCTGGGGAGGGCAGGGGAAAGGTCCTCGGGCATCTCTGCAGGCAGCAGAGAGTGTTGGCTTCCTCCTTGAGCTGGAAATGATGCTGCTTTGCTGGCTCAGCCCTCCCGTGCGTGGGGTATGGCGCTGGGGTGCTGAGGGGGATTTCTTGTATTCCTGTAAAGGGGAAGGATGGCACCTTCTCCTCTGCGGAAAAGCCCAGTCAGCAAGATTTGGGGGAGCCAAGCATCGACAGTGGGGAGCAAACACTATATAAGGAAAGCCCTGCTGGCTGCAGGGCCCTGCAAGCAAGCGGCCGCTTTCCTGAGGTAAGTGGGAATGGACAAAGGCTTCTCCTCTCTTTCTTACTTTAACAAAAGCCGTGGTGGGCGCAGGGAGTGAGGTCCGTGCTGGGGAAGCAGGAGCAAAGGAGAGGCTCCCTGAGGTGCCAGCCCAGAGGCAGAGCAGCAGGGTGCAGCCCTCTCTAGGGCTGATCCTTCCTCCAACTTTTCTTCCTTTCCCTTCATTTTGCTTTTTTCCAACCCTCTGCTTCCCATCCCCGACACAGCAGCGCTTTGGGCCAAAGCAACGGCGACGGGGACATCCTCACCCTGCTCATCTGCCCTAATCCTCAGAGCTGGGGAGCATCTCTGCCCTGGACAAGGAGGGAAGCAAACAAGAAAGTGGTTGACAGAACGGGGAAACGGTTTGGTTTCCTTTCCCAGGACTGTCAAAAAGATGAAGTCTCTCCTCACCTTCACTGTGCTGTTTGCTTGGGGTAAGTGTCCTCACCCGCACCTGTCCCACAGCTCTCCATGCAGTTATATCGATGGAAATTGGGACCAGGCTGGTGATTTCTTAGTCTTTCCCCATCACCACCTCTCCCAAACACAAAAGCTCTCCTGCACCGAGCTGGGAGTAAGCTTCCTCTCAGTTGCATCTACTTGCTTCTAAGACCTCACTCACCTAGCACCAGTTTGGGGGCCAGAGGGATGGAGATGCTGCTGGGGAGCTGGGTGGCAGCATCAACCCCACCAATTTCCACACCCCCACACCCCCCCCCCGGTTTGTCCCCAGCTCACGGGAGCCTCTGGGAGCTGCACAAGATGATCACAAAGACGACAGGGAAAAACGCCTTGCTGCACTACTCCTCCTACGGCTGCTACTGCGGCTTGGGGGGCAGAGGGCAACCCAAGGACGCCACAGACAGGTATGTACCCACATAAAAATCTCCCTGCCTGAACACAGCCTTGCGTTGTTTCAAATCTGGGGAGGGGGGCGGGGTAGCAGGAGGAAAACCCCCAACCCTCAGTGCCTCGAGCTCCCCTGCAGATGTTGCCAGCTGCACGATACCTGCTACAACAGCCTCCAGAGCTACCGATGCAACGCCAAGATGCAGGGCTACCACTACAGCTGGCGCAGCGGCAGCCCCTCCTGCAGTAAGTAGAACCCTGGAGAAAGGGGGTGTCACCCCCCCCCCAAAGCCAGGGGTGACCTCGGGCTCCCCTCTGCCTGCAGGAGAGGGCTCCTGGTGCGCCCAGCTCTCCTGCGAGTGCGACCGCAGCCTGGCGCTTTGCCTCAAGCGGAGCATTGGGACCTACAGCAAACGCTACTGCTTCTACCCCAAGCTCTGGTGCCGGTGATGGCAGAGCTGGGATGCAGGGCTGGAACACGCACAGCTTCTGTATCCGGATCGCCCCATGTCCTTCTGCATCCAGATCGCCCTAAGTCCCTGCCTCCACGGACCTCGTTAGTGTGGCTGTAAATTTAATCCATGTGAAAATAAACAAAGTGCTTAAACCACCCCAGTCCTCCATGAGCTGCTGCTGGGCAGAGAGAGAAATCCCCGTAAATACTCAGTATCATCTTCCCCGAATTCTGCAAAAACTCCATCTCGGCCCCTGCGTCACTCCGGGCTGCAGCCCCCAGGAGAGGGGGGGGTTTGGCCGGCGAGGGAAGGGGCGTAGCACGCAGTGGGTTTGGGACAGACGAGTCATTTCAGCGCTTCCAGTTGAGAGCCGGGGGGCCGGACACGGAGGGCAGCAGGACGGACTGGGAGCGAGGAAGCGGAGCCGGAGCGATTCCCCGGTGAGCAGCTCCCACCACGGGGGACCCTGGGGGGAGGCAGCAGGCACGCCGCCGCCGCGCCTGCCGCGCTGCCTTGCTCTCAGATCAAAACTGAGCTGGGAAGTTGCTGCTGCTGCGTGATGCCCTGGGCGGTGGGACGGGAGGTGGGGGGACAGCTTCAGAAAGCATCTGCTTTTGGCCAAGGGGCAGAGACAGAGATGCAAGGGGGCACAGCTGCCTTCCTCCCTCCAAATTTCGGGACAATTTGACCTGATTTTGGAGAGACGAGGCTCACACGGCAGCACCTGTTGACAGGCCACGCTGCTGGGCTGAGTCAGGCTCCTGTTCCTCCTCCCAGACGCAGGTGAGAGGAAGATGAAGGTCCTGCTGGCGCTGGCAGTGCTGTTCGCCTGCAGTAAGTGCAGCCGTTCCCAGACCCACGGAGGGGAGACGATGTGGGGAGCATCCCAAACCCCTGTGCACTCCACGGGGAGACTTGCAACCAAGCCCTCTTCTCCCCGCTGGTTCCCCAGGCTTCATTTCTGAGTATAACTTGCAAAAAATCACATTTTTCTGGTCGCTCTAGGTGTGTTCACAGCTCGTGGAAAGTTCCCACGCGCACCAGGACTGGAGGGAAGCACCGTAGGAAACCTGACCGCCCACGGTTGCTACTCGGGATGGGGCAGGAGTGGCACAGCAAAGGCTTCCATGGACCGGTACAGGCAGCGCTGCTCCAGAGGGTTAATGCTGGCCCTGGGATGGCTAACGCTGGCCCTGGGGTGACCCTAGGGCTTGTGAGCAACCTCAGCAGCATCCTCTGGAGCTTTGCAAAACGCAGAGCAGGCGATGGGCAGCAAGAGGAAGGGAACAAGTTTTGGGAAAAGGGGAAAGTGAGGCAGTGGTCACCCCCAGCTCCTGCCCAGTGACAGGCACCTGGAGTCAGTGGGATGGCACCAGCGGGGAGGGGTGGGATGTGCCAGGGTGCACAAGGGCTCTCGGAGCTGGGCAGGGGTTGCACGGGGAAGCAGAGGAGAGGGTTGGCATGGAACGGACTGGGAAGAGCAGCCTCTCAGTGATTTAGAGCGGGAGGAGGAGGCAAGAGGTGGCTCTGCTTGCAGAGCCTGTCTCAGGTTGGTTAGGAGCAGCCAGTGGCATGTTTCAGATGAGGCCAGGCTCTCCTCCTCGCCGCAGGTGCTGCCTGCTCCGCGCCTGCTGCTACGCCAAGCTGGTGGCACGGCGGTGCCGCCTGGGACCGATCCAGCCCCTCTCGGCGCCCCAGGCAGGAATCCCCACCTGCAGTGAGTCCCCACCCTCATGGGTCACGACGCCTCTTTCCAAAACATCCCTCTCCTTTGTGGTACCTATTTTTGGGGCAGCACCCCAGGGATCTTCCTGAAAAGAAGGTCTCAGGCATGCTTCCTCTCGGGTCCCTGCAGGGTCCGGGACCTGGTGCCAGAGAGGAGCGTGCAGATGCGAGCGAGCAGCCTGGCTCTGCCAGATGCGCGGCCGGGGGCTGCTCCGGCGTCGTAGCAAGTGCCGGGGACGTGCCGGGAGGTGTTGAAGGAAAAAGGCTCTGCAAAACCACCTCCAGGCTGATAAGCAAAGGGCCAGCAGGGCGCTGGGAGCATTTCCCAGCCCTGGCGGGTCTCCTCCTCGGGGCTTTTTGGCTTTGATATCAGGACAACAACCCTCTTGTGAAGTTGCATCATTATACACTGGATGCGAGGGGGGAGAGCAGCACAGATGCGAAGTTTCAGCACTGAAAAACAAGGGAGGGGTGGACACCTGTGACACATCACTGCAAAGGGCGAGATGGAAGCCAACACGAGCCTCTCCGCCGACACTCATTTCCCCTTGGCTCGAGCTCCCCGTGCAGCCTGTCAGCTCCCTCTGCTTTTTGCTTCACTGCAGATTCTCTTCTGTTGCTCCAAAATAAAAGCAGAGAGCGCAAAACATCGGTCCTCAGTGTGACATGCCTCAGCTGAGCCCAGCAACCACCCTTGCAGGCAGCGGGGAGAAGCTAACCTCTCAGCTGGGTCTCCCCCTGAAATACCCAGAAAAAAAAATGACACCCAAGAGGTGACGCATCTCCCACCGACATGCGGCTGCCCCCCTGGCTTAACCCCGAGCTTTGGGGGTCTGAAAATTTCCAGTTGCTCTGAGACAGACAGAGCTGGTGCAAAGGGCGGCGGGCAGGCGTGATGCCACGGGAGGGCTGGGCACTGACAACCTTTGCTGCAACAGGGTGGCCGGGAGTTTGCCTCACGCCCAGCGCGGAGCAAAACATATTTCTCACCAGAAAAGAATGTTTTGGCCCAATTTTGCAGCAACCCCAAACGCATCCCCTAGGAAAAGGCAGTTCAGGCGGTGGCTGCTTCCCCCCTCACGCTGTAGCATCCCCAGGGTACAGGTTTTCTGCGCTGCAGAGCAATCCAGCTGCACTGACCCCCTGGGAGTCAGCACTGCACACCCCCGTGGGGCTCAGCAATGAAATACAGCCACAGAAACAGCAACAAAATGCTGTTTCCCTGGGTGGGGGGAATGATGCCCTGGGCATCAGCAGCTGTAATTCCCACCCTGGCTTACCCCAAAGCTGAAATCAATGGCACTGGGAAATACCCTTTAAATCAGCAATGCTCCCTGCCCTGGGCTGTAACCCTGGCATCAAGCTCTGCCACCCTCCGCGTGCAGCAGCGTGTAGTCCTAGGGGGGGACAAGGAAGAAGGTGCAGCCCTTCACCCAACGGCTGCTGCTTGAAGGCATAAATCAAGGCTCAAACCCTTGCCGAGATGGGAAGGGGGTGATCACGCAGATTGCAGGCCAGGGTGAGCTGAAACACCCTCTCCCTCTAAAGTCTGGGTGAATTTTAACAATCTGTGTATTTTTCTGCTCGGACATCTGGCTGTACAAACCCATTCATGTGGAGCTCCAAGTGCCGATGTGTCGGCTCAGCTACTGCACCCACTCGCTACACTGCGGTAAATTGGGCTGCAAAAGTTGCATTTTGCATGCTGCAAATAAAACCCAAAGTCCACGTCCTCCCAGGAGGCGTTTGGCTTGGGGAGGACGTTTATTTCATATTTGGAGAAGGGCTACTGCAAACCTGTCGCAGGCAGAGGAGTTGGGGCAAGAGTTTTTAACCTGGGAGCTCAGCCAATTTGATGCACAAAAATATACATTATTCCCCAGGGATAAAAACTGGCTGCGGACTCAGAAAATCTTGAATTACGACAAGTCCTGCTCCATCTAATGGACTTGCCTCCATCCCAGGGGTCTTACATCAGCCTGGAGGGCTGATGAGGCAAATGGCACATACCAGAGGGGGGAAGAGGTTTTGCTGAAGCCCTGCCTCGAGTTCCCTTTTCTCACCATCTCTCAGATTTCCTCGCAAGTCACATCCTTGTTACCTGCCTCAGGTTCCCTATCAGTGACGGGGGGATTTCCTTGCCCTGACTTTGTGCCTGCCCGTGCCGGGGTTCCCTGCAAAGCACTACACATCTGCAATATCTGCCAGAAGAAAACTGCTGAAATGATTGTTCGGCGCCACCTATCTAATTAGAGATTCTCTCTGAGCAAACGACACAACCATCAATCTTTTTTCACCCTTCCATCATACACCACTTGCATTATTTTTTTTTTTTTGCTTACCCTGCTGCTTGCCTTATTTTGTTTCTACATAAAGGTGAAGCAGACACCTCAGGCAATGGTCCGTGAGCATCACCTGCTCTCTCTTTGAAAGCAAGACTGCAGTGTCCAGCACACGTGGGGAGAGCGATGGGGCACCCCACACGCAAGGGGCATGTAGGCACTGACAAGCTCCTGTTAACCAGAAAACCGGCGTACGGGGCCTTTGCTCAGCCCTGTCTTCAGCCACCACCCATTCGGGAGGACACCGGGACCTTCCTCTGCTCATGATGCTGCATCTCACCCGCCTTGCTAAGTCAAGACGCGGAGGCTGCTGTGCACTGGCTGTGTTTTCTCCCTGCCCAGGTAAGTCATGATGGTGATGGTAAGATACAGAACGGCATTTTCTAACCAAGACCCCAACAAACTAATAGTCACCCAGGAACAAAGTAGTTCTCCTTCTCCCACGGGTTCTCCTGTTTTGCTCAGGGAAGCACTGGGATGCTAACATACCCAGTGCACAGACCCGACCCCACTTCACCAAATCCTCCCCTGCAAAGGGCTCCCCAAGAACAGAGCATCCCCCAGCCAGGACCTCCAGCAGCAGCAAGAGGCTCACACACACAGCGGGACCCACACGGTGAGGATGGCCAGTATTTGCCCACTTTGGGCTCTCCACAGGAGGGGCCTCGCCGAGCAGGGAGATGGTGGCCATAAAGGGGGTGACCAGCAGCACCCTGGGCTCCCCCAAACACCAGAGCTGCCACTGCCAGACACAAAGCTCTTCTTGCTGCTCCTCTGCCGAGTACCCCCCCCACCAGCTCCCACCTCGCCAGACAAGGTGATGCAGAATGCCTGGTGCTCACAGTTCTATCCATAAAATTGGGGTGAAAATGTTCATTTTTGCTGTGGAGGGGTGGGATGAGAGATTGTTTTTCTCGGTGCTCCTAACCCACACCTCATCTCCAGTCGCAGGGCTGGTCCCTGCTGGATTCAGTTTGGTTCAATGCTCAGGCACAAGACAGGGAAATTGGTGCTGTCCTACATCGGTTACGGCTGCTGCTGCAGCTTGGGAGGATCCAAACAGCCGCTGGATGCGACCGACGGGTGAGCTGGGACCTGGTGAAGGCAGAGTGGGTACCCCCAGCCCTCCTCGCCTCCCTCTCCCTGCGTACAGCAAGGGGAATGCTTGCCCCTCTCCTGGGAGCCAAGATAGCAACACAAAACCCATTGCTCGTCCTTAAAACTCTTTAAAAGTTGCTTAGTAGCAGTAGCTGATGGGAACGGCGTGCATCGGTGCTTCTTCTGCCTTTGCAGTGCTAGGCAGGGACGCACCGGGGTCCCACCGCCACCCCGACTCACTGCAGCACCCACCAGTGCTCCGCAAAGCCGCTGCAGCAGAGCAACAGCAAAGCAATTAGAGCTGCGCTGACGACGCCAGAAAGGCACGCGTCACCCTCCCTCGCTCCTACAGCGCAGGCAGTGCTGAGGAGAACAAGGCTTGACCTAACCTGGACACAAACCCAAGGCGTTTCTCCCGGGGGCTGGTCCCCACCGCAGCATCATCCCCACTGCTGCCCGTCCTGCCCTGACACAACCTTGGGCTCCCAGGTGCTGCCATGCCCACGACTGCTGCTACCTGCCACTGCCCTGCCCTCGCCGCAGCCCCAGACGTCACGTACACCTGCTTCAGCCAGGGAAGCCGGATCACCTGCGGTAAGAGACGGTGGGTCACAGCGCGCAGGCAGGCACGACCACCCACGCTCTCGGGGGCTCACTCGATCAGAGATGTCCTCTAGACCATCCTGAGTTGAAAATTGCTTGCTGGGAAGGGGTAGAAATGAGGGGAAAAGTGCCAGGAATAGGGCAAACATTTTATTTGCTAGGACAACGGTGAAGTTTAGAGCTTGCAGACCTCCCAGAGGAGGGGGCTTGCTGTTGTGGAAGGGGCAGGTACCGAGGTGACCGTCCCACTTTGGACAGGGACCTGGCCCTGCCATCCTGGTCTTCCCAGAACAAACGCTGCTGTTTCACGGCGAGCGGATAGAGACAAAGCACTTCCCCGTGATCAAAGCAAAGATCTACACATACATGGTCAGATAAAGTCAATTAAATGGTCCTTCCAGGGCCACGCGTGGTTCACAGCCAGGTGGCTCCATGCCCCAGGGGAAAGGGGCGCCTACCCGAGACCCCCCCACTTCAACGCGGGGGCTGCTTACGCCTGACAGACACCCCCTGCCCCTCGTACCCCTTGCCTGATGCCATCCCCCTGGATTTCCTTCCAGGATCCAGGACTCTGTGCGAAAGACGGAGCTGGGAGTGCGACAGGCTGTGACTTTGACAAGAATCACCCCAACCTTCTGCGCGAGGCCCCCGTGCCCTCCTGCCAGCCCCCCAGGCTCCACACCCCAGAAACTGGGGGGCCACCCCCCATGCGGTCAGGCTCTGACACCTTTCACCGGAGCTGGTGCACAGGGAAAAGCCGAACCCCCACAATGAAATGAATCATAAACCCAAAGGAATCTCTGCAAACAAAACCAAATGTTCAAAGGCAGCCTGAAGGATTTGTGTTCCAGGAATCGCTGGTGGAAGGGGTAGGAAACAGCATGGAGCTTCACGGCTGATTTTCTGAAGTAAATATTTATGCATACATGCAGTTTTGCATTTTTTTCTTAAAATACATTTACCCAACAGTGACATCTGAGCAGCCAACTGCTAAATCTTAAGAGCTTCAGAGAGAAAAAGAAAATTATCAACAAACTGAGCAGCTGCTGCAGCCTGACTCCAAACCCAGCTCCCCTCAGGGAGCTTGGCCACAACACAGCCCCAGCCCACTCCTAACGACTATTTAAGTAATTAATACTCACGAAAGCCGTGGGGGAGTGTGGTGGTGGTGGTCTCAGAGGTTTGGGGTGGCTTTTTCTTGTTCCCCATCTCCAGCAAGTCTTTGTAGGGCCAGAGGCGCAGCGCTGGTCTCAGGCTGCAGCCCCTGTCCCCCACCGCAGCTGCACACCATCTGCAATTAGCCGTAATGAGCCAGCACCAGCTGCCCCTCACCCCTCCGGTTTTAATGCCACCTCCGGAGATGTGCTTTGCAGCTTCAGAGCGGGGAGGGTCCTAAAATAAAGGTGCTTTAGGGGTGTTTTTGAAGAGTTTCACTTCAGCACAAAGGGCTCCTGCCTGACTCCATTAAGCATCACGAGCATCGTCCCGGCCCCTTCCTCACACTCCCTACGGCAAACACTGTGTCTTCACAACTCCAAAACGCTCGTTTCTACTTTTACTCATTTTCTGGCGCCACTCACTCAAGGGCTTTGGGATGCAGGAGGGGAGAGCTCTGCTCCAGGCAGCACCAAGGAACCATCACACAGCTCAACACAGCACAAACCATCTCCGTTTTGTAGGAGGCTGGAGCGCGGGTCACATCAGCCACCATTTCCCCCCCTTCCTGCAGCTTCCAAAGCCTGTGAAAGCTGGCAGGTGAACATACACCCCAGCAGCTGGATCGCATCCCCAGGAAGGGTTCAGGTTGTGCAGACTCCTTCAAATAATTGGAAATTTTTGTCTTCAGCCCTCAGCACACCCCATATGCACAACTCCATTTGCATAGTTCGGCTGGCAGACCTTAGCAATATTTATTGCGCTTGGCATGCAAAAAGCAGAGGAGGTTTGGTAACAGAAACGAGTGTCCGGAGGGGGAAAGGAGAAGAAAACTCTTGTGTAGTTTCAACAGATGCCAACAGAAAAGGAAGGCGCCTTCCGAGAGCACTGCAGATGCAGGTGCCATGGATGACGTGGCTTCTGTGGCTGTTCAGACACTGCAGATGAGGCCAAGCTGTTAAATAAACCAAAAAGCAACTCTCCCAAGAAGAAACAAGGAGTAGCACAAGCAGAAGAGCTCTCCCATCCACAGCAAGGCCAAGACACACTTACAGACATCAGACAGAAGCTGACTAAATGCTTAACACTTCCAGTTCAAGTGAACTCTGTACCTACAGGGGCAGGATCTAGAAAAAGTCTAGGGAAGACGATGGTAGATGGGATTCAGAGAAAGCAGCTTTCTACATCGTCCTGCTCCGTGTTCACCTTTGAGAGGCTGGCAGTGACCCTGCCGGTGCCGCAGCAGTCAAAGCACGCTCCTGGCCCTCTGCCCACTTGTGACCTTCGAAGATGTAAGCTAGCAGCTAGTAACAAACAGCAATCCTCCCCAAATACCGAGGGAACGGGCAGTGCTTATTGTCCCATGACCGCATATTATGAAGCACAGTTAGCTCCACCAAAGAGTAAACACAAGCTATGAATCATGTTTCTCTCTTGCTTCTTGCCTTCCTTTCTCCTGCAAGGAAAATCCACGACCTGTTTACAAAGCAGATTCTCTGTGTAAAAGCAAGTTCCCAGAGGAACACTGCGTAAGGATTCCACAGAAAAAAAAAATTTCGAAAGGGCACATTGAAATTTCTACAGCTAAAGGAAAAATCGAAAACAGCCAAACCCAAAGTTTTAATATCTTTGGATAAAAAATGCTCGTGCAGGTACAAAGCTATCCTGGCAAAAATAAAGAGAATTTGATTGGTGTAACAAGGCATAGGAGCCCAGCACACTAAGTTTATTTTAATCATATTATACTTGGAAACAAAAGCATTTTCAGCCGCAGGTATCAAGAGGCCATGAGCTGAAGGCCAGCCTCTCCCTCTGCTCCATAAGTGGTGTTGCTGCTGCAGGCCTGCCCATTCAGCCCGCACGGGTGAGCTTAGGTCTGCCCGGGCCCTTCATACCCACAGAAGGCTCAGCTACAGGGCAGCTCCCCTCACATCTCCTCATGCTCCAAGCACCAACAATCCTTTTATCAGCTCTGGCTCAGGAAGACAAAAAAAAAAAAACACTTCATTGAGATCAAACATCTTATTTGTAGCACACAACTGCAAATTCTTATTATCTTTGCAAACCTGCGGAATGCACCCACCTTTCAAATCAAGATACAGCTGGGCAAGACAGAGGTGACACTTTAACCTGAACTGCCTTGCTGTGCCCACTGTTTTCAACTCGGCACACTGGCAAAGCGACTTCTACTTTCTCCCTGTTAAGCTCTGACTTGGCATTCTTTCCACTCCCCTAAAACTGACTGTCTGGAGGAAAAAGAATTCCTGGAAGCTACATCACTAACAACAGGCTATCTAAGCTTGGCACAAAATGGGTTTTACCAAAGTCGTTTTCCACTTCAACAATGGTACTGTGAATTCAAGGCTGATCCATGCTCTTCCTACCTACGATGAAATACTACTCAGACTTCCCTCTGCAGCATTTAGTCACGTTTACCACCAGCACCTAAAGCAGCACGTAATCCACTGCTTCACTTGCCAGGTACTATGTCCCACCACAAAGCCTAAAAGCTGCTGTGTATTACTTTTTATTTCCACCAAGCTCATTACAGGAACCAAAGGAACTTCTTCAGCAGCATTACACCCTGTTGTACTTGCACACCACCAGTACCCAAAGTGGAGCTCCTTCCTTTTTATTCTTCAAATACTCTTGATAAACAGTAGCAGAGCGTAACTAGTACTAGCTCAGATCTTGGCAGTTCATTAAAAAAAAAAAACAAAGCAAAAACAAAAAAAGCATTTATATTTCTGTGCCGATTTGGAAACTTCACAGAATGAATAGATTTTTCAAAAGCAACATTCCTTACTTTTGAGAAATCTATTTCATCTCTGCCCTGGCTGATGAGATGTCTCCTGTTATCTATTTCTGTGTAAGTGCACATGTGCTGGATACAAATCCAAAAACCTGAGTGAAGCTGAAACACTGCAAGCCATAAATCAAGGGCCAAGTCCCACAGCCCTTATGCTTCAGTCGAAATGCACAGTCCTATAGTGGAAAGCATCACCGGATTCAAGCTGTACCTTCTACAGTACTTGGTGACCTTACCAAAGAGGAATTTAAGATGAAAAAAGTCCTACCCTGGAAAAACTTTGATTTATGAAGAGTGAAACAGGCAGGGTTCCCAATGATCACTGCTACTTGGAAGCTTGTTCCCAGGGCTCTGGATCCTTTGGCTATACTGATTTCATTTGGAGACTGATGGCTGTCAAGTTCCTGGCTTGGACTAAAGCTCTGGAGTAGCCCAAAACCTCCAGAGCATGTCAAAGGAGATGAGATTCCAAATGTCCAAGTAACAACATTTAACAGAAATCTCATGCCTGCTCAGGTCGCATTTTACGACGTCATTAGACTTCATCAGATTGGATTAATTTGCTCTATGGTCTCATGAGTTCATTGGCATTATTATTCTTTTTTCTCCCCTACAGGTCTCATCAGCTAGCAAACGAGCTGATCCCAAACTTAAGCTAGAAGCAAACATGGATGCAGCAATCCCATTCTCCCTTCACGTACTAATCACTTCTGGAACAGCCTAGTGCAACACGAGCAGTTCTAGTTAGATTAAAAACTTATCACTGCATCCTCTAGTTAGACTAAAAACCTATCACTGCATTCTTCCATGGGAAAGAAAAGAGGAATGTCATGTTTGATATGGTATTGGCTGATACACCTAGCTCTGGAAGGGATTCTGGGATTCTTTTCACTTACATTATTTAAATAGAAAAAAAAAAACAACCACCAAAACCCACCCACCATGTTCCTGAGTTGACAATTGTTAAGCTTTCCCTGACAGCAAAGTAAAATAAAGCTCCTCCAAGCAATACCAAGTAAAAAGTTGCTATTAAAAAAAAAATATCTAAGCATATCAAGAGATGTCAAAGCAAATCTGACACTGCTGTGTGAAGAAAAGGTTCTCACCTTTATATAACTCCAAAATTATAAAAACATGTCTCTACATTTTGTTATTTTCAAACAACTCTTCTCACACAGAAGCCGATGCAGAATTACCAAGTAACTGTTGGCCCCACAACTGAAGAAACAGGAAGGTCACAGGCGCTTGGAGATCTCTGCAGAAACAGATTTTAACATAATAGGTGCTTGGAGATTTGCTTAAGGGGAATTTTGTCTTAATCAGTTTTATTTGCTTTTCTCACCAAGGCACTCGGAACACATTCGCTCATATGTTTAGGGCTGCCATGGCCTTCACCAAGGTGACGTGGTTGTTTGAGTCTGTGTCTCTCCTGCTGCTATCTGCACAGTTACTCTTGTTGGCCAAGACCTTTTGTCGGTGCCTTTCTTCCTGCCGCTTCTTCTTCTCCACACGCTGCTGTTCCTTCTTTTGTTTTTTTGATACCTGAAAGGGAAGGATGAAAACAGAGATGAAAGCACACTTTTTTTTTTTCTGTGCAGTTGAGGAAAAATAATACACTGTAAAGGAGACAAGCAGATATCAAAGCAGTGGCCAGAGAATGTTTATTCCAAACTACTTATCAGGACTTTTGCGTCATTTTGGGAAGACTGCCACATGTCACTATTAAGTGTTTGAGAAATCACAGCTGTAGCAGCAACAAAATCCAGTAGGAAGAAGCTCTTTTTAATTCAAAGGAGAGGGCAGTTGCTGATTAAACAATCCTAAGCATTCCCCTGATCATGAAAGGGCGTGCAAATCACTGCCAAACCACACTTCACATACCTTTGGGTTTCTGCTAGCTCGATTCTCTTCATCGGATCTAGCCTGTCCTTTGTTATTTTCTATTTCACCTTGCCGCAAGCTCCGATTTCCCAAGATTCTTGAACCACTTCCATTTTCTTCCCACAGAGTTCTGCTACACGATTTCTGATCTTTGCTCAGGGGATCATGCTGCTCTTCAGTACCTACCAATAACAGAATTCTTTCTCAGACACACTCTATGCAGAAGCAGTCTCACTGTCAGCCAATTTCTTCTGCCATAATTTCTGCAACAGTGGTTTTTTTGGAAGCTGGATTGAATGTGCTCTCACTAACAACCTGCCTGAGCACAGAAAGGCTGAGGTGGGAGCACAGCCGACAGCAAGCTCCAACTCCTACTGTCCATGTTGAACTGCTGTTTACAGTGAACACTAACATCATCAGACAGCGCTCTTCTGAAGCATCACATGACAAACTCTGTGTACTTACTGATTCTTTCCACTTCGTTCACTTGAAAGATGGCAAATATTGCAGATTCTATATTGTAGTCTTCCACTTCCAGAATCTGGCTTACTAAATCAGTGTCCTGTCCACAAGATGAGAAAGATAATACTGAAGAGAGCTCAAATCACTGACATACACTGATTTAACAACCATCTGCACCACTGAGAGGGGGTTGCTGTCTGCTTTCAATTAGCCTGTATTCCATTTCTGAAAAAGGTGAGGGGGAAAAAAAGACTTTAAATCCTGAAGATACCAGGAAAAAGGAACGTGCTGTTTCAGTGTAACTGTTTCACTGGGAACTGTTTCAGTCTGCAGGAACCACACAGGCTACCCAGTGACAACCGCCAAGTTAGCTAGTCATTTGGGATGTTCAAGTACAGACATCCTCAAAGGATTTCAAATCTTACAGAATTTGTTTCAAAGTGATTTTTCTGAGATGTTGCACGACAAACCTGCCAAAATTATTAGGTATCCATACAGAGCACCTTTCATCTGCATTTAAGGGTTGAGTCTAGGATGAAATGCATCCGGATTTATGGCTGCAGTGCTGAAATTATCCAAGATGAGTATTTTTTTACGATTCTTCCCAAGGCAACTTTCATGTATCAAGAAGGTTTGAACATTAAGCACAAAAAGGCTACTCAATACTTACTGAACATCCAGTTGCATTACACACTTTTTGTACAGCATCATCCATTTCAATTTCAATCTCATCTTCAGAGTCACCCTTCTGCGGCTTCACTTCCTCCTCCTTATTTGAATCATTTTTGCAAAGCATCTGCAAGAAAAGCAAAGACCAGCAGATCACACAAGCATGCAGCGATTTCATGATATGCAGTAAAAAAACATCTGACATCATAATGAATTTATTTATTATGGCACACTTGTCTCAGAAATATCCTCTGCCAAAGCATCTTGGAAATTGTGTAACTTCTTCATCACTGACACCATTTCCCACGACTCATACGCTACTGAGCAAGCTCTCACATACTACAAAATTGTGCATACCTGTAAATAATCACTGGCTTTTTAAATGCAGTATTTATCTTATTACAATACCACACATTACACAGTTGTGTGCAGAGAATCTCAAGGACAGCACAGCTTACTCCTTGACATGAAAAAGTGAGATATGAAGAGGACAATTGTATCCAGCTGTTGCCTTTCCAGCTCTGTCCTCCCTCCCCTTTGTTTCTGCATTCAAGGTGCATAAGTATGTAACTTAGATGAAGTTGCTTCAAGACTTCTACAGCTCATATCACAGCAGCAGATTTGGGATTGATTTCCAGCCCAGTAATTTAAACACTTCACAGCCTGTCTCAGGACAGCAGGCAGCACTACTTACAACGACCTCAGGGGCTTTCCTATGCCCAGCGTGACACAGGGACCAAACTCTCAGTCTCGATGCAAATGAGAAAGGAAATGAACTGGTCATTTTTATCTCTTTTATTTATTACCCACAGCTGACTCAGGTTGTTCTGCCATAACCAACCTCCATCTGAAGATACGCTGGAGCTTCAGAATCGTCATTGATTCTCCTCACACTGTCATAGTGCTCTCCATAACGATATGCAATATGCAGCTCCCTCACGTTATTTTTATCTGTGCCCCGAATCTAAATAAAAGAAACAAATTGCAAATGAGCATTTGGAATCAACTTCAGCATTGTATTTTTCAAAGTATTATTTTTTTTAAGCAATGATAAACACTGTGATTGGAAGCAAAGTACGTGGCTACTGAAGCATCTTTAAGAGTTGACCTAATAATCCAGATGTGCCTACAGTAACAACAGAGCTTCTGTCTCAAGGATCATATTTGAAAACCAGATACACAACATTGGGTCAGTTACGTCATAACAAACAAAACATGGTATGAAAATATTTCAGTGGACAGCTCTTAACTATTTTCTAAAATTTCCACAGGAGCTGTGAGCTTTCTTAATTGCCTTTCCCAGGCCCAGTCGCAGTGACAACTCCCACTGAGTGTACAATGCCTTCTTCCCCTCAAACATGAAGGAAATAATAATAAAAAAAAAAAGTCCAAATTATGACCACAGTGGAAACACATCACCCAGACTAAGTGGTGTTCAGCAGCTGGGACGAGATGCTGTTTTAACAGTTAGCATTCAAAGTGGTTATGTTTTGTTTTTTAAAGAAAGACTAACAGAAATAAAGCCAAACCATGAAAACGTACTAACTCGATTCAGGAGCACTATTAACCACCAAACATTCCTTTGCTTTGTCAGCACCAAGTACAGCGGTTTCTGTAGAAAATTCCTGCTCTGAGTATTATCTGTACTGATGCAAGAATCATTCTACCCCAACCACCAGTGTCTCAAGTTATTAGCTAAAAGCTACACAGCATTCCAACTCTTACAAGGAATGCAGAAAATTACCTGCATTTGCAGATCTCCTTTGCTTACCTGTCAAGCCAGAGTTCAAAGATCTGACAGCCTTTCTGGAGAAGATGTCAGTAAGCAAATGACAACAAATGCTTGCTTTAGGGCTCCACAATTTCTCAATCCTTTTACATCTTTCAGTCAGCTTATCCTAACTTAGGGAATATACACCAAGTCACCTTTCAACCATGTCTTCACTCTGCGTTGCTCTAATGACTTCAGATTTCACGATAGAGATTATCCATTCATCTATTTCACACTTGCTCACCTTTAAGTTCCAACTCAACACTTGGTTATACTTAACTTCTGCCTTTTATCCTGTTATTTGACATGTTGGAACTCAGGAAAATTTGTTTTCAACACCTCTCCTCTGCCAGAGCCTCAATGGGTATCTAACAAATCCCAAAGCTCTTTAAAGATCATTCTGAAAATTACCCAATTTAGCTCTCAGTAGTGAAGCCTCTTTTTGCGTGCTCTTTCCACAGTACACTGGAACTGTAAATAAAAGATAGCTGCAGATAAACAAAAATAAAAAAAAGGCAAAACCACTGAAAAAAGGTAAGCAGTTATCCAAAAAGCCAATAAAATAGCCTGTACATCTGAGCTAACTTGAAGCTCTACATTTACAGTCACTATCAAAAAAGGTAAAGGGCGTTTAAAGCCCTAAAATGTCCACGCAGAGATGCCTACCTCCGAAGAGCTTTTGATTAGGCCAGAGATTGAGATACAAGCTGGAGGTCCTGAACACTTCTGCTCACATCGTTCCAGCTTAGCTGTACTGGATCCAAATGGTTCTCTCAAAATTAAAGGATAACTCACCATCTGCTTTAGAGGAGGGAGATATTCACTCTATCTGCTTTAAGCATCTTGCTCACCTGCCTCTCTGGAAATGCTCTCTTTGGAATCTCATCTTTCTAAAGTTTTGTTGGGCTCCAAAGAAGAAAGGGGGAGGTGGGGGGGTGGGAAAGTAGGTCGACATATAGAAAATCAAGAAAAAAAGGTGTCCTGGGTTAGTCAAGCCCACCAACTTGCTAACATTGTCATCATGTTTGTGACGCCTTACATACTTCAATGTCCTGATGTATCCTCTGTGCGGGCAGGAGACTCCTTACATTACAACTATTACCTTACGCCAGTCTCAAGAGCCTAAGACAACCCTTTACTAATAAGACTACACTCAGGCAAAACAGAACCTCATCACAAACTCTGTCTTTACAACCCTGGAAAGGTCAATGAATGGGGAAAAAAGAGTTTAAGCTTTTTAAGAGGATATACAAAATATCGATAGGAGTTAAGTACACAGAGGTGAGCACCCCGTTCAAAACAGTAACAAAAACATGAACCGCACCCCCATGAACTCTCCCGCAAGGTTGCTACCTCGGCTCGCTCTCGCAGGTCAAGCAGTTGAGGATTTTAGTTAGCTGTCTTACTGCCCATGGCTGCCACGCAAATGAGCTTAAACTCGTCTGGGTTCAAGAATCCACCTGACACGGTTTCAAATGTATTTGAGACACCATTGACAGTGTTCACCTGGTCTTTTATCTTTATTGCCTTGTTTAATCTATATACTTCATTGGTTCTGCCTGTAAATTGTGGCCAGAAACAATCCTGACTTAAATACAGGTTCTCACTTGCTCAATGGACAGGCAGATTGAGCGTGGACCCATTCCACGGTGGACTTGCCATAGAAAAACAACGAAAAAAAGCAAGCAGGAGGGACCTGATGGGTTGCTTGTTCCAGTGCCCTGCTGTCAGAGGAAACCATACCACACAGCCCTTTCCAGAAGCTGATTAAACACCACCTCAAAGTTTTAAAACTTCTTGCCTCTTCCACCTCATTTCTCCAACTGTCAGAAACCTTCTCATTCCAAATCCCATGCAGAATTGACAGAGCTTCATTCCAACACAGCCGCCATACCCTGTACTTCCATATTTCTGAATCTTATGGTACAGGTTTCCTTAAGCCTGGCTCAAATTCCTATCAGAAAAGTAACCTCATGTGAAGTCCAATCTTCAGAAGACAGGGAAACAGAAACACAACAACAAAGCTTAAAACCAAACTAAAACATGCTGCTCCACGTCCACATACTTTCACACATTCATTGTTTTCTTTCATTCCCTCTCCTCCTAGCTGAAATCTGGAGTGTTTTTGCCCAAGGGTGAAAAAGCAAGCACAACTCTACACCATACAGCTACTGATTGCTCTTTTGTAATGATCAGGAAGTTTCAACACAATTTGTAGGTCACAATATAGAAGTTTCGTTTCTCACCTGCCACAGCGGAGCATTAAGCTGATGAATAACCACATTCATTTGATTGTTCCTTGCAAAGGCCACAATAGCATCGTTGCCAGCAAAGGTACCGGGCTTGGCCAAATTGGTAACTAAAGGAAAAAACATCCAGAAGAGTTGGAAACCTAGTTTCTGGCAGTTCCAGAAGCACTGGAGGGATAGTGAGTAACAAAAATTCATCACAAGCCCAAGAAATTCCGGAAAGAAAATCCCAACTGTGAAACAGTGACTGCTGAAGCAAAAATTTGGCAGGGACAGAAGTTAATGAGTCTTAAATGACCACAGAAACCTCTAAAAAATGCAGTACACCCTTAGATTATGCAAGGCCATCAGCTCTGTGTTAGCTCAGAAGGAAGGAGTGCCACATACTAAAGGCCCAAACCACTTTCATGCATCACCTGCATGGTACTTGGCACATCCTCGAAGCTTTCAGAACAAAGGCTGTATTTTTGTCTGCTTTGGATCTTCCCCTGTGTTACCACCATGAAATATCAAGTGTCAAGGAGAAGAAGAAAGCCCAAGAAATCAGCCACTTGACACTCACCAGCATTCAAGAAGAACTAGGCAATTTTTGCAAGTTCCTTTTGAAAACATCAAATTTTAACTTCTTGGCTTTTTTTGCCTCTCTTTCCTTCTCCAATTTTTTCTTAAATTTAAACTTATTTCCAACACCGATTTAATACAAGTTTAATAGCTCATCATTCTATGGAACAGACAGAAAGGTACACTCACAGTTTCTAAACTAAAGAGAAGCCCTAACATAGTCTTGGAATAAGGAACTGTTTAGTAAGAAGATATGCTTAATGAGACGTAAACACATTAAGCAGTAACCCTTCCACTAGTATCCCATGGAGACCATACCGTGTTTCTCAAAGGGTACATCATCCTCCACAAAAGGCTCAAAATCCTCCCGCTGCTTTATCATGTAATCCACTGTTTCCTGGCGATGTCTGAGGTGGTTCCGCGAGTGCCCCTCAAGCTGATCACCAAGGGCCCGAAACAAACAATTGCTACCGAAAGAGAAACCACCAGTTAGCGTGTGTGAAACATACTAACATACACCATTAAACCAACAACTGGCGTAGCAGCAAAAAGATACAGTGATAAAAGGAAAGTATTTGTGCTCCTTCTGCCCAGTTAAGTTCAACAAGGATATGAATGTGAAGTAGCACCTATTCCCTGTACTTTAAATGGCTGCTGCTACTAGAATTGCTGGTAAGAACATAAGGTTTTGAGTGAACATGTCTACAGCTCCAAAAGGGTAAGTCAAGCATGGTAAGACTGCTAGGCCAAACTGTCTTAAACTGACAAAAGACGTAATGCGACAAAGGACAACTCAATGATCTACCAAGCAGTTTCTCAGCAGACATCTAACACCTCTTTCACCCAATACTGATGGTCCTTCCTACGCTCTGCTCAGCAGACCAGGGGAGCCCTTAGCCCCGCCAGGGACCAGGCCTGGGTCCAGCAGAGCCCTCAGCACCCCCGGGGACCAGGCCCTGCACACCCACAAAGCAGAGCCCTCTGATCCCTGTGGGCTCCAGCGGGGAAGCCCCCATCCCTGCGGAGCACTAGCTCCACTCAGCCACGAGGGGAAGGCCCTCAGCTCCCGGGGACACAGGCTGCCCACCCGCCGACGGAGGAGAAGGCTCCCGGGGGCAGGAGGCCGGCGCTCACCCATCGCCCGGCACCTCCCGCAGCTTGAGGCCGAGGGCTCGCAGCTGCCGGGCGAGGCCCCCGCCACCCGGTGCGGGGTCGGGAGCCGGTCCGGCGGAGGGCCGCCGGGGCCGCCGCACCTTCCTGGCTCCGGCGGCGGGCCGGGCCTTAGCCGCCTGCTTGCGGGACATCCCCGCCGGGCGCCACCGCGCCTGCGCCGCCGGGCGCCCCTCACGTGAGCGCGGCACCATCGAGAGCAGCGCGGAGCGGCCGGAGCGCCGCCGCTCTAGCCCGCCCCAGGCGGATTCCTCCAGGAGGAGGAGGAAGGCAGGTGGGAGCACGGGGTCCCGGGAGGGAAACTGAGGCTAGGGGAAGCGGAGGGCTTTAGGGATCAAAGGCAATGGGAGCTGTGAAGGGAAGAAGCGTGCAGGAATCAGCTGGGAGAAGGGGGATCGGTGGGGAGGAGGCTGGGAGCCTGCAGCGAGCATCATTGATACGGTACCAAAATGCTTTGCCCGAGATCGCCACGTTCCGCGCCTCATTAGCTTCCACTGTGAATTACACTCTGTCCAGGGGCTTTTTCCTCGGGGCACGGCCACAGGCTCCGGTGCCTCTCCCAGCAGCCCCAGCACAGCCCCAGCTGACCACCATGACCCCTGGCCGCTGCTTTGGCCACCCTCTCCCGTCACACGCCAGGGCGAGTTACTGCAGACAGTAACCATTCCACACCAGATCCACGCTCCGGGGTGAGCTGAAAAGGAAAGGACCCGCGAGGTGGCACCACGAGAACGTGGCTGACAGCTGCCACGGGAGAGCTGAAACTGTGAAAATTAATTAAATTAATATGTGTAATATGCTGAAGCTTAGTGTCCCATTTCCCCAGGCACGGAGGGAAACTCCTCCAGACCGCAGAAGGGGGCTGGTGACTCAGTGACTCGGCCAGAGTATGGATTTGGGGGGATGATTCCCTGCTGTCCTGGTGCCACTCTTCCCACAGCAACCACAGAGGCCATCCGCAGCTGCCCCCCCTCCCCGTTGCTGCCCCCTCCATCTATTCTCTCCCTCTACTCTGCTTTTCCTCGCCCTACTTTTCTCTGCAGGTATCGCAACAGAATCTGCCTGGTGCTGCCAGTCGGATTTATGCCCAATTCCTAGCAGTCTCAGTTCAGAAGGTGCAGCCAAATGGTTTCACGATGCACGCTAAGGAAACACTCCAAATTTGGGAACAGGCCCTGAGATAACGAGTGAATCAACTCCCTTGGCAGGAATATTACAGACGTGCCACGAAAGCATGTCGTAGTCTAACAAGGCAAGATAAAAATCACCAGGCAGGATTCTCCTGCGAGGTGTTTCAGATCACAAAAGGCACCATCCGCTGCAGCTTTATTCACCACAGAACAACCTCCTTTTCCACCTCAGCGTAAGAAACTCCTTGGCACCCCAAATGACGTGGTGTAAATCTGAAGGCGACCTCTCTGCTTCACCCGTACTTACGCTGGGTAACAGGGGATACAGTGAGAGGCTTCACATCAAGATAAATTTTTTTAAGTTCCTCTTGTTCAGAGTCACAACAATCTGAAAGAGAGGAAGAAGCTCACAGGACTATCACCAGCACCTTCTCAGATGTTTTGAATAGTATTGTGCTCAAAGCCCTATGGCAAGCAAGGATTTTACTCTGAAATGACATGACTACACTTTTATATCCATATCCTGTCATAAACAAGTCCATAAGAAACATTCCATAGAAACATATTTTCTTATGCAAACACACTAAAAGCAGGAAAACAAGATGAGTATATAAACTGACTGCAAATGATTAATGAAACAGTAATTAGCCTAAGTAGTGTTAAAGGGCTATAAGCAATTCAGTTAAGTATAACCTGCATGCAAGCCAGTGAACATCACTCGTGACACCAAGGACAAAACTGAGTCAAAATTAGGGCAAGTCCTCTGACACTTGGCTGAAAATTTCATCAATGGAGGACAACGACAAAGACATATTTTTAATCCACTACGACCAATAAAAATTGGGCAGGGAGATGACACGCTCGCTGAACAGCAGTGCTGAAACCACAGCAAATTGCACGGTTGCAGCCTCCTGAGCCCCCACACTAGATCACGCATCCTCCCCTGGGGTCCCCGATCCACGTGGCAGTAAAGCACAGCCCAGGAAAGCATAAGGGCCTCTCTGAAGCACGAGGACCTCGGCTTTCCCCTTCCCTCAAGCGATTTGTCCTAGCTGCTGACACACATCTGCAGCAAGACAATTATGCCTCTGAAGCAGCTCCGAGTTTCCAGAGCACACAGTCGGAAGGCACGCAAAAATCACTCCCACCCATTGTCAGAAGACAGCACATGGATACAGAGGCATGGATTCATCCCACCTCCTTTTAAACTTGAAGTTAGGAGTGTTGCCCCTCTTGGTGTCTGTTCCAGCTTCCCAACATTGGCAGGACAGTTTCATACTGTTCTAATAATCAAGAATCAGTAATTTTATAAGACATTTCCATTTTGGACATGGGAACTGACAGACCAAATTTGAAACTGCTAAAACACTGTGAAAATGGCAGGTTTCTCTTCCACTTTCCCAGAACTTTTTAACAGCATTAACTTCCTAATAAAGAGGTATGTGAAATGCAATAGAAAATTCTCCTATTTTTAAACATAAAAGAACCCGCTTCCAGGTGTTCTTGCACTTCAAGTACAAGTACCACTTCTGCAACTGAAAGATCTTCAGACTCCTAAAATTTGGGGTCACCCCAAAGTCCATCAAACACTGCAATACGCCACATCAGCAGAAATGTAGCAGGAACGCCTAGATACTTTTACGGTTTGCTTACAACAAACCTTCTACTATTTCTCAGCAAAGAAGAACAAGCTCTTCCCCCCATCATCAGCAAGTTCATGAGATTAGAGTCTTCCTGAACTCCTTGCCCTCCTAAATTGCAGTTATTTCATTTATTTCTGTTGCTTTTGTTGGAGGGAGGGGCTGGCACATGGTAACACAGACAGCTTGAGCATTCAGGTGCATGTGAGGCTACTGACTTGGTACTGCCTGTCTTCTACGGGTAATGCTGACTTAGTCCGTCTTTCTGGAGTTAGTGAACCTTCCTTTTCCACCTTCCTTCCTTCCACAGGATTCTTCCTGACAAACCACCATCTGTATTTTACCCCTCAAATAAGAAGGGAGGAAGAAATTAAGAGACTGAGGGATTTTGTTCAGGCATATATTTTTTTTTCCAGACGAGATGAACATTCACAAAACCACCTAACAGAAGGGCGTTCCTGAGTGCATGAGGTTGTCCTTCGAACACTACAGAAAAGAAAATGGTGCTACCAAGACACTAACCTTGCTCTTGATCTCCAGCTCTCTCTCATGGACTGTGTAAGACCCTAAGTCATGCTTCAATTCACACCTGGAAGCCCACTGATGACTGAAACCAACAGGTACTCTCCTAGGATAAAAGAGTTGATAATAATCAGACATTTAATGCTCAACATTAATAATCTCATTCTTTACTTTGTGCTGTAGGGTACCAGCTCGAGGGTAGTGAGTATTGCTAAAGCAAGAGCAGACTTCCTAGCCAGAGCTCCAAAACTGGTGATACTTATGCTCTCTCTAATCAAAGTACTGCACCCAATACACCAGTGTTAATACCAGATAATTCCTCTGAATCTGTTGCTGTCCAGCAAATAAGTGTTTAGAGACCAGTGAAATTGCTTTCAACAAATAAAGTACTAATTTAATAATAATGGTAGCGCCTGGCTACCACAGTGAAGAAAGCTGCAGTCTGTTAACGCCATGGGGTCTGCTTCCGGACAGAAGTTGCTCAGTGATATTATCAGCCATTGTAAAACATCTTGGCCGTGAAGTTAATGATTAACTCAGGTCCCCATCTCATAAAAGCACCGTATTGTAAGAGCACAACACGCTTAAAGCTAGCTGTCACTAATCAATCATGCATATAACAGGAATAAAGCAACACATATAAGGAGCCAGAAACTCAGAAAATCCTTCAGCTAAGGGAAGACAAACCGCACTGAGGTTTATCTCCATGGAGAAATCCACTGACAAGCCAAACAGTGGAAACAGCTCGACAGCTCCTGGAGTACCTCAGGCCGACAAGGACAGTCCTGTGCTCGCTGCAGAAGGTGCTGCAGAAATGAGCAGAGCAGGACCCCTAACCGAAAACGCTGCCAATGTGAAGGGACTGGGATTTATGGAAGAACATCTTAAAAAAATTGAGACACCTTCAGGCACAGAGCAAGACGGTCCTGATGCCATTAACCCAGCAATTTCTGAAAGAGACTGCCCAAACGCAAAGCCTCTTGTTATGCTAACGAACATAAACCCTTCTGAAGCATGCAGTTTTGAAATGAACCACCAGTGTCCAACCACAACGTCTATTGATACGGACTGCCTAGTCTGCTTCAACAAGTACGATATTTACAGAGTACCAAAGCTCCTGGACTGCCAGCATGCCTTCTGTGCAGTCTGCCTCAAGCTCATCCTCAGGAAAGAAGAGAGTACCTGGATCATCACCTGCCCCCTGTGCAGAAAAGCCACTTTTGTGTCAGGAGGACTCATCCGCACGCTTCAAAATAAAGAAGACATCATGGAGCACTTGGAAAACCCAGATTCAAACCCTGAGGTACACATCTCAGCCATAGGGCTGGACAAAAATAGCTGGACTCTGACCAGCCAAGACGTTTTACACGGAGATGAAAATGTTCCAGCGGACAACAGACTGGCGATCCAGAGACTAGTGCTGCTCCTGCTGCTTGTGGTCATTCTCACTATCCTCATCCTCCCATTCATATACTCTGGGCTGATAAAATGGGTAATTTGTCTCATGCTGACTTTGGGGTTGGTCCTGTCTATGGTGCTTTGCTGCACTCCTAAATTCTACTGGAGGTGTAACAGGGACTCGCTCACCTCCTGCCGCAAGGAGACTCACATTGCTGCCATCGCCTGAAACAATAACCTGCGCTGCTGAGAGAGAATGGACCAGTCCTGCCTGCAAAGCTGCATCCTAGGCGCGCCAGTCAGTTACTGGACTTTGAAAGCAATCATTCACGCAATAAATTCAACAGGTGCCTAAATTGGCCCAATAGCAATGAGTTGTTAAATTTCATTACTGGAAACATAGTCAAATATTTATATGTTGGTGTATACAAGATAAAAATTGTAGGCTTTCCATACAATTTTTATCCCAGACTAATAATTTTGTTGGTTTGCTTTTGTCATTTTGCTCTTCTCCATGTCATTTCCTGATTAGCACTTCAGAACATTATCTGAAACTCCTGACAGATATGTCCTGTGAAAATCCTGTGGATGTGTTTTCCTGGTCTCTTAACACACGTACACCTTTTCTTGTGACAATGTGGGGAAATGAGACTGCTAAATTTAGCCTAGCCTCAGTGGAAGAGAGTAGTTTTAACCCAGATTATCACTTAATCCCTATCACTGCCCAAATGGTTGTTGGTAGGGACAGGAAAGGGACTGGGAAAAGGGGATGTCAGTTGATGCCATTTTAAGTTACACACAAAACTGGAGAGGAGAAGGCAAAATCAACACTCCTGATCTTGAGTCTGTGGCTTGCAAAGGGTAAAGCTCTTAGAAGTTCATGACCCTTCAATATTCCCCATGTTATTTAGCACAGAAATGGTTCCTCTCACCTGAATTCCTTTATCTGGCTACCTGTACCACCTCTCTTCTTGCCCTCTTCATGTTAGGTTCAACATTGCCCCTGGAGATGCTTATAGAGATAAACAGAAACCTGTCAATTGTTACGCCATACCACATCTGCTATTTTTACATGGAATGTGTCCATTAAAGTTCAGTAATATTAATTACTCATTGACTTCTGTGTTTCAATTCCTCACTGACAATTCACATCAAAACATTTCAGTTTCCTCATTGACAGGAACTACAGCTGAGAAAACATATTAGGGAGTCTGCACAATTGAGCTGGTGAGTAAAGCAAAGCAGTAATGTGTTGGATTTTTTTTCCTTTATTTAAAAAAATACTTAGTTGCTAACAGAATACCCTATAACCCAGCTAAAATTAAATTGGAAAAAATCAGGAGTTTGCTCTAGTTAAGTTACATTTTTAAGAGCACCATGGATCTCAGGAGACCTTGGATCAGGCCTGGGGTAAATATTTGTGTTCGATAAGAATGGAAACTGATGTACTCCAGTTGCTCAGTATATAAATATACATAGTGTCTCACCAGCAGATAAAACAGATTAGACTAAGAGGGGAAGGAGCTGTTCTCCTCCTAGGGTCTTGGAAAAAAACAGGTCTGTTTTCTGCCCCAAAACACAAACCTTCAAGGGAAATAAATGCTTTGGGTTTTCTCATATATTTGGACAGCAACTGGCTTATTGCAGAGTACATATATAGTAACATTTGCTAATATCCAACCAGAAAAAAGCTTTTCAATTGGGAAAAGGCAGGTAGCTTTAAATCCAAATACTGTATTATTCCAAATACAAAGACTGGAACAGTTATTCAGCTTTACTGAAAATAATTTTAGAAACTCTTGGCAGGTCTTTCAGCTCATAGACAATTTTCTTGTCGAGTTCCCTTCACCAGCACTAGTGGGTGACTGGTACTGTAAAGGTTTGTAACAATTCGTATTGGCCTGAACGTAGTGTGCATGAATGCATCAGAGTAAGCTAGAAGCGTTAAAGGAAGATCATGTGCTAATTGCTACACTGGTCTCATTCAAACAACCAGATAGCAGGAAGAAACAGACTGTCCTAAAGATAAGATGGCAAAGATGAACTGGACTAGAGCCATAACATTATCCCAACTGGTGGAGGAAAAAAAAACCAACAACAAAAAAGATAAAACTTGGGGAATTTTGCCTGAGGGAAGAGACCAAGCAAAGTATCAAACAACTCCAGAAGGGTGTATACATTGAACTCAGTATCAGTTTGTCATTGTCAGTCCAGAAATATAATTAATAGACGTAACAAAATGAAATATAATGAAGAATATAGAGGCAGCATCCCTTGTCCTTGTATCACTCACAATGGAGCTGGCCAGCCCATGTGGCCTTGCCAGCCCATGTGTGTGAACAAATGAAATCAGAGAATTAATGTAAACGGGAAAAATCCATTTGTTATATACCCTGTCCTTCCAAAAGGGTGCATTCAAGTTCTTTTACACTAATTTCTCCAGTGCCAAAAAGAAAAAAGGCCAACAAAAAAGGGCTTCCCTCAAGGCGGTACACAGCAGCAAGAAGGAAGCGCATGCGCTGTTGGCTACCAGTGAGAGATTGGCCCACTGAAAAAACCCCTATGGATCCATACAGTAAGATTAGCAGCCATGGAACTCCAGGTTTCCACCCCAACTGCTTTGCATCAGCAGCTTCCAAGCTTGCATTCAGCAGTTCAACTGAAACATTTCTTTAGCCTTTGAGAGCCACTAACAATCAGCTGATTCAGAGTTCATGGATGTTGGTGGAAGTCATTAGGTCCTAGAACCTGATATCTTTATAACAGCTGTGATTCTCATCTGACAAGATAAGGCTCCATGACAACGTAAACCTCTGAAGCAGCAACTGAGTTTATGGAGAAAAGGCCAACAGAAATGTATTCCCATTCCAAAATGGAAAGGATTTTTTTGTACTCAGATTTAATTCATGCCAGTATTCCTGGAAAGAAAGTTTCAGCTCTGAACTACGTTGCCCTGCTTACCTTACCTAGCTGGCTCCCAATTTCAGAGAGTGATTAGGTTAACACACCACAGCCTGAAAGAGAGAGGTTCATAATGAGCCCAGGCAGTAGTACTCAGCTGTACCCAAGAAACTGCATAAATATCTGAGAATTGGGATTTACAAAGACAGAATCCCATTGAGGCATTAAGAGCATCATAAGACCCAACATCAGTATTTAAAGGCTATAGTCTGTATAGACAGAATCCTGGACCAGAAGCATCAAAGGTACTTTGTTTAACAACAAATGTACACAAGTGAGTTTCAATTAAAAAATACATCTATCTTTTTGTCATGCTGTGCTTCTGCACTGCCCCTCTGCCCACAGGACCCTTCCCAATGCCACAACTTTTCCTATCCCAATCCCTTTCCAGGCTTCTCTTCAACAAACAGCACCTCCATCAACCACCACAGTCACTAGTTACTTATGTAAGAGTGAGACAGGTGCCTGAAAAATTCAGAGTGTAGGTGTTCTAAATTACTGTTAGATGTAGAAGTCTCACTTTATCTGCAGAACTTTAAATTATCCATAATTTTGCTGGCTTTGATTACTATTAAACTATATAATGAGATCCCAAGTTTACAACATCTGGTAAAACTCACTCCTAATTGTCATTCCACTCAACTTCGGTTTTGGTCCACTTTTAACAGCTCTTCTGCATTACCACACAAATAGGCAAAAATAAACATGGAATAAATAAGACATTTCACACCTCCACACCGCTCAGATTCAGTACAAACAGAACTTTAGGTCCTCAAACACAGAACTGGCAAATCTACAAGAAACTAATTTGCAGATCTTGCTCTGGGAAGATCTCCACAGATTTATGCCCAGGTGATTCCTTACTTGTTGTGAACCATTTGCAACTTGTCTGTTGTGTTGTGCAGTTACTCAAGTGAGGTAAAGTCACAGGTGAAGCAGATACCTTCTGCACCCTAACTGGGAATCAACAGAACTCGCCTTTTGAACTTTAGTGTCATATTTAATGACTACATGATGATGCTGAAAATACCTATATTTAACATGAGTACTTGTGCAAGTACACTCGAGGGGGGTGTCTAACATTAGTACCATGCAATCAGGACAAGACTTTGGCCAAAGAAAAATCATCTTTTAAACAGAATTGGTACCCAGCTTATTTTAAAAATGTATTTATAAGTCAGTCCCACATAGCATGTTTTAAAGTACGTATCAGTTACCCCAGCTACCAAGCAACCAAAACCAGTTTTGCTTTTGTGAAATGTGGCTATACACAAAAACTGCTCTCTCCCCCCTGAAAAATACCGATTTCTCTGAGGATGACTATGCACTGCACTTAGGGTTCCAGCTGGAGACTGCTTTCGCAGCAAATGCATTTCTTAAACCCCCAAAACACAACGCAAAAGCATTACGCTTGGATAGCTGAACTAACTCCAAAGTATTCGGATTTCTGCAAGGCCAAATAACCAGAGTGACACAAAACCTCTGGAGGTGACTGTGTCAGTAACCCTGCTGCTATCAGCAATATGTACATGGCCCTTACATTGGTCTGATGAGTGCATATATACGCACACACTTCAGCTTCTGTTCCTATGGCTTTGGGATCCCACCCGGTAATACAGCACAAAATTCAAGACTCCACTAAAGCTTTAGTTTTCCTCAGGGTAACCCCCAGCGACACCAACCTGTCCTGTGTGGAGATGGCAGAGAACTCCTGGGGTAGGAACCTGAGAGCAGCTTCACGAAACTCACATGCCTACTTCTCTGATGGAGAGGTTCTCACAGGGGGGAAAAGGGCTTTAGGACTGGAAGGACTTGAGGGAAAAAAAAGAGCGAAAGGGCTGGTACCCAGGTAGGCCTGAACCCCCTGCGAGCCACCAATGCGGCGTACAAGGCCCAAGACCGCAGATAAAGGCGGGCAGCGAGGGCAAAAGCCGCTATACCCATCTCACGGTGGAGATGCGCCTCCCACCACGCCCGCGAAGGAGCCGGCAGCCGGGAAAGGGTCGGCCCGGGGCTGGCTGTCGGCTCGCCGCCACCATCACCTCAGCCCGGCGCGCCTCCCAGCTCGGCTCCGCAAACTGAGCGCCGCGCTACGCCAGTCGCGTAGGCGAGCCGCAGCCCGTCTGCCATACGCACATTGCGCAGCAGCGGTGGGACGGGCAGGAAGCGGAAGACAGCGGCGGCTGCTGCTCTTTGAGGCCGGGCCGGCGGCAGGTCGGGGTCGGGCTGGGAGAGGTGGGGAGAGGGGCTGCTAACGGCTGGGGTGGGGCTGAGGGGGAGGCCGGGCCCTCTCCTTAGGCGGGACCCCTCTCCTTCAGGCCGCTCCCCTCTCCTTAGGCGGGACCCCTCTCCTTCAGGCCGCTCCCCTCTCCTTAGGCGGGACCCCTCTCCTCAGGTCACTCTCCGAGGAGACTGCTTTCCTCAGTGGTTGTCAAAAGTGCTACTTTCTGTTAAAAAAAAAAAAAAAAAAGCTTGTATTCTAGCAGCAGAGATGTCAGCCACACAGGATTTGTGGTAGAAGTGAATATCGGCAGCTGTGGAGGTGTTGGTCCTCACAGCTTTCCCAGCTGAGGTGTTTCCCTCACATTTTCCCACTAGTGATTTCTCCCTGCTGGCCTCATCCCTCTTGGCGGCTTTGCCACCTTCTGTGTAATGAAATTGCTTCTCTGGCGCTGCTGCTACAAGCATCTGGATTAACCGAATCACACGCACTCTGTTTTGCAACTAGTTAAGCTTTTAGCTTTTCCCCATCCCCTCCGTCTCTGAGCCCTGTTTTACATTTAGCATGCATCTCTGCAGTGGCCATCTGTATCACATTCATGTGTTTTTGCAGCAAGATGTGATTTTTATCCAGGACTGAATTAATTGCATTCTGTGTTCGTACTTCATATCTATGGATTAATATCACATGGTGCTGCCAGCATGTGAGCACGTGTGTGGCTCTGGAGTCCCATGCAGGTCCCCAAGAAGACTTGCCCAAATACTTCCACAGTCTGTTGTGTCCGATGCTTAACCGCAGTTCAGCTGTGCTGTCCTTCAGTGTGCCTCGCTAAGGGACTTTTTGGCCAGCCCCATCTGAATAATTATCTACAGCTAGTTATCTGAAGTGAATGAGATGCCTTGTTAACTTTTGAGGGTCTTGGAGATTAACACATCAGCGGTTTGGCCATTTTTGTCATAGTTTTGGACAAATGCAATGCCAGCATCTCTGTATTTCTCCTTCCAGCAGCAGGGAGCACATGTGTATTGTACAGTTTTAGATTAGGATTATCTTTAGGGTTGTCTTTCTGCTTTCCAAATAGGACTGTGGGAGCCACTATATAAAACACACCACCTGTCAAGAAAACAAAGGGCTTTGTGTGAAAAGTGAGCACTGGAAGTGATAAAAAAGTGTCTCTTTCAAGTGATGGTTCAGATTATGGCAATGCTATTGATTGCTGAATCACATTGTTCAAGACAGAGATGTGAATTCCAGTGCCACAAGCTGTAAATAACTTTTGAGTTACATTTCTAGCTCTCAATTCCCTCCTCTTGAATTTAGTGGCAGAACTTCTTGGCCCAAGGCTTCTTCACTGAATCACAATTGCCCTTTTTTTATGCTGCATGTCTGAAAACCCAAACCCATTATTTCCTAGGCATTTATGAAGAAATAGATACCTGTGTATGTATCTTTTTGATATACTTGATACATTTGATGTACATTGAGCATACTGATCAGAGCACCTTCAAAGTCTTTCAAAACTTTCTCTGGGTGTTTTAGATGGTCAGCATTGTGAATTATTTGTTGCATAATAGCAATAAAGTTGCATGCAAGAAGCCACTATAGTGTCGCTCCACAATTGGTCATATCTTTTGTGTTATTGGGAAACAAGGTTAAACAGCTGTACTGTTTTTGGATCCTTTTTAGCTGCTTTGCTTTTCATATGAGTCTGTGTTAACAAATCAATAAATCTATCACAGCAGGGAGGGGCATTTTATTTTCAGTGTTGTCTCTATAATAAGCTCACAGGTCTGTGTCCAGAGGTGACCAGACGTTCCAAGTAATTGTTTGCAAAGTTATTGAAACTTTAAACTGGGTTATTTATCTAACTTGTAAATTAGATTATTTCTGGGCAAATTGGTCCATAAGTCTGGATGTTTTAGGAAGATCAGAGCCTAGTGAGTGATGTGAAATGGATTTTCATGGTCCAAATGAGGGCTTTGGAGCTGCTGAGGTAATTAAAAAACAGTCTTGGTATTTTGTTAGAAAGTTCTGGAAAGCACAGAGGCACATCCTGCACCACCTTTACAGCTGCACTTCAGCAAGCACAAATGCTGCTGTGTGTTGAGGTTGGTGCTGGGGCTGAGACTGATCCCAGGTACCTGCTCTCCCTAGGGAAGCGTAATCCAGCCCTTCCCTTCTCTGGATGGTACGGAAATAACAGTTAGTTTATTCCTGCGGACTTTGTGCTCCCATGTTGCTGGAATGTGATGTTTCCATGGAAACACACCGAGATGCCTTAGACCCGTGTGCTCAAGCCACTGACATGCCAGGAGGTACCTGTTGCAGGGGGGCTGAGCTCCTTCAGGGAGAGAGATGCAAGTTTTGATAACCATCAGCCCTCAAGTGATGAGTTTTCTTTGCATTTATGTATCAGCAGTTAAATAGCGCAAGCTTGAGCAATGCAAATCACTTTGAATAAATTTCTGAGCGGAAGGCAAGACAGACACCTTTCCTGGAAGACCATGACAGACAGCACCCAGATAAAAAAATCTCTTTAAAAAGAGCTACTCCTGTGCTGCATTTATTTCTTTGAGGACTCTTAAAACAATCCCATAAATGGTCTCTGCATCCTCTGAGATTCAGCTGTAGTGTCATGGGCTCCTAATTTCTACTTAGCCACTTTCTTTTCTTCAGGGCTCAGAAAAAAAGGAAACATTTAAATATGAAGTATATCATGAAATAGGTGATTTGAGCCCCGTAGAAACCAACTGAATCTTGATGAAGTCAGTAGAAATGTCAGGTGATGTAGGTGAGCTTTGGAGCAGATTGTTACCCACGTTGAATTGTGAAATGAGCTGTTGTCACATCTCTCTGGTTTCAGTCATCTTGTCAGCTGCTTGTATAATCAGAGGAGCTCCGGGGCAGCGGTTGTAAGCCATTCAGTTGGAAGCATGCACATCTGCACTCTAAAAAATAATATTTTGGCCCAGCTCTAGGTCCATGCAATGCAGGGATTTTATGTTTGGGGAAAAAGCAGTGGCAGGTTGTATAAAGAAGAAAATGTTACAAGCAAAGCCTAGCAATGTCCATGGGACACGCTAAAAATCGTTCTCATCAGAGGCTGCAGCTAGACTCAACTTTCTTAATGCAAAATAAACAGAGAAGTGATTTGGACTGAGGATGAGAGGCAAATTATTTCCCAGGCAGCTGTACTGGTCCCTGCACCAGGTGCAGAGCTTTTATTCTACACGCTATTTTTGCAGTAAACATGTGAATGATATGCCTGACTGGAGCTCAGTCTCTGCATCTTGAAGAGGACTTCTTTCATTCTTTGAAATATTGTTGGCTCATTTTGTGCAAAACTTTTGAGAATTGGTGAAGAGGAAGTCTCCTGTTGTCTTCTATGGTCACAGCACCATGTTGTCGGGGGATACACAAGCTGGACCTTGGCAGACTTGTCTTAATACTGACAGCAAGTGTGACAGTGAAAAATCAACGGCGATTTGTCTCCTTGCTTCCTGGTTTCCAGCTGTTTATTGGATCGTTTTTTTTCTTCTGCTTTTTCCTCTTTGAACTTGCAGGTAAAAATGGCTGCAGAAGAGAAGTGGAAAGGTTGCACTTCGAAACAGCATAGCGAGGCTGAACAGGCAGGTGAAAAAGAACCGTGTGTGCTTCTGGGCCAGCAGCTGGGTGAACCGGGAAGATTTGCTTATGCGGCACTTTGTGGGATATCCCTAGCATCGCTGTTCCCTGAAGAAGAGCAAAGGTACTACACGGGGTGGCAGGGGGTGAGCAAAGGAGGTGGCTTTTGGGCAGCAGCTCAGATGGAGCTGGTATCAGACTCTGGATGGGGTCTTCTGAAGTTAGGGGAGTGGAAGATCCTTTTGACATTTTCTTAATGTGTTTTCTTAAATGTACTGACTTTCTTACACCTTTTAAGACTTCTATACTTAAGCACAAATTGCATCCCTTAATACTGCAGAGTTCACAGCCTGCATTGAAGTAAGGTCTGGCCCCATTCAGATTGCTCGCTTGTTTTTTTAGCCAGCTTGTGTAGCAACTCAACTTCTGCCGACTTCTTGCAATGCTTTGCTTTTTGTGTGAACAGTAACAGATCAACATTTGAAACTTTCACAGCTTGTGAAAGTACCCAGTTACAGAGCCTAAACTGTGACTGTTGCCTTACAGCTCCTTCAGGATGGAGTTCATTGAGGGCTTTGTGAAATGGCTGGACCTGCCCGATGCTGTCTTACCCGCCATGACAGCATTTGCTAGTGGCTTAGGAGGTGAGGGCACAGAAACTTTTGCCCAGATTTTGCTGAAGGATCCCACCTTGAAAGAAAATCCAGTTGTCATTACCCAAGTAAGTTCATACGCTCCCCTCACCCTTGTTTGCTTTTGCAGGAGAGATTTGTCATACGTGTCTGTTTGCAACGGAGGTTCTGTTTGTACAGTCAGGAATGTAAAATTAATATTTCTGATATGCATATATTTCTGAGCAGCTGTGTGGGTGACTGGTGGTCTCTCTATCCATAAACAGCTTGTGGAAGTGATGAACACGAGGCATGGTTGCTGTCTGTTGAATTAATGTTTTGTGTGTTTGATGCTTTCACTCTACAGAACAAAGAACTGTTAAACTTTTTATTTGACTGTATTATTGCAGTGGGTTTGATTCATATGTGTGTTTTACAGATTTTGGTGAAACACTGAACATGATAGACCTGATTTTAATTTGCTTAAAAGCCTCTTTACCGTAGCTGCAATACAAAACACCTCTACATACATGCTCCAAACAGCACAGTTCCCAGAGTCAGCTTTTACTGGAAGGCAATAAGTTATTGTGACTTTATTTTCTTTCACCAAGGAAGTATTAATGAGACTGGAACTCCATAACGTTCTGATGTAAAAGCTGACATAGAGATAAAAAAGGTGAAGCATTTCGGTGGCGTTCACCTTTGCTGCAGAGTCTCAGCTGGGGAAGATATCTGCTCATCCAGCCACACATTATGCTGTGCAGGGCAAAGAGCACGGTAGGCTACCACTGATGCCACACGTAATGTGGCCACTGTCACCTCGCACCCTACGCCGTATGCTGCACACAAGGGAACAGCGAGACATCCTTTGTGCAGACAGTGCTCTTGTATTGAGTAACAGCACACACTCACCTTTAGCAATGGCCTGACAGAAGAGGAGATGTGAGAACACAACTGCGTAAGGAAAGATATGATAGGAGTGAACTTCCTTGGTCATCGTGACCAGCTCCCATTATCTCAGCCATCTTTCCTGTCTCCTAGTCAGTCCATAAAAGGCTTCAGAGGATCTGCTCCAAACATCCAAATGTTACAATGCTCAAAGTCCTGTAACAGTATGAGTATAGCGACAGAGAATCATAAGTTTAATACGTTAGGACAGGTCTTCTAAAATAAAAGCAGCTGTTTTGATTTTGTTTGCTCAAAATCAATAAATCCACACTTGCTTCTTTCTGCATTTAGATGGCTTGGTGCTTCCCAGGTTATTTAACCTCATTCTCTCTGCTTCAGGATGGATTCTCTAGATTTAGGCAAGTCTTCCTGCATTGCTGCTGAGTTTATTAAGGGTGAAATTTTGGTGAAATCTAGCTTGTGCTTCCTCTGAGCATATGTTGCATAAGGGCTCCATGTGCTTTTACAAAAGTGGCTCCGAATCAGCAGGACCGCGCGGTATTTTGCTCTGATCCAGAGAACTGAGGCACTTATCACCTGGATTCAGGTGGAATACAGAAGCTGTAGATAACAATTCTTTGATTAGTTAAAAGCAAAGATCAGGAATAGCTATCAGTCTATGCCACAACATCAGTGCCTTATGCAGTCTTGTATATGAGCAAGGTGATTGATTTTGTCAAAGGAGAGAGAGAATGAAAGACTTTTGTAGAGCAAGGCAGCAGAGGCTTGCAAGGTGTGTTTGGGAGAGTCTGCTGGCATGTGGGAAATTTCAGTGTATCAAGCTGAGATCAGCTTTTTCCTTCTTACCTGAAAATAAACAAGCTACAGCACAAGCTTTGTGAATTCTTGATATGTTGATTTATGGTGCTCTTGCTTCTTCGTAATCAGCTGCTACTGACGCAACATTTACTGTTCCTATAACAACTATACACTTTAATTGCTCAGTGTGTTCAGTGGCAGGGTCCTGTTGGCACTAACACCTGCATTTTTGAATGCCCTCCATCTCAAAGGTGCTGAAGGGAGGATACATGAGGTCAGGAGATTAGAGGTGAGCTCAGCATTGATTCAATGAAAATTTGAGCCTTATGGATTTTTATCTTTGTTTGCATTCATTGCAGATGACTAATACAGGCAAACGTTGGTTAACCAAATCCTTTAAGGACAGTAGTTATAACACACAGGCTGTGGGTGCGGTATGAGAAGGCAGTGCAACAAAAAGAGGTGAAGAAGTGATGATAGGTGACAAAATGTTGAAAGTTCTTATTATGAATAATTTTTACTTTGAATGCCCATTTTTCTGTGTCTTTCCACACACAATACAGTTTCTTCCACTGCAGTGCAGATTGGGTGCTCTCTGTTGTTGAGGAAATGGGTTTTGAACTTGCAGCAATTCATTAAAAGCTGGCAAAGACTCCGAATAAAGATTGCTTCCCTTTGTAAGGTTTCTCAGTCATATAGGTGGTAGTCTTGTGCACAGAGCTCACAGGGAGATTGAAAACTCCAGTTTCAAAATAAGACTGAAATATAACAACCGCTGCTTAGAGGAGGAAAACATACTACTTGTGAACTAATGTAACCAATGCTGATTTGAATTCAGGTGACTGCACAGCAGTATGTGCAAAGCCTAAACCAATTAGTAATAGTTGAGAATGCTAATTGGCACAGATGCCATAAAAACAGTAGTTCCAGTTTATCACCTAATTACCTGTATCCATCTGTCATCTTTTGAAATGCATGGAGGCAACTGCTTAGGCTAGATTTTTAAAAGAGGTTATTTGATATTAGGTGCCACAGATGATACTGGGCATATCGTACAGGACCTGAGTCAACACCCATGCTTCCCTTTGCAACACACAGGGAGAATTTATTGCCTACAAATCATTGCTGCATAAACCAGTAACCCTGCTCAAGAGGCTGCTTACATTAGTCCATGGAAAAGGATGGCAACAAGGTCACAAGCTTCACCCTCTTCTAGACTTCAGGCTTTTTGCTTCATCAACTTTCTGCTTGGAGCTCCCAGCCTTGGACCTTCTGGTGGGCTTTGACACCTCTGTGCCAACCCTTCCCTCTAAAACCGCAGCTGGGGAGGAGGTGATGGTGCCCACTTACCTAATTCCTGCGTAGTCACAGTACTCGGGCTTTGGGAAACCAGAGTTACATCTCTCCCTCTGCCTGTAGGGATTCACGTCTCCAGTTCCCACATCCCACCAACCAGCCTGGGGAACAGTCTGCAGCGTGTGTGCATGTACAGGGTACTAATCATGGCCGGACCTAAAGAGAAGCCTTTTTTTTTTCTGCATTGTGGTGATTAGGGGAACAGAGGAGACGTGATTCAGTGACAAAAGGGTTATTCACACACTGGTGATGGAAAACCAGGATATTCCTTTTCTTGGGTGAGCGCTTTGGCCATTGAGATGCACGATGAAGGAGCAGCGATGACTGCTTTGTGCAGAGCCCAGCCCAACAGATATCTTCTAGAAATCCTTATCCCATTAGGATTTGCAGGACAGGCAAGCAAAAGAAGGCTTCGCTGTGAATAGGAACAGCCACCCAGATACTCAACAGTAGAGCTGTGTGTGTGAAAACATTAAGCAGCAGGTTCT
Organism: Falco rusticolus; assembly: GCF_015220075.1. Lineage (NCBI taxonomy): Eukaryota > Metazoa > Chordata > Aves > Falconiformes > Falconidae > Falco > Falco rusticolus. The sequence continues at coordinate 110,331,817 of NC_051189.1, read as the reverse complement.
GGGACTGTACCAGGTGAAAAAGCACCCATAGGTGGGAGTTGAGCTGCCCTAATCCTTTGGTTTTCCCAGTCTTATGCAAAAGCTCTTCTCCTTTATGAAACAGCAGATTTTTCTCAGGTTAAAATGATACTCAGAGTCCAGGCACTTAGCTTGTATCTACAGTTCGCTCCTCTTCTGGTAGGAGTTGGTTAAGGATGCCTTGTTCTCCGTTCTACATTTCTCATGCAGTAGGGAAAAGATTAGAGACATTTTTATGATACGAATTTTGCTTAGGAGCTTATGGGACTAATAATTATAAACTCCTTGGCAGCCTCCTACATCTTTGGCTGCATTTTTTGTGTTCCCAAAGGGCTAAAGGATTCCCTGTAAAATTCAGCTGTGCTTTACTTGTCTGTAGGAGAGGGAAGTAGCTAGACTGAGCTAGTGCTTAGTGTTGTAATTACGTAAAGAACTTAAAATTTGTCCAGTGACAATAAAAAGAGAATGCAGTAGTAAAACCACTGGCCTCTTTTTTTCATGGATTTGTCCATAGAAACCATCTATTGGATTGATTTGTTTTTCCAATTTTTTTTTATGGTGAAGAGCTAACACAGAAGTCAAGTCCTTCAGTCTTGACAGATGGCTATAAATTCTGAGTTTTCTATTTCTGAGCACTTAATCCAAAAGAACTTCATGTCAGTTCAGCCTTACTGCCTGGAGCTATGAATGCCCACAATACCAAAGAAAATAGGGGCCACTGGTCCATTAGACTAGCATTCAAACCTGTCACTCATAGTGTAAATATGAATATATATGACTATATAGCAAAAAGAAGACATTAGACAGGTAGGAAGATTAGACCTCTTTTCTCCAAACTTTGATGTCTGGTGTCACCATGGTGCTTTCAACTGCAACAGAGTTGCTAATAACAAAAAATACAGGTTGCTTCAGCATGTACCAAGCATTATCTACTTCCATCCAGCCATTTGGACCTGCATGTGGAGAGTTTTGTACTGGAAATATCTGGCTTTGCTTTGTGCTGCCTTGCTGAATTGTAGCGTGCTGGCTTCCCATGTTTATGAACTGACATGCTGCAGTAATTATGTCATGGTCTGATGGGGTTTCGTGCCTCCATTTTGATACCTCCAGACATAAATCTTCAGTTTTAACTTGAATTTTATTTTTTTTTAGGACCTTCTATCCTTCTCTCTTAGAGATGGTAAGTTTACCTAAGTTTACATTTGTTCATTGTAAGAATAATGTACTTGAGTTTACATCTGATACTTTGAAACACTCAAAAAGCTCAAGTTACCATCCTATTTTATCTTAGCATCCTTTCTGGCAAAAGCAGCACACTCTTTTCTCTGTGTCCACTACAGGAAAAGCTACTATTATATTAAGAATGATTAACAATACCTGTTAAAAACTGAACAACTGTTCACCTCCTTGCCTCCAGATGCTGTGCATTGGCATCCAAATGTATGTGATAGTAGAAAAATTCTGAACCGACATACCTAGAATGGAGTGTTTCTACCCAAGTGTTTCTAGGGGAGCAGACAATTTCTTCCTTTAGGAAGGCAGTAAAGCTGTTGTGACAATCTCAGCCTAGCAAACATTCTGCAGATTGCTTGTTGCCTAAAAAGAAAAAAAAACCACCTGGAATAAATTCCAGAGTGTCCTGTGTTGCCTATTATAAATAAATGTGATTTTACACATATATTATATTACACATAAAACAATTTTCTGGTTTACAATCCATAACATGGATTAGTCTAATAAAATTAATGAATAAAGACTGCCTACTTAACAAAATGTTCATTTCTAAAAGGAGCCTGTTCTATATTGCTACTTGCATTTTTTAAATCTCTGTGTTTTAACATGTTCTCCAGGAAAGAACTCACTGGTTGCTGATTAGCCTGTTTCACTGCAGAACAAAGTACCATTTTTGTTCTTGCTTTATTTTTAATGGAAAATTAACAAGTCAGTCATTGCAAAACTGCTTATTTTGCTAAGCTGGAATTTAAAAGAAATATATTTTTCAAGCCTTGCTGACTTGCTGCCAAGCTGGCTAAATAAAAAGCTAAGTTGTGTGTTAGCAGGCAGGAAGCAAGGAGGCTACTTGTTAAAACACCTGCTTGGGCTTGCAAGATATGGCACATATGAGGGATGAAGTTCCTTATTTCTCAACTAAGCCCAGATCTTAAGAGTGGTGTCATTAAAGCCTACCTAAAACCAAGTAGTTTGGTATCCTGGTAATGATGATGCTAAATAAATAAACTTAATAGATTGCGAAATGCCGTATTTGATCTATGTGTGATCAGAAACACACTTTGTAGTTGGGTGTTGCTGGTATCTTCACCCACCCCTAAAAAAGCAATTGTGTTTTTTCATCCCAGAGTGCACTGTAACCCTTTACAAAAGCCTGCCCTCAGGAAGCAGCAGGTGCTACTGAGAGAAACATATTAAAAAAAGCAAGAGATGGCACAAATAATTTAAAATCTATTACACTTACAATGGGGTTCTTTTGTTAAGAACACCTGCTTATAAGCCCAGGAGTAATAATTTTTCCTATTGGGCATTTTCTGAGTGCGCTCTCCGCTCCTGCATCTCCAGCAGTGAAGTATACCTGCAAACAGTTGTCAGTGATGCTGCTAGGTTAGCCAGCGCGTAGCTTTAAACTCCAGAGTGCCTTTTGTTGCCAACAAGATGAATTGGAAATAAAGCTTTTGCATGGAGGTGCATTTTTTAAAAATACCGTATCTTGCGTTGGTGCATAGCTGAGGTATATTGTGTCATGTTACCCAGATACATATTTGATATTTCCAGTTAGGAATGGTCTTGCTGCAGCATTTCTCTGTTGAGAAGAAAGATGCAGCCTACCCAGAGCCAAAAGGCCTCAATCACAGAGGAAGCAGACCGAAGGATTTGAGATCCTTCTGCCATAGAGGCAATTACCTGGTGCAGTGACTATTCGTAGGATGAAGTTTACAGGGAAGAAGGATTTTCCATTTATCGCTCTCTTTAGATAACAGGAGTCGTGTTCAAATACATGGAAGACAAAGAGGGCCTGAGGGAAGGAGCTGTACTTGTATGTGACGTGGTCCTCTAGCACAGCTGAGTGCGCCACTCGCTATTTAATCTGGTGTGATGTAGACTGATTGATTTCCTGGGCTTCCTTCTGTTTAAGGGTACTATGATGCTCGAGCCAGGGTGTTGATCTGCCACATCACCTGGCTGCTGAGAATCCCCTTGGAGGAGCTGGAAGTTCTGGAAGAATCTCTGCTTGAGAGCCTGAAGGAACAAAAAGAGGAAGAGTCAGAGTAAGAACATTTGGGGTGACTGTGCAATGAAAAAACACTGCTGGTGCTTGAAAACTTAACAGCAATTACTTGTTCCTAAGTCCAGTCTCTGATCATTCCCCCCATGGCTCTTAGCATAATAATTTATGGCTTGATTGGAGTTGCAGAGCCCTCACAGCACTTCAGCTGCACTGAGAAGCAGGAAGGCTCAGCATTCTTAAAATCAGAGCCAAGAGCCAACCTTGCAAGCTGGTAAAGGCTACTGCACACTGGGGAGCCTCATTTCCTTGTTCCTGTTTCCTCTCCTAGACGGTAGATTATGCTTAAATACATCACAAAGATCTTGTGTCTCTTATCTCATGGCACAATATTCTTCAGCTAGAATTGCCTCTTGCAGAATGAAGTTCCTGTAAACTTCAGGATTAGATCCTCAGCTGCTCATTTGCTATGAATCTGTCCTTCTCTGTACCTGTTTAAGAGACAGCTGTCTAACTCCTGTTGAAGGTAGATTTCCAAGGGCAACAATCTGCATCTTTAGATACTTACAGACCTGACTCCTAATTCTGTGTTATTAATATGAGATTAATTCTTTTAGTCACTACTTCTTAGATGTGAAACAGCCAAAAAGTTGGTGTCTGTAAGAAATGTAGTATTTTTATATTCCACTTATCAGGAGGAATTATGTGAAGGTTTAGTAATATGTAAGGCAGTAAATGTGTCCATAGTGGCTTTCAAGGGACCTTTTACTATTTTTACCTGTCAACTCAGCAAACAGATTATTAGATTAACCTGAGTGCTAATAAAGGCTTTAATCAACATCACTGACACAGAATAGTTCAGACATTACTGTGGGGTCCAGCATGGAATCTTTCCATTATTTCAATAAAGCTTAACTTTATAGCGCACTGTAAAAAGGGGAAGTCAAAATAATCTCAAAGATCATGGACTGCTAAACAGCACAAAATCTGGCATGCAGGAGCAAGGGTTGGTATTAGTGGGGGCTGTTGCTGTGCTTTGTGGAAGCAAACTCAGGAGTGAGCCTTTAGAGCAGAGAGCACCAATGCCGAGGGTGGGGTGTCACTTGCAAAGATGATGCTCCAGTACTTAATTCTGCATCAGTTGGACTGTGGCTCCTATAGCACAACCCCAAAAGATAGCAGTGTGTCTGGTAATGGCAAGAGTAGCTGGAGAATTACGCTGCATACTTACAAGCATGGCTTGCAAACATTGCAGCTAGCCTGGTGGCTTTTGTGCATATCTGGTGTGGTGAAAGCCATGGATTTCAATCTTGTTCTTTGGCCAAGTTGCAGCCATGGAAGTAAATACGTATTAGATAAAGGAAAAAAGAAATTCTTTATAGTGAGAGTAGTCCAAGACTGCAGTGCGAACACATTTGTTACTGCAGTGCTAAAACAAGGCTGATATTTGTGGGGAATCGATGACCCTTTGTTTTAAAGTTAGGAGTCAATGGGGAAAGGAAGCAGAATATAAACCTGTCACCGCTTTGACCTCACAGACATTTGGGGGCAGGGAATACATTAACATTTGTTTAGGATGCTTCCAGCTTTGACCATCCACCAAGAGGTTTTGGAACAGTAACAACCAAACAGGGTTCTGGCAGCTGCCTCATAGGTGCTTTTTACTGGTCTTTGTTAACAGGAGGTTTTGCTCCTGCCTTTGCTGCTGGGGATGTGTTGGACAGTGGCCCAGAACCTGCGAGGTTAAATGTACAGTCATCTATAGAACAATGCTTCAAACACTTAAATCCGTATTACTAGCACCAAATGTGTTCTGACTTGCAGGTGTGGATCTCTCTTTTGTACACAGTTCTGTAGGAAACTGGAAAACATGATACCAGTTGTTCACTAACTTGTACTCCTGCCACTTTTCATCATTGGAAAATGTCCTGAAATTCCACCTATAAAATCTCTCTGAATGTAATTTGTGGTTCAGGCAAGGAGCTGCACGTCAAAGATCACTGAGGGTAGAGAAGTACCAGAAGAGGCAGTTAATTACCATAGTGGATAAAAAGCAGTCTAGTAATCGAGCGATAATTGTAATGCAGAAGCTATTAGGAAAGCAACTGTCAAAAGCAGTTGCTAGCAGCTACGGAAGGAAAGCAATGACAGGTAAAACTTCTCATGACAGTTGTTTTACTTACTGCATCTTCAGGCAGGATTTAGCTGCAAACGATCTTTCTACCCACATAACTCAAATTGCTCATTATCGCAACTGAAGCCAGTTTAGCCATATTTCAGCTCCCTCAATGTCATTTGCAGCCCGAGACAACAGCATGTTGACTGTAAAAGCTGATGAACCACTATGTAGAACAGAAATTGCTGGATATTGCCAGCTGAGGTATTAACAGTCAGACTGCAGCACTTGTTTAAAGAACTCCAGCAGCAATTGTTTCCAAAGCCAGGCATTCAGACTGGGGACTACATGCACCAGCTAGGGCACATCCAAATACTGCGTTGACCATGGGGTTGTAGAAAGTGGACTTGGTTATATAGAAAGTGCTGACAAGGTAGCCGTTGCAGGCTGCACTGCTGTTCTCTGTGGACAGTTACGTCTGCAGCTGCCAAATGTAATATACCATGTTTTTTCGGAGGATCTCTGTGGAGACAAAGTCTCCGTGCCATGCAAGTCAGTGGGAGTTCTGCCATTGACTTCAGTGACGTGGGGATTTCACCCACTGTGCTTCATTCTCCTCCTGCTGTGTTTTACAAAGCTGCATATTGTTTGGGACTCGTCTAAAATTGTCTTTATCAAAATTACAGTGTGCTTAGGGGGTTCCAGGAAGGATTAGGCAATTATCTGGATAATGAAAATCCACAATTAAGCTAGGATTAAGAGGAAAATATCCAAGTTTGGAAGCAAGATAAATTCTCATGTTTCAAGGCCCAGATTAACTGCTGCATAAGCAGGCTAGAAGGAACCTTCCTCTGTAAACAACTTACTCCAGTATCCTCTGTTTCTCACACTTTCCTCTGAAGTGGGAAGTATTTCTTGTAAGAGAGAAACCAAAGACAGTGGAGACAAGCCAAAAGTAGTGGCTAGTAAGAGGTTCCTTTTAGGTGTAGTTACCTGTTTCTGATAAGCTTGTTAAAATGTAGCTTAAATGTACACAGACAAATGAACTAATGACTGTGTTTAATACCTATTATATTATATTGTGATGTGCAATCAGAAAGTGGCTCAATGTAAACACTGTGGCTGGAAAATAGTTTAATTCCATCTCTTTGTTAGCACAAATTGCCCCTATTCCCTTTTGTTTCAAAAACTTTTCCCTGTTTCCACTTGTGGAAACCACAGCTTGCTTGTGGTTTTTTAAGACACAAAGGCAGTATATAGTTATTGAAATGCTTTTGACTTTTTGTTTCTTCTTTTTTACAAGCTTCAGCCCCATTAGGAAGGGGTTTCCAAGTAAGTAACATCTGTTGGCTTTTGTCAGCAATTAAATTGTTTCAATTTAAATCTGTGGGTTTATGTCCATGCTCGTAAATCTGTGTGTGTTGTCACAGTCAACACCTGCATGTTACTTGTTACTGTTCCCGGTAGGGAAATTACACTGAGGAGAATAAAAGCAGATTCTGATGTAGCACTGTTATCTGTCAGGCTTCTCCATCAGTTTTTGTGCTTTTAATTCCCCCCACAGAACTGCAGAGGTATCAAGAAAAAAGAAGGAAAGAAGAAAAAAGCTGAAGAGATACCTGCTGATCGGTTTGGCAACTGTTGGGGGTGGAACAGTGATAGGTGAGGCTTGCCCTAGGCATTTTGGAGACTTGCTTCTGAATTGCATGTACAGCACTAGCCATCATACCTTTTAGCCCAAGCTCTAATTTTAAAAGAGTTCACTACTTTTCTTTGCCAGGCTGAAGGTAGTATGTCACTTAAGATACCGAAAAACCACCTCAAACAAAAAAAACAAAACCACCAACACCAAAAGAAACCAAATCCAAGAAAAGTATTTTCAGCCACACAAAAATAAACCTGAAAGAATTAGCTGGAAAAGTTATTCAGTTTAGCTTCAGTGGCTGGGGGACTTATTAAACTGAGGCTGTTATCCTTAAAAAATGTTTTCTCCTTTTTGCTCTTGTGTTGTTAGAAGATCAGATATTCCAGCTCTCAGTTCAAGATAATGTGAGACCAGATCAATGTTTCCTAAGCAAATAGGGCATAGCTCACCCCAGCATACCACACTTGCTTCCTTTGACTTCTAAATTATTCTTCATTTGTACTGAAGTCAGTCAAGGAATCTGTGCAGAGATTCAGGACCTGGGGAGGGTCTCAGAAAGCCCCTTCAACGGTGATCAAAAAAGACCATAATTTGTACTCTTAGTTGCATTAGCAGTACGCACACAGCACAGGGAAATGACTGACTGTGTTTTGTCAGTGGTACCAGTTTGGTGATATTGCTTGTTGCATCTTCAGGCTTGACAGGGGGTCTTGCTGCCCCGCTGGTTGCTGCAGGAGCTGCTACTATCATCGGAAGTGCTGGAGCAGCTGCTTTAGGTTCGACTGCTGGAATTGCTGTCATGGCATCCCTTTTTGGAGCGGCTGGAGCTGGCCTTACTGGTAAGAGAGCAACGACACATTTCTCAGCTACTGAGGCACAGGATCATGTCTGCAAATGCAGAGCTAATGACTTAACTGAGCTCTGCAGAGCAGGGGAAGCAATACGAGGTGTAATCTTAGGACTGTGACATTTTTATTTCAATGCTGATTAAGATACTGCATAGCCCCTGATGCCCAAGTAGGAGAAGAATATTCAGTATGTGGCTAATGAAGGAAATGAAAGCTTGCTGCTTTGGATTAGAAAGATGCTGCCATGGAGAGCAGCAGCTGTTACAGCTGATGTCTGGTCTGCAGCAAAACAAGCCTTCTGCTGGGATTTCCTCAGATCGCACAAGCTCAGAAGGATCATGTTGGCGCCTTACCAAGCTCTAAGTAATGCATGGACTGGCTGAGGGGTTCAGAAAGGAAAAAAAAAACCCTATTCCAATTACCCGAGTAATTTCTTATGAACTTCTACTGTTATCAGTCTGTCCTGGCTTTGTGATTTCTAAGACCCATGTTTCTGCCTTGCTGTGTGTAGGATACAAGATGAAGAAGCGTGTGGGAGCCATAGAAGAGTTTGAATTCCTCCCACTTACTGAAGGAAAGCAGCTTCATATCACCATAGCAATTACTGGATGGCTGTGCACTGGCAGATATGGTAAGAACAAGAGGAGGAGACTGAGAGAAGCCTGGCGAGCAGTGTCTGTGTTCCACTCCAAGGCAGTGCGCTCGCATAGCACACATAGCACACACAGCTCTTCCCCACACTTGCGTGGCCTGATAAGTAAAACAGATCAACTCTCAACATAAAGACTTTGAAACCCAACCTGCAATCCCAATCAAAGCAAAGGAGAGAGGGCAGTGAATTGGTAGTGATAGTAGGCTTGGTAGTAGTCATAGCAGGATTGTTTCTCTTAATAAATGCTTTCTGGTTTTGCTAGGAAAGGTCTGTTTGGGGTGGATGATTTCCAGCACTAGTACAAAGTGTCTCACCTATCTCTCTTATTTTTATCCTCCAGCAATTAACAGAAAATAGCATCTTTTTTCTTTCTTGGTATCTGCCAGCTAATGAGGTTTATTGGCAAGAAAGTTCTGTCAAGTAAATCCTGTTAAGCACAGCACTCAGGAGGTGAACATACAGGCAGCCACCTTGAAAGGTCTGTAGTGTTTTATTTTCCACGTAGCTTGTCATATAAAATATGTCAACTGTCTGCTGATGTGTTCAGCAACCTGACTGAACAGCTGCCAATTTATTCTGAAGCATCATAATTAACAGTGGATATTATTAAGGATGTCTCTGTCCTGTTATTTTTGCTCTGCAGCACTGCGCCTTGGCTTTTCTCATTGTCTCTCTGCCAGGGGTCCAAATCCTTGGGGTTGGAGGGCTCCTAGGCACTGTTACAAAGACAAGTGTGTCCCTTCAGGAACCTTTTTGTGTCTGCTTGCCCTTAAAAGGGAGTTACAAATGACACACATTCTTCTTCCATAACTAGCAATCTGCTATAATGTTTAAAAAAGCAGAACTAGAATGGTCATCTGTTTTCCTCCTTACCGCTGCGTGTGTCTATTTACACACTTGCCTGACTCCTTAAAACAAAGCGACTAGCGACAGGATTTTTATGGAATTTGCCAGCTTGTGATTTTTGAGCTCCCGGTAGCTGCCTATCTGCACGTTCACAGATTGGACAGTACATTGCGGTGCAATCGGGCATGGGGCTCTCTCATGGCACTTTGGTCAGCAGCTGCCCCAACCTGCCCACATCGTTCGGGGAAGGAACAGTGTGGGAAGGGGTTTAGTTAATTAAGGTGAAAACTGCTTTGCCATTCACAGTTTATCTACCATTAATAGCATTGCCAGGCCCCTCCTGGCCACTTAATACAAACTCCACTACAAGGAGGAGAGAGAGTATGGCTTAAAAATTGTTCTTTTAGCCAAAAATTAGACTCGCACAGTGGAAATTATCCATTATCTCTCAAGCATCCAGGCACTGCTTTTGAGTAGCACCTGGAGGGAAAAAAAAATTAAACTGAAGTGGCTAACAAGGCTAGATGACAAAGTAAAAATAATTGCAGCCTGGATCTGCAAATGCAGATTCCTTGCTTTCAGACAGGGCCATTACTGCAATCCTTGCCCACCTAACTGAAGTGCCAGAAAGGTGTTTTATGATAGATTTTGACAAGATCTTATATATTTTCCATGCTTCTGGTCCCACTGAACTCAGTCCATGCAGCCATTCAGCACTTCATCTTCCTCAGGACAGGCCTTCCTTTGATCTATATGACAAGATGGAGCTGCAGGACTTGGCCAGATGCCTGATGATAGGAGGAATGTCCTTCATACCTGACATAATTAGTGTTAATGTCCATCTGTCTTGGCAGTTTCTGAGTCAACTGAATGGGTCATTAAGTCTGAGCCTGTCCACACTGAAGACTCTTTGCCAGGGCAGCTAAAGCTGTACCGTTATTTGCAAAGCCCAAATTTATTGTAAGGCATTGGAAATGCAGAGTCTAAATCTCACAGTATTTTTAAATATGATTCTTGATCATCACAGTATATCACTATATTCCAGTGTCCTGCAGGTTCACTTCTGATTCTCTATTGGGCTCGTCTTGCCAGGAGTCAGCCATTGTTGTTTTCTCTGAACTTGAATTCCATCTTTGCAACCTTTCTCAGGGAGCTTCACAGCACCATGGAGCAGCATGTTGCAGTCAAGTGAGCAGTATTGTCTGGCCTGGGAATCCAAGTACTTGATGGAGCTTGGCAACGCCTTAGATACCCTGCTGAATGGTTTTGTGAACATGATGGCTCAAGAAGCCCTAAAATTCACCGTCTTGTCAGGTAAGAACCTAAACGGTATCCGATCGGCTTGAGTGGGTCTTGTGCAGTTTCACTGCTGGTGTCTGTTTAAAGGAGCTTTTCTAAACAGAGAAGATTTCTGAGAATGCATGTCCCTTGGACCACCCTGCAGAAGTGGCCTGAGAACCTTCTCTGCCACACCTGTAATTCAGATTTGCTTTCCTGGATTGCTGTGCCTCTGTGTCATTGACTTGTTTGTTTAAAATGACAGCTGGAAACACCTTCCTTCACGTGTGACTGTGTTTATTTCTCTATGTTATTACACTGTGGTTTACTGCTTTACATAAACCTTTCAAACACGCAGGTTACATTCATGCATGGTGTCTGTTTGCCTCTGTATCAGAACATCAGATTCTTTCTTATCTTTTGTCTAGCAAAACATTTCTCAGATCAGCTCTTGAGAAAGAAGAACTGGAAATGACAAAAGGTCCTAGGCTTAGCATTTAACTTCAGTGAACCGTCTTGCTTTTGATGTTTCCTAAGAGCAGCCCAGATTTGTGACTATGCCGTGCTGTTTGTTTTGTGTGTTGCAGGTATTGTGACAGCCTTGACTTGGCCAGCTTCACTCTTGACTGTTGCCAGTGTCATTGACAACCCCTGGGGAGTGTGTCTCCATCGGTCTGCTGAAGTAGGCAAACACCTAGCACATATCCTGCTCAGTCGACAGCAGGTAATTGGCTAGAAATTATCCAGAATAATGGCTGGAAGGGATTTGGCCCATGGAGATTTAAGTTTTATAGTCATGCTAGTAAATTATCAAGTGGTATCCTTCCAAGGAGACAAAAATTAATAATAAATAGAAAAATGAAAGAATGCTACATGAAGGTGACCAGCATGTATCTTGTTCACTGGGGAAAAACAGGAAGTCCCAAGTGAATCAGAGAAATCCTGCTAAGATCCATTCCATTTAACCTAAAGCTTTTCTAAATGAAGCAGAAGAGATCCAGGTCACAAATGACAGATGGTGTGACCACGTCACAAAACAGCCAGGCCAACTCACCTAGTGGAAATCTGAGAACAGAAAGTAAAGACAGATTTAGATAAAGATAACGGAGAAGAGAATACAGAGAGTTAGAAATATTCACTGGTAATTAAGAGGTATTAGCAAAACAGCATAAGAGAAGACCGTGCAGCAGTAGATGCACCATGAGCCATGTTTTTGCCTCCAGAGAAGCAGAATGGGCTGGTACCTGAAAGAAGTGGCAGAAATTATTGACCTTCCCTGGGAAAGCTTGCAAAAGATGTTCTGCCCCGCAAAAGGCTGCCATTATTTGCTGGGCTATCACTGGCATGGAGAGAGACTGGTTTTTGCTGGCCACATGTTCGTCTCAAAGGCACACTAGTCCTGCATCTATTATAGAGGAGCCCTATGGGAGCCACAGCCCCAGAGGTGCATGTCATAACAATATGAACAGCAGAGTAAAACCAAACTTGATTTCTCATAAAAATATAAACCCAGGAAAGGCAATTCTTTTATATAAGCCCTTTGTTTTGCTTGGGGGCATTTGTTACTGTCTTAAGCATTTGCTATTGTGAAAACACACATTCCAACATGCTGGAGCATCTAAAACTAGTTAGCGTATGCCTAAGGAGTCCATTGCACACCTGCTCGCTGGTTAATACAAAGACCAGTTTTCATTGTTGTGGAGATTAGGCTCTCTTTGATCTTACAGAAAATCTTATTAGGCTATTCAAAGTAAAAGCTTACTCCACATCATTTTTTGTAACAGCTACACAGTGCTGCTGTTGTTCAGTTTTAAATCTAGAAGTGGTCAATATTTTTGTAGGACAGCTTCTTCTGTTTATTGAAACATTTCTAAGAAAATTTTGCTCCTTGAATTAGGCTTTCATTTGGAAATTTCAAAACAATGACAGGGTCTGTTTTGTTTCTGTTTGAAACGTCAGCTTTGTTGTAACTTCCGATTATTTAATTCTTTCCACTGATTTTCTGAATATCAAAAAATACAAAATACTCAGATATGGAGAATTCTCAGTGTTGAGCTGTGCGTAACTTTGAGGAGACACAACCCCTTTGAAGTCAATCAAATCACTCAAATGTTTGAAAGATCATGCACAAGCATAAGCACTTTGTGGATCAGGGTCTCAGGGATCCTGCGGCCAGTCTCTCTAGGCCTAGAACAGTATTTAACGGCATTTTCTCCTTTCCTTCTTTCTTAGGGCAAGCGACCTGTTACACTGATTGGTTTCAGTCTAGGTGCAAGAGTCATTTACTTCTGCTTGCAAGAAATGGCTCAAGAAAAAGGTAAAAATCACCTTCTAACTTTTTCCTCCTTTATTTTCCTTACTGCTGGTAGAGGAGTTTTTCTTCCAAGAGGAAGAGTTCTTCTGGAACAGAGCTTGGGTCTTTTAGGATAGGACAAAAACCTAAAAAAATGCTTTTGAAATGCATTTGGAGCCAAATTCTACTGTCATTTCCACCAGTTCAGTGGATTAAATCCACTGCCTTCACTTGAGGTTCTCTAGTGTGTCAGTTTGGTCTCCAGCCTGTAAACAACAACTTGACATTTTGTGACATTCGACTGCTAGATCAGTCTGTGGGCTGCCCACGCGCCACTGTGATCTTGGCAGAGGATGCTTTGCCTTTATTGGAAGCTCTCTGTAACTATTGTATCTGATTCCCTGAGTCCTCCCTTCCATTTAAGTCACTGAAATGCCACTGTCATCTGCTATTTTCATGGTAATTTTCCCCCAAAGTCAAGTATAAAACCATCTGTCAATTTATTACCCATTGTGGTTCTGTTTATTAATAGATTCTATTTTTAATTTAGAAAAAGAATAAAATCATGATGATCAGTTGATGTAAATTGCATCTTGGAGTTGAGTCAGTAGTGAGTGTGTTCGTGCAGCCTGCCTTCCCCCCTGCATAGCAATTTAATTCATTAACCATTTAGCCTCACAAAGAGTCACTAATAAATAAGGAGTTTTATAAAGGAAAATGTTCAATGAAGTCCAATAAGGTGGGAATAGAGTCAAGTGAGGACGAAGGAGGTCAGCATTTTTTCTGTCAGCAGCTGCGTACCAGAGCTTCACTTCTGGTTTAAGATGGAAGTCCTCAAATACAGGAATTTTGTTCTCAAAGTAAATCTAATCAAATCCAGAATGATCCTAATGTAGTTATACTGAAGCCAGAACCCAGATTCTAAGCTGGCCCTAGATCTACTCTTTTTATATCCTGAGCATGCCAGGGGCTGAGATATTTTCAGGGTTTTATTTAATGGTCTGCAGTCTTTCACTGGAATAACATGGGACCACAGCTAAGTAATATGTGAAAGGAAACCATTAGGGGTCTTCAAGGTTGGCTGCTATTCTAAAGAAATCTAAGTATCATAATTATGTATCGTAGCAGCTCCCCACTGTACACTAATTTTTCAGTTCCTTAATTGAATTATGAAAGCTGAGCTGTTTGTGAAATGAAAAGCAGCATGTTTAGTGCAGATTGCCAAGGCGTTCACATGCACATTCCAGTGCAAGCCACAGAAGGAATGGAGCTGGGACCTGGGACATCTGAGACTGATTTGGGTTTGGACTTGGATGTCTCACACAAAAGAAATACAAGGCCTAGTCATGCAGGCCTTTTGTATCCAGATGGCAGTGGCATTTCTGAGGACAAATAAATAATCATGATTATCCAGTGAAACACTATGGCAGAAACTCAAATTCTGTTAAAAAAACCCCACTCTTCTGCAAAGCAATTAAATAACCTTTGGGATACTTCATCAGAAATGAGTTTGGAAGCAAGAGCTTAGTAGGTTTCCAGAAAATGACATTATAGCAGAAGATGTAGTAATGACCCATCAGAGACAAGTTATTGCATGGGAAGATCATTGGTCTGATTTCTTCATCACAATTCCCATGCATTTTTGTAAATAAAAAGTGTAAACTAATGAAAACTGATAATGGCTGTTACCACCAGAGCCTGAACCTTGAAACCAAACTGCGCACCACAGGAGTGAGGTATCATACAGTATGTATTTGTCTGATACTGATAGCAGTGTCCTACAGAACTGCTTATGTGACCAGTATCGCCACTGGGTTATCATCTCTGCTGTGGTTAAGTATCAGGAATACGGCTGCCAGACTGTGGCGTGAAACACTGTCCCAGTGCTGCATCTGCACAATGCCCAGAGAAAGCTAAATTCCACCCCTGTTCTCTTTTCAGTGAGGACTAACGTGATGAGATGCTTTCCTCTTTGCCCAGTGAGCTGTACCCTAAAGGCACAGCAAAGCACGGCTCCCAAGGACTGGTGGTGACCTCCGGGTCAGTTTGTATCTTCCGCAACTTTTCTGGACAAATCATCTTACTAGTTTTTCATTTTTGGCCATCAGTAATTCCTTCCCCCCCCCCCCCCCCCCGCCTTTTCCTGCTTGTGCAGACTTTATTGTTCTTCATCATACAAAAAAACTAGCAAACTGCGAAATACATTTATCTAGAGTGTCAGCAAGTATGTCCGTGATCTGTTCTCAGGTTTCTGTCTCCCTCTGTCAACATTAAAAGAAAAAGAGTATTTTTCAGCCAAGGCTAAACATTTTTGTTCTGAGCAAGAAATAACCTGCACAAAGGACCGGAGAAACAAAAGCTTCCAATACCTTGCCCAAATGTTCAGGATCCTGATGAATTAGCTGTTTGTTTATTCAGTTGGCTCACACTGTGGCCATGGAATTTAGTACCTTGATTGGAACGAGCTCCCCATTTGCAAGGCTCTGGGTTTCGTTTTCATTGCCCATGATTATGGGAACAGGACTTTATTGCTCACAGATTACACTAACAAAACTGAATTGCTCTTTGCTGTTCTCAATTGGCGCAAAATTTGCTTTGCAATAAGAAATAATACCACCAGAGCTCTTTTGGGTTGTTGTCAGGTGCTGGAATTTACACTGCAGAGAAAGATGCAGGCACTGCACCCAGCTCCAAGTCGTTTACTGCTATCAGGGAAAGGAAACCAATTGATTTACATTTTAAAAATCTAGCCAGGCAGTGCCTCTCCGTCAAGACTTAATGTGGTATGCAGTCATTCTCACTTTCACTTCCCCGTAAACTTCAGCATATTATTTTATGAACTGCAAATGCCAGCCTGAGCATGGTTTAGCTCACATCTTGCAAACTCTGGTCTCCCACAGGTGGGGAGTATGGGAGTGCTATGCCCATGAGTCTCCCAGGACGTATGCTGCTGTGAATTTCATTTAACTGCTGTGGCATCAGGTGCTTGATCTCTCTTTACAAAGAGGATTTATGAACAGATATTAATATATCATTTAGAAGTTTAGGAAAATAGCAGAGCTGCCCAATATTTCTCATTCAGTCATTAATTCTACAGAAATTCCCCACCTGCAGCGGTCTGATAAGAGGGGGAGATTTATTATGCTTAAAAGTCAACATTCCTTTTCCGTACATCATGCCCTGGGCATTCAGGTTGAAGTACCCTTCAAGAAAATCAAACCAGTTTGACAGATTATCACTTTGTGTTGGCAAATGCCTTATTGCTAGTTCCCAATCAATATTAAGAACTTGGGAGGTTTCTGTTGCATATACAGGTCATGTTTTTCATGAACTCAGCTCTAAGGACTGGTTGCAGGCAGAATTTATCATGCTTAATATATGACATTTGCTCACTATATGGAATGTCAGTCCCTTTTGCCTTTTTCAAAGCGTAATAGTTCAGCTCTGTGCTAAGCCAGGTCAATAGGTCTGTGGAAAGAACCTTCCCCAGGTTTGCTGCTTGAACTGCACCTTTCTGGACAGAGGCCAGGCCACTACTCCCTCTTGCCATCAGCCTGATTCCTTTCACTGTCTCAGGTTCTTTAATTTTCACATTTACTGGCTCCAGCTGGAACTGCAGGCACTTACCATTTATGCAAAATTATATTTAAGATCCTCCCTTCCGTTGTTTCTATCTTTAAAATTTAAACCACAGAAATGATGATTTTTCTATAGTGCATGTCTGAACATACCCCTTCTTCATGTACATGTTTTCTGATCCGTCTTCTAAATCTGAGCTGTTCTGCTTTCATCTTAATAGACTCTCAAGGGATCATTGAAGATGTGGTCTTACTGGGAGCTCCAGTGGAAGGAGAAGCCAAGTATTGGAAAGCAATCACAAAAGTGGTGTCGGGCAGGATCATAAACGGTTATTGCAGGTATGAGCTCAGTCCCCTGCTTCATTATCCTACTGTCACATTGAAAAGATACTGTACATTTTAAACATTTTGTAAGTGGAT
This sequence comes from Falco rusticolus, assembly GCF_015220075.1. Lineage (NCBI taxonomy): Eukaryota > Metazoa > Chordata > Aves > Falconiformes > Falconidae > Falco > Falco rusticolus. The sequence goes on along the minus strand of NC_051189.1, from coordinate 110,314,885 downwards.
AATTTTTCAGCTGGTGAGTACATTGATTCAGCAGTGTCGTAGTCTCTTCCGTCCGGAGGTCTGTTGCCTGCATTAATTGGAGATGACAGTCTTCAGGAGACACTTGAAGGCTGTTCTGCTTTTACACTGGAGCCTGAGGTGCGCAGTGTGTAGGTTCTGTTCATACAATCGCAGTGTTGTATTGCTCTGGCAGCTTAAAGCTGGGTCAGTTTGGTTTTGTGCATCATTTGACATATTCTAAGGCCCCTTTAAATCTCAGCTTTATGTAAAGGACTATAAATACGGCTGTTAAGTTCACTGACAGTTAAAGAATGTGAATTCAAACCTATAAAAGCTTTGAGACACAGTTCACTAGGGGCTGCTTATAGGGAACAAGATGTAAAAATTGCAATGGAAGGGAAGGAGCTGAAGCAAATTGAAGATTTTTTACATCTAGAGTCAGTTTCTGGTCAAGATAGTCCATGTGAACAAAGGAGGTATAGCTGGAATAGCTGTAGCAATTAACTAAGGATGTGAAAGAATAGAAAGGTTACCTTGAAACCAAGTATCAGCCTTTTAAAACTGTGCAGACAACTGCTAGGCAGAGTTGTGAGAGCTACTGGGCGAAAAGAGGGAGATTCAGAGGCACAAAACAACTGAAGCAATTTTATAAAAGCTATTAAGAATTCAAGTGACAGTTTCAAATCTAATGACTGTGTATTGGAAGATAATTGTGACAAGAACATTGCTTACCAGCACAATTAGAAGATGCGAAATTCAAATGAAGGGATGAAGCAAGGAAGACTAAGAGCATGGGCAAATAAATTGAGAAATAACCAGGCAAAGATTAGCAAAGAACATGTAAATGCCAGTCAAGACAGCTTAGAAAGCCATGAGCCCTCAGGTCAAGGACAGTTGGAAATGCTGTTGGTACTTTACATATACAAATACAGAAGTATGCCTACATACAGACATATAAGATGAGGAAGTATTGTGTTCATGTGCATCTTAACACAGTATATTAATTTACAAAGAAGAATTAAATAAAAGAATTAAAAGCATTCAAGATTAAACCAACAAATTATTAATCACATCTGGCAGTTAGGCTGAAAATTGCTGCTTTTGTCCTTTTTGGATCACAGGAGGTTTTATGGATGCCAGATGTGCACACCAGTTTCAGTATTTCTTCACTTGACATAAGGAAAAAGCAATTGCTACCTCCTTGGGAGTGCTTCTGTGTTCCTCCAAGAAGCCATAAATGACAGCAATTGTTGCATATAACTGAATCTGCCCTGGCAAATATCGTTCCTCCCTGTGTTATACAAAAATCAATTTCACTGTAAAAAGCTCAGTGTATTCATTTCCTATAATGAAAAAACAAACAAAACAAAAACAAACAACAAAAACTTGTTATAGTTTCTAAGCCTGCATGTACTGTTGGAATAAAATAGTATGTGTGTTTGTACCTCTGTGTGTGCAGTAATTTGGTTAGTCTCTGCTTTGGCAAGCCCATGTCTTGAATGTTGAATGAAAAATGACACAGAAATTGTAGCTCGTTGCTCACAAATAGGAAGAAGCAGGTGAGGAGACCGTCAGGAAATATTCCACTATGCAGGTTCTCTGCTTTGCCCTCAGATGCTGAATTTGAGGGTTATGCAGTTAGCACGAGGGACAGCTAGAGGAGGTAACTGAGAGACAGGGAGAATTTATGTGGGGATATTAGATGTGAGAGAAGGATTATACAAACGTTTTGTGGTGAGACCTCACCTGATTCTGATTTCTCTGGTCTCGTGCTTATACAAATTGTGGCCTCGTTCTGTCACTTGAGGAGTAACTCTATTTAGGTCAGATGAATTACATTGAATAGAATTCCTGCAAGATCAGATTTGGGCCTAATTTGTTGAGCTTCAGTCCACTGCAGCTTGTCTCCTTTGGCTTTGAAGTCTGAAAGGATATGGAGAGTGAAAGCCAGCTGTCAGAGCTGTCCCATCCGATTTCACAGCAGGGTTACAAATTCCTAGTGGGAAACCTTAACGAAATTAGTTAGACTCACTCAGCTTTTGAAAGAACCCATGCCTGAGTAGTGTGGATGTGTTGCAAAGACTTTGCAGAGCTCTGCATAGACTTAAGAATTCTAGGATAGACCATTTTGGAATGGACAGGAGCAGCCAGAAACAGCCACCTGTGCAGATGCACTTCACCTTCTGCCATCACAGAGTACAAGTACCACTCACATCCAACTTAAATTTACTCTGCAGAGTGTAGTGGTGTTCAGGTGCCCAGATTTTATGCTGTTGCTCAGTGCAGAAGAGGTTATGTATTTCCAAAGGACGCATCACCTTCTCTCATCATGCTATAGTCTGCCCTGAAGCTGTCACAGTGACTTATGGCAATACTTTACAGTGGGAACAAACTCTTCCTAGTTCTGTCATTGAACCCAGGTATTTATAGAGTACCTATAAATCAGGAGCAATCCAAGGAGCTTCACAGTCGATATTTATGTCAGCAACATTGGTATTGCAGGCCTCATCACGTTTACAACTGTCTACAGGCTGGAGAACTTCTGCCTATTAGTACATTAAAAAGATTAAATATGTGAATGTATTGCAATCTCTAAGCAAATACAGGAATAAACAGAAGGGGTCAGATTTTTAAACATGCGGCATGTAATAAGACTACACCCGTGAACGAGGATTAAATTCAGATTTACACTACTGTGTTCCAGATACCTGCCCTGAATGCGGCAACTGCTGCGATTCCTACATCAGACAAAGCTGCAGAGGTCTCAGTCCAGACATCGCTGTCCTTCCCTGCCCTTCTACCCTCCTCGTGGTCTGAGCAGACACATATTGCACGGGTTTGGCAACAGGATTTATTCACACTCTTCTTCTGCTCTGCTCCTAGGGGCGACTGGCTGCTGGGATTTGTATACAGAACCTCTTCTGTCCAGATCAACGTTGCAGGCCTCCAGCCAGTCGACTTGGATGACAGGAGGATGGTAAACATGGACCTTTCGTCTGTAGTAAGTAGCGCTTCTTATATCATCAGTTTTTGTCAGCTGCCCTTTGCTTGCAGCACTGTAACCTCACACTCATCGATTAGGAGATGACAAGATACTGCGGAGAGCACCTCTGTGTACATGGTCCCTCTTTCCTTTCTTTGAGATAACTCTTATCTCAGACTTCACTATAGATTTTGTTGGCCCAGACAGCACTCAGTATTGAGCAAAATAATGAGAATTTTTCCTCTCTTGCTGGATATCTTTGGGGTTTTTTTGTTCTGAAATATCTCATACTGGAGACAGACAATGCCATTATTCTCTTGCTGTCTTGCAAGCCCCCAGTCAGTGGGTAGGTAGGATCAGCAGCTGAGAAACATGGAGCTCAAACACCCAACTGTGGAACAGGTGCAACCTGCAATCTGGTCTTGGTGGAGTCTTCAGCGCTGTTCAGGTTCATCCAGGGTCAAGTTTGTAGGCCTTGTACCTTGGTCCCCTGGGCTGCACTGATGCCGTGGTGCAGGAACCAGTCTGTAATTACAGAAGCTCTGTGATACTGCCGGCTGGTTTGCCAGGTCCTGGCCTGGGCTGCCGCCTTTTTGGAGTGGAGGTCTCGCGCAAGCAGGAAGCGATTCACCTGGTTGTCTCTAGGTATTTAGTTTCCTCAAAGCTATCTGGTGTCATTAATGATAAGTCACTATATCATAGGTCTAGCCGTATTCAACCCAATTACCTTAAGCAAACTAATGATCTTACTGCCTTATCTTTACTCATGAGCGAGCTCTTCCACAAAAAATAATGCGAATTTAGCGTGTGTATTAATTTTCACAGTAATCTTGGACATGCAATTTTGTTTCTATGTATCTTAGATGTTTTAATTCATTTTTCACTCTCTGCAAACTGGACTGAAGAGGCTCAGCACAAAGCTGAGGATACTTCCATGGGCATTGTTCCTGCCACGACTCCTCCCAAATGTCCCCACAAGCTGGTAGCGATTGTCAACGTTGCTCTGCAGCCAAAGGCACTTTTAAGCGCTTTCAGATATTTTTGAGCACCAGCCCACTGAGCCTATAAATATGCAACTGTTACCAGCTCATTTCATTCATTATAACTGAGCTATGTACAGCCCCTGCCAGAAAACACAGGACTTAATGCTGTACAGATAAAACAGAGACTTTGCAGAACAAAATACAGGCTTCCCAGAAAGCAGTGGTATAGTAGAGGCTTTTAAGCATGGTCCAGTACTGTAGCTGTTCTCGTATCTTTGCATCTTACTGGGTTGTCGTGGACAGCATTTCCACATGCTCTTACATCTAGTTTTTCACCATCCTCAGATGGTCGCCTGCGAGCAGCGGCATCTGTTGCTGACGTGAAAAGCAAAATGGCCAAAGATGTTAAGCAGCGGTGGCATTAGGGTGACTTTTCCTGACAGTTCAGTCTGTTTTATTCTCCTCTTCTTGACTTCTCTTCAGAGACCCTCTTTCTGTTGACCTTCTGCTTCCTGCACTCTGAAACCCCCTGGAGTCCTGCAGACTTTATCCTGCCTGGCTCACAACAGCCTCTCCGCTTTTCCCCCAGAGGAGCAGTATTTACATTTCAGCTAAATGAATAATGCTTGCAGAGCTGCTATCTGCTAATCTCCTATTGTTGTACATCTGTATCCATGCTGCACGATGCCAACAGACAAATCCCAGTGCTGTTCTCATTTCAGAAAGAGCTGACACTTTCACTTGCTTAATCTTACTGCAAAGCATTGGGGGGAATAAAGAGCAACCCCCACAGGGGGAAAGACTATATTAAGTAGATGTCATTCTCTTGATCCATTTTCCAGACCATGGAGCTTTATGAAAAGAAATACACTGCATTCTTGTGAACATTTTACAAGTAAAAGGAGCAAGAACAGGGAAGGAAATATTCAGGGGCAATATTTTTTAAAGTGGCAAGAAAGCCAAGATGGATTTTGCTGCAAACATAGTGCAGTAGCATAACAGAAATACAGAGAGAGATATTTTCTATAATAGGGACCAGCTCCATCCCTGCAGATGCCCTTGCTGGAGGTCACCGTGAGTCTCCTGCCAGGAATAAGAAAGGACAAGCTGTGATAGAAGAATAAAGCATAGCTGATGCAATGGTGTTCAGCATGAAAATATTGTGCAAGCAGGCAGCCTCAGCATTTTAGGCATCTCCCAGTCCATCCATAGTGAAAACTGGACTGGAACCAAAGAGCTGGGTTGTCTTTGCTGTGGTAGCACCAGAATCCTCAAATGAGTGGAGGACTAAGAGACCTCGGTATAAGCAGGAATTCACCTTCAAGGCATTTATTGCATGTCTCTCTTAATTAGTATGTTTTTTATCTGACTGTCAGTAAAACTGAGAGAAAAATGTCCTCCCACTCAGCAAATGCAGTTATAAAAGCCTTCCTAATGGTTACAATGGCACTGATTTATTCAGTAGATTTATTTGACAGCGCCTGTTACAGAGACCGAGGAAGTAACTGAGCTGTAGTGTATTAGATTGATTGCTGTTTGTTCAAATGGGATATTGTAGATTACATTTTGCATTAACATTTGAATATTGCAGAACTGCTCAGAGTCAGAACATAGGCAGAGCATTTTCATGGAGGCTCACAAGTCAGGAATGGGTACTTAAGTTTCTCTGGGCGGTTTTACCACAGCAGAAACCAGGGATGAACTTGCAAGCTTAAGGGCAGTAGGAATGTGTGGCTGGAAGTCTAGTAGAGAGCATGGGTGGATCATGACAATTATTGCAGCAGTCAGTACTGTTCTCTTGTTAGTCCAATATGAAAACAGTCTTAAACAGCTTTAGACTACGATTAAGTTTTGCATTGACTTTAAGACTCCTTCCTTTCCTGTGCTTTCGATGGCAGCTGAATTCTCCTTTTCCTATTGTGGATGGCAGCTGCCTACCTGCTGCCAGTGCTCACAAATCCCTGTAAAGGCAACACGTGGCAACACCAACTGAGAGTAAACACCTGGCGTGCCAGAGCCGTGCTCTGTACAGCCCACAGACTAAAGATACACTTTTCAATCTCTAGAGCAGCGATTGCAATGGTACGGAGAATGCTGATACATTTCACAGCCATATTCTTCTCCTGCGGCATCTCTGCACAGTGGAAGGCAAAACAGCAGAGTTTCTTTTTAGAACAATCCGTATCACACAGCAGCACACTGTTGCTTTATCCCTCTGAGATACCTCAGAAGCTTTTTACCTCTTCTTTTCTTTGCTGCTCTAAGTGAGCAATGGGAAAGCCCTCTTTATGACAATGATTACAAACCAACCATAAAATCGTGTAAGTTGGAAAAGACCTTCAAGATCATCAAGTCCAACCATTAACCTGGCACTGCCAAGCCCACCACTAAACCATGTCACTAAGCACCACATCTCCACGTCTTTTAAATACCTCCAGGGATGGGGACTCCACCACTTCCCTGGGAAGCCTGTTCCAGTGCTTGACCACCCTTCTGGTGAAGAAATATTTCCTAATATCCAACCTAAACCTCCCCATGCGCAACTTTTCCTGAGTTCCAGCCAAAGCTCTCTGTTCAGCCAGGCTGGTCTTCCCCACCAGCTCATCTTTCGGCACGTGGGGACAGCCTGCTCCTGTACCTTCAGGATTTCCTTCTTGAAGGATGTCCAGCCCCCCTGAACCCCCTGGACCCTCAGGGCTGCCCCGCAAGGGACTCTAGCAACCAGGCTCCTAAACAGGCCAAAGCCTGCCCTCCAGAAGTCCGAGGTGGCAGTTCTGCTGACCACCCTCCTTACTTCAATGAAAATTTAAAACTCATTATTTCATGATCGCTGTGCCCCAGATGGCCTCCAACCATCGCATCACCCACCAGCCCCTCTCTGTTCGCAAACAACAGGTCCAGAGGGCACCTTCCCCAGTGGGCTCCCTCACCAGGAAGGTCCCTCCCGCATGCTCCAGGAACCTCCTGGACTGTGTCCTCCCTGCTGGACTGTATTTCCATCAGACTCCTGGTAAGTCAAAGTGCCCCACGAGAACAAGAGCTAGCGGTCGTGAGACTTCTCCCAGCTGCTTACAGAGCATTTCATCTGCATCTTCACCCTGGTCGGGTGGTCTATAATAGACTCCCACCAAGGTATCTGCATCGTCAGCCTTCCCCCCGATTCTTGCCCAGAAGCACTCGACCCTATCGACACCATCGTTAAGCTCTAGACTAACTCAGGAATAACTGATTTTTCTTTCCAAAAGCTGTCTTAGAGGAGGGGCCTGGTATTCCCATTATGAGGGAAGGCAAACAAATCCAAGGCAGTCTGGCCTTCAGCCAAGCAGGTACCCAGCATACATGAATACCGTAAGCAGATGAAAAGTCTGAATTTTGTGAAATCCAACTGATTTGGCACTTTTGTGACTTGGGCTTTTTTCCCCTAAATGCATCAAACTGTGTTTTGTTCCCCTGCATTCCCAAGACTTGCAGGAAAGAATTAATTGTCGTTACGAAATGCGGATTAATTAAGAACCCTGGGAAGTTCAAAAGGCAAAAGGTTGCCTATGTCTCATTACACCTTTGTTTCATTTGTTTCAAATGAGCAGTGCCACCTCCCATGGTGACAGGCATTAACAGGATCAGAAAAGCAAGAGCTAGGAGCAGAACTTGGCTTCAGGCAGCGGCTCGAAGGGGCCCAGAGAGCCTTCTCTCAGATCTGGGGAGATCTCTGCAAGCCTTTTGGGAAACAAGTCTACGTGTCTGCTTGGCTCTGAGGTCACAGGGATGATTTCTTCCTCTTCACATGTCCCTACAACCCTGGAGTCATCAGTGGCTTAGTTTTCTGTGATCCTTCTTGCTGTTGATTTGGGAATTCCAAGAATCACACATTGAATACATATTAAATGAATGTTTCCCTTTGGGATGCAAGCAGAGGGTGCTGGCAATATCAGTATGTTAGAACAGAGGAAGAAACTGGAAAACCTTTTCCATAAAGTGCGTGCAAATGGACCCATTAGTAACTTGCAGTTTGTTTTTGCTTTGTGGCAGAAAAAAACCTCAAAAGCCCATGTCCCTCCTTGCTTCAACACAGATGTATTGCTTCACCTTGGTGTACGCTTTGGGAGGCTGGGGGTATTTAGCTGCTTCTGAGAGCAGAGAGAACCGTTTTATGGTACTCCCTGAGCCTTTACTCCATAAGGCTGGTGCCAAAATTCACATACGTGCTGCCACTCCGAAGCAGTGTGGTGCCAGAACAGCATGGCCTTCCTGCAGATTTATAGAAGTAATTTTCCCATTTCCTCCATTGTGCGTGGAACATGTGGGTATCGTTTCATGGTGGACTTCCACAACATCTGTTTGAGCGTGTACAGTGTTCAGAGACCCCAACAAAGAGAGAGAGACCCTGGGCAAAGCTGAATGGCTGGGACTGCACCCCTCGCCTTCAGAAAAGCTGAGATTAAGTGCCACATTGTAGAAAGATCCACAAGTAGTTTACATTTACATCTAATAAGTTCAACAAACGAAATTTGCTATTCCACTTGAGTAACCAGCAATGTTTTCATACCATGACATCTTTCTCCCATGGAGCCTAAGAATTTACATCACTTTTCACCTTTTATAGAGCTTCTTTTACATTGCATATATATCAGAGCACCTTGCATTTGGAAACAGGACTGCTCTTGCAAAGCCAGATGTTGCAGACTCATTCTTGACAGGTTTGCGGTGAACACATTTGTAGCTGTTGACTTTGCAAGCAGCTCACCTGATCACACAGACCCTAGTCCAGCAAAACAGCCAGGAAAAGCAGTGGGAATTTTCCCTAAGTAGTGTTAATTACATTTGGTTCTGCAAGGGTGGCTACACAAAGCACGGTAAGGTGAATTAAGGATAGAGAATTCAGCTTTCTATCTCCTGTCTTATGTTGGAACACAATCGCTAATTCTGTATAATTTTTGTGTTCAGTTTTGAACTTTGTTCCTAACCTCTTCAGCTAACATGGAAAGAAAATTCAGCTGCAACATCCAATTAAAAGTGTTAATCAAGGGGAAGACTGACTTAGCTGACACATTGTGTACGTGAGGTTTTTCTCCTGCAGCACACTTTCAGCTAACGTGTTTGAGATCTCGCAATTACAACAGCACATATTATTGATGTTAGCTGCCTGTAGCTGAAAACACCATGAGGCTTACCGCTGCCTGCCGCCCCAGCGACACTAGGGTGAGGTCAGGGCTTAAACTGGCTGCAGTCCCAGTGTGATGGTTCTGTAGGAAATCACATTGCTAAGGAGAGGTGTTGCACTGCTCCATAGCTTTGGAAATTTCCCAAATGCCCAAGACTTCTTGCCCAGACAGATTATTACCATCAACTCATAAGGGGTGAATAAGGTGAGAGCAGGTCATTGTCCCCAGAGACAGCAGGAATTCCCTTAGCTAACCAAAAACAATCTTGTTTTGTGGACTTCGGCTGAGAAGTTGGTTTGAAAGCCACGAAGACGGTAACATTTCAGCTGCCAAATCTTGTGTATTCCTGGAGCAAGATGGGGAGAGGGAGGGTGATCAGTCCCTTTTGGTGTTACAGAGGAGTCATCCTCCACTGCAGGCAGGTCCTGTTATATCATCCTGACTATGGAGACTGAATCTCATCTCAGTGTTTTCATCTGGACTCTTGAAAAATTCTCCATAATCCTGGCTTGATCAGTATAGCAGATATTTTGGATCACTAGTGGACTGCTGTAGTTTATAACATCAGATGCCTGGGTCCCCTAAGCTACTTCTAGGAACACTCCAGTTCAATACCTCAATCCAGTCTTCGTTTTGGGAGATCTCTTTTCTTCTGAGGCCAAGAGATGATGTTCAGATTACTCCCCAGTGATAATTATATGCACAGTTGATGCTGGGCCTTTGAAAACATTCTTTATAGCATCTAATGTAAATAATTTGCACTTGGATTAGCACTGAAAAATAAGTATTTGATTATAGCCACCTTAAAAGTGAGTGGCATGTTTTGCAACTTTGATATAGCTGGAAAGACTCTCGAGTGTTCAGACACCAACCCGATAGCTAGAGAAAAGAACCAATTCCACTTCTGGTAGTTGTCAGAGCATCAGCAAAATAAAACCAGTCACCAGCAGCTGTGCAAACGGTTGAAAAATTCATGGCTCAGTGTGCGGAGCGTGTTACCTGTGAGCAGAAGGCCACCTGTGAAGGTACCTTTCCCTTGAAACTCTTTCAAGGGCTGTCTTATTGATCCAGAATTTATGAAGCTCCTTCTTCCTAACTTTATCCTGCCCGTCATCGCTGACATACAGCTGCTCTCCATCTCGCCCCCTTAGGGCTTCAGGCTTCCCAAACTGATTTCCTCCATTTACTTCCTCTGTTTTCTTGTTGTATTCTGTGTTTCACTCCTCTCCATCAGTCCTCTTGGAATTGGTCAAGGTAAATCGAGAGTAAAGCTGGCAGAGTTTTTCAGCAGTGGACAAATCCAGCAAAAGAAAGTGTTCACTCAGAATTTTCAACACTGACATGTTCCCACAAAAAAACCCAAACATATCAAAGTTTGATGGGAAAAGTCCTTGGAAAAAGTTACTGCATTGGCGTGAAGCTGCCTGAGTGCTGTCTGAGGGTAACATCCCTCAGTTATTGTCCCGGAGGTGAGAATGACTTGATCAATAAGTTGTGGCTGAAAGATGATTGCATGTAAAAATTACAGTCTTGCTCAAGACATGTTGCTGTAATTGAAGGAGAACTTTTACCGGTCAAGTTAATTGTTAAATGAGGAGAAAAATAAGAATCGAGCGACTTAGTCTACTCACAAAACTGTAATTGTGCGAAGGACTGATTTAGAAGCAAAGCCTATTAGCTACAGCTGAATCATGCTCCAATCTTTATTCCGTCAGTTTTTCAGAGCAGAAATAGAAACATTAAAGAGGAATAATGCAAATGACATTGACAGTATTTTCAAAATAAATTCAGCTCTATAGAGTTTTCCTCAAATATGTTTTTATTAGCTTCTCCTCTGCTGGAAGCGAGAATTGCTAATGCTCAGGATATACCTATAGTGCAACACAGATGCCAGATTCACACTTTTTAATAAATCCATTTAAATGACAGCTTCTGAATCAGTGGATGTGTTCACTGCCCTCACTTTTGAAAACATTGTTTCCTAAGAACCCAAACAGAAGAATTTTATTTCTATTTTAGCTTAATTCAGCCACAGCCTCTTTCCAGGTTTGTTTCATGTTCTTCTCGTTCTCGCTATGGGAATCTGCTCTGCCACTGGCTTTTGGCAGGTCCAGCCATATTCCCCAGCTTGGGCAGCGTAAGATCTTTGCCAGAAGCTCTCAGAAAACTGTGGAAAATAGATAGGACATTTTCCACCAGGCTGAATGCCCTCTATCATGCTGGATATACCCAGCACTCTGAATTAAGGCTTACGCTGACACATGGGAATAACTCTGAGCAGAGGAGCCTGCCAGCTTGGCAGGGATGACTGCATTTTGAGTGATAACCTGGCATAGCTTGAGAGTCCTATAATCAATCAGGCTTTGCCACCATCTGGAAGAGGACGGCTGCATGGCTTTGGAGGCAGTACCCAGAACTGAGGATTTTTTTGGAAAGGAAGAGTGGCATGCGAGTTTCTTCCCTTCTGTACCAATGCCACGCCAGAACTGGCTGTCAGTTTATTTCAGCGCGCAGGGTTGCGCTCCGGTTCTCTTCCTGAAAGACAAATTCACTGCCACTGTTGGAAACGGAGAGGAAACCCAAGAGTTGAACGGGCAATTGCAAGAGTTGCTGAGCTGGCTTTATTGAGATATGCCACCCGGAGGCAGTTTGCATTTCATTATGTGTGTACACAAAGTGTCTGGCACCATAGTGGGAAGAAAGCACTGCTGAAAAGTGAGGTGTGATGATTAGCTGAGCTTCAGAAACTGCAGCTCACTCTGTTAACTCTTTTCATCCAACACAAAATACCATTTTCTATTAAAACAGACAGTATTTGCCAAAAGGGAATCCTGAAACTGCAGTGGCCTCCAAGATAGTCTTTACTGCTCCTGCTGAAATAACAAAGCCCTGGAGAGATGTTTTAACTTGAGGGTATCTTCTTCCTGCACAATAAAGTTGCTTTTTGGATGTAATGGGCTCAAAACAAGTCAAAGAGGTGAAATTCTGAGCCATATTAATGACCTGCGCTCCTGTGACTTGCAGAGGGTACCTGTGCGTGCTCCACTCGTGCTGCATGCCTCCTGTGCTCCTCAGGGATCCTCTGCAAATCCCTAGGATGTTTGGTCAAGGAGAGCAGGAGGAAGGCACAGCCCAGCTGCTCTGTCCTGTATCTGTCCCTGCAGGTGACAGAGGCCAAGGGAACCCAGCTGAGCTCTGGCAAACTATGCAGCCCTGCAAAGCAAAGCGCTCCGCACGCTGTGCCAGGCTTTGGAGCCGGTGTGCACTCCTTGCCTTGGCTGCTTGGGATCGGCGGCGGAGCTCTTTTTGTAGGAAGCTGGACAGGATCTTACAACAGTTGGCTCTGGAGTAAGCAAAGACTTCTTCTGCCATATTGAGCAGAGTCCAAAAGAGCTGGATAGATCCTGCGTTGCTGCTCTATCCGTTCTCTTGCAACGCTGGGGAAAACCAACTGCAAAGGCAATTGAGCAGAGCCGTGGAGATTGCTCTGGCTGACCATTAATGGAGAGAGCTGCGTGGTAACTGCAAATGGATTCCATTATCATCCTTTCTCAGACACGCTGATCGCTGTCCCCTGTCCCTCTCCAGCTAGAAGTGCTGTCGTTAGCATGGGGAGCAGCATCTGCGCTGCAGAGCTCACAGCTCGCCTTGCTACAGTGGCCACCAGTGAGTTGGTTGCAGGCCCAGGGATGACATAATTTGTTTTCAAAGCTCCCATAAATTGAACTGTGTTTTTATGACACCATAACCAGAGGCACTTATTGCACCAAACAGAAAGACTTCTATTTGAATTTAATAGATGCAGCTGATAGGCTTAACGATATTTTGGATGCTTTTTGGGTGGATTTGAACTTGAAAACTTTTCCAAACTTACTGAACTGGCGCCTCCTTTCAGCTGCCCGATTGATCCAGCTGAGCGATGCTATCGCCTGTAGTTCTTTGGAGATCTTTCGGTGCCGTGCCATAGTCCTGCAGCAGAATTAGTGACACAGACGGCTGGCTTGTGTTTTCTAATGAGTCAAAGCAACCATAAAATCAGATATACCAGGGGAGAAGTCACCTAAGCACACTGATTTTCATTTCCTTGTAACAAGCAGAAACATATTTGCTTTGGTTACAAGAACACTTTTCTATTCCATTTATTCTTAAATGCTTCCTGCACTTTGTTCTGGAAAATATTAAAACAATTCTTTACTTCCCTGTAAAATTTTATTGTCCCTTACAGTGTTTTAGATGTTCCCATCCCATCTCCAGTGCAGCCTACCAGTGGAGGAATTCAGCTTTGCAGATAAAAACAGGCTCTTGAGAGATGAAATTGCTGAATTTTCCCACCAGGCTGGCTTCACAGTGGCAAGGCAGTATGTTTGCTGTTCTTTTGCTGGTGGCTCGGTATTTAATATCACAATATAGCAGAGAAGGAGTCCTGCCTCCTCCTGTGCTGCTCAGGGCTTGCACTGGGCCGGCTTTGTGGGCTATCCTGGAAACAGCAGTGGGTTTCCTTTGAAGAGATGTCGTGGTGCTGGCAGACCTGCAGTAAGGGACAGACTTTCAGGAGGGTCAGCTTCTCTTTTAGCTGCGTGAGGAAAGGCTCAGCTCTTCAGAACTGCTCCTATCCAGCGTCTCTCAGCGATCGTGGTGCTCGAGGAAGAGGAGTTCCCCATGGTTTTAGTGGAAGCTGCTGGATAATGAAGCGTTATGAAAATCTAGCCCTCAGGGTGGCAGAGGAAATTTGTTCTGACTCATGACTAGGTGAGAGAAGAGGCTGAGAGGTCCCCAGGTGGTGGCCAGGGCAGGCAGCTTGCGGTGACTGTAGAGGTTTCAGAATACAGCAAAGCAAGAGGCTTCAGCAACCCCTCCCAGTAAGTCCATTTCTTCCTTGTTTCTCTCTGCCTTGTCCAACGCTGCACTCATTTCTTTTTTAGCACCAAGCCTTCCCACTGTGTAGGGAGTTCATGCTTTTTCAGAGAACATGTACGCATCTTAACAGCCAGTCCATTAGCCCTTCAATGGTTATTTTAATTAACTAATCTGTTCAAAACATCAAGAGCCTGTTGAGCCATCTGGACTGATGAAAGTCACATATTGCATTACTAATGTGCTGATTAAATCCTTCATTTTGCTCCAAGTCCTAAGCGCCTCCAAACGTTCCCACTCAAAAACTGTTTGAATTTTGCCCGTGCAGGAAAGGAGGCTGGTGTTAGGGTTGGGGAGAGGTGCTGGTAACCCTGCTGGCCGCACAGCGAGGCAGGGTGCCCAGGCACCAGCCAGCCTGTGGGACTGAGCCGGCAGGGAGTGCAGCGGGGGGCCGGGGCTGCTCTGCAAAGGGCTTTCACCGCCTCGTACGAGCAGCCAGCCCCTTCCTGGGGTGCTCCTACACGTGGCCGGGAAGCGGGAAACCCAGGGCTGTGGTGGTGGGTGTTCCCCGCTGTGGAAATTCCCTAATTACTAGTAAGGTTGGGGAAAATAGGAGGTGGTGTTACCTGAGACAGCTTTCTGGCGGGGTCAGGAAGGATGTAAAGTGTTAGAAATTGAATTTACCAAAGATGTTAAATATCTGAGGATGCAAATCAGACCCCTGAAGCTGTGCTGAAATCTGTAGGCCGGCTGGTGCATGCACCATCAAAATAGCCCCAGCTCAGCCTCCCCGCGCTTTTCCCCTCCACAGAGAAACCAGCTGGAAATCCACCTGGCGCTCACAAGCGCTTCCTCCCATCTCGGCTGTGAGCACAACAGCCAAGGAGCTCTGAAGGCTGCTCTCTGGCAGAACCTTTGCTGTCGCTGCCTCAGACGCTGGGTTTGCACAGGACCCCTGACACAGAAGGGACCTTCTGCCTTCCCAGCCAGGTAGCCTGCTGTGGATGACAACGACGACCTGCGGAGGAGGTTTTCTCTCCCTCCTGTGCCCTGACTGGAAGGACGCATTCCAACGTCCCTCTCAGAAGGGTTTATCTTATCATGGAAATCACCTTACAATAAAAATGTGTGGGGTTTTTGCATGTGCTGTTGACTTTAATGTGGTTTATGAACCCATAACTCTCAGGCTCCCGGTTTTATATGGTGTGGGACAGATCAGTGCACCTTCCGGCCAAGAACCTTAACACGCTCGGTAGCTGCTGTGAGATTTAATGACTATATTCTACTTTAAGTAAGATAATTTTTGCTTTTACAAGGCAGCTAAGGCACAGGAAGGACACGTAATTTAGCAGAGAACAAGGGGCTGAACTAAGACAACTTGTCTCCTACCTGGGTGTCTCTCACTGTGGCACATCGCCTCCTCTCTTACTCTTGTGGCACCCAGAGTCTGGGGGTTTGTAACTCAGCAATGTTACAAACATTGTAACGATGTTACTGAGGAGAGGCAATGCAGCAGCAGCAGCAGCCGGTTCAGGTTATTCAGTGGACAGCTGCGTTTTTCAGACCTCATTCTTCCAGCCTTTCAGAGCTAAACCCAAACCTCACGACAGTGCTGGCTCTGGAGATGAAGGACTTGACGGAGCTGCGCTCCCTGCAGCTTCCCCACTAACAGGACTCTTGTTGCTTGCAGGTAAACGGCCACCTGGACTATATGAAGCAAATGGACACGATCCTAAAAGCTGTGGGCATTAAAACCAAGGAGTGTTGTCCAGAAGAGAAGGGCAGCGGCAGCCTTTTCTCCCCTCCAGCCAAGAAATCACAGCGGGCAGCGGGCCGCGAGGCTCCGGAAGAGGAAAACACGGTGCGAGAGGAGGATGCGGCCGATGGTGAGGCTCTCCCGGCCGGCCGTGCTCAGCACCCTGATGCTCCCAGCTGTCTTGGGGGAGAAGCCTCACTCCCCTGCCCAGACTGTTCGAACAGTGGGGACGGCAAGAAAGAGGCAGCAGGCAAAGGAGCAAATTAGAGCTCTTTGTGTTAGGCAGAGATGCTCCGCCAGCACTAAAACCGCTTTCAAAGCACCATCCTGTTGCAGCAGGATTCCCAAAGGAGCACTGGTGGAGCCGGCAGAGCTGTAGCTGCCGTTTGCAGACCCTCCCGAGAGCTTGGAGCGTGGCAGCGGCGTGTTGCTGCATCAAAGCTTCTGGAGCAGCCACCCACGGCATCTCCCATGGACAAGGAAGGGCTGGTTCCTGCCTGAATCAGCACTGCTCAGGAAGTGGCGGCACTTCCCTCCTCACACAAACCGCGTTGGTTCTTGAGGGAAGCAGCTGTCACCGTTAGGGACTGTGTCTCTGCTATGTAACTCCTGGGAAAGCAGGTGGCTCTGCAGGTATTTTTAAGCATATCATGGAGAGGGGCTCGTCACTAGGAAATTAAAACCATTTTTCCCGCAGTGGTTGATTGGGGTTTTGGTTTCATGTGAGCAGGTGTGCTGCGGGCTCTGGCTGCCCGGCTATGTACGTCTCGGCGTCCCCGCTGCGGCTCCGCTGACGGGGCAGGCGTACGGCTCGGGCTGCCTGCCCTTCTTCCCCTCAGTCCTGTCAGAAACGCGCGTTGAGACCCTAGGTGAAAGACAGCAGAAGAAACAGAGCGGGCTTTTTATGATTTATTACTTTGTGAAATTTCCTCCCAGGCTTTGCAAGCCAGCAACCCACAGAGACTTTTGTTTTGTGTCCCACACACTTCTCCAGCCTTAAAAGCCCCCTCTGGACATATTTTTAATTGGCTTAGAAGAAAACCAATACTTGGCATAGGATAAATATGAATCTGTTTGATTTCTACCTCCCTTTATAAAAGCGGATTGGCATCCGCTCTCTTCTCCCCCCTCTCAAACCGGAGGGAGGGACCCTGCTTTACATCCCCGGCCTTGCAGAATCTTCCAGAACCCTACGGGACTGATCCACATCTTCCACAAAAGGTCCCTCTCTGGCCTGTTTTGCTGCTGAGCCCAAGGCAGCACATCCAGCGGGAGCACGGCGAGGACAGGCCCCAGCTGAGAGCACCCCTGTGCTTCCCTGCTTCAAAACAAGCGCCGAGGGGTGTCAATACCCTCCCACACCCACACCTGGAAGGTCTTGTTGAGTCACAGGGGGAAATACTGCGCCTGCAGCTTCCGATTTCGGTTCACACCGAGTCCTCCTCCCTCCCGGTTCCAGCACCAGTTTAACCAGCACCACCTCTCCCTTCTCTCCCCGGACCTTACCTGCCGATTATTGCTCACGGCGTGGGAAACGCGGCGGTTTCTGGGGGCAGCGGTGCAACCTGGCAGCGTGCCATGGCTTTGGCTGCAGCACCCGGCTCTTCCTGTCCCCCCGTCCCGCCACCGAGTCCAGTATTCACACTGGAATTTGAGCTGTGATCAAAAGCAGCTTATTTAGCAAGTCCAGTTTCCATATGACGCCAGGAACACCATTAATAAACACCTTTTCTTGGTTTTCTCTGTCATTTGAGAGACGTTATAGCTCTTTGATCATATTCAGGAATACATCTGTCTTGAGATAGCTGGGCCGTCGACCAGCTACTTCCTACCTGATCCTGAAACTACATTATTTCATCTCTGCCTCTGGCATGATGCCTTGCTGCGGGGCGACGGGAGATATCCCGACACAGGCTATGGGGTCCCACCACGGTGGGCCCGGCGCGCTGCTCGGCGGTGCTGCTGCCTGCGGGGAAGGGGCTTGACTTGTCCACTGCACCAGAGGATTTGTCCCCAAGCAAACGCCTCGTTACAAAGAATTGGCTCGATGAGGGTAGTGCATTATTGCTTTCGGACATCTGGCTTGAGGAGGCTGTCTCTGTTTCTCCATCTCCTGCAGCCTGTCTCTGCGGAGCCACCCACCCAGTGGACCTTCGGAGTTTGTCGTGGATTTTTCTGCTCCTTTTTAACTGGAGTTGGAGTCGAAGTATGTTTTTATATAAAGCCATTTGTGGAAAGACGCACATCTTTACCTTCGTGCTTGATACCAAACTCAAGCTACGTGGCCACAGCTACGTGGCAAAAATGTATTGAACAGTTTGATGTTTGAACCTGTGCTCAGTTCTCCTTTGTCACGGTCGTTTATCACTGACCGCTGGGCCGGCCGTCAGCTGCAAGGGGATTTGTGGCAAATAAATGTCAAGTTACTCATAAAAACACTTGTTGTTCAGTTCTGGAATATACGTGGGCAACGTGGAAAGAAAACTAATGAGACTGGCTTGGCGTGTGGCTGCTTCTTGCAGCACCCCGTACCCAAGGGACACTCTGTGTTCATTTCTCTGTGTGACCGTGAGTTCCAGGAGCACCTTAGGGTGCCGCAGGCAGCGCGGGGTGCGGGGTGTGAGGCCAGGGAGGGCACAGCAGCCAGCGGCCAACCTGCCTCTGCGTCTGAAAGGCACTTGAGGAAGACTTTGCTAAAAGCATTTATTATTTTTTAAGTGCCCACTTACCACACTACTCGCTATTCCCCCTGCTTGTGGCTCTGTGTGTATGTTGGGGGAGGGGGCTGGCATTGTTATTTAAAAGACAGTATTTGTTTAGATTCTTATTTGAAGCAGGGGGAGGGGGGGAAGGTGTGTTTTCTAACAGCATCATCTAAAAATTGATGGATTGTCAGAGCGCAGTGTGATGGTCGGATGCCAGAAATAGGAAGCTGTAGGATGAAATCTAAAGGGAAGCTGATCTCGTTACTTACTACTGTCAGGATATCCACGGAACCACCACCGCGGCGAACGCCCACTCTCTTGCTGCATCTGCAGAAAGCAGCGCTGGACGTTTTGCATCAAATTTAATCCCCCGTAGTGCAGGCTGCTCATGACCAAACACGGTGGTTTCGCTGTGTTGCAGTTTGGCAGGAAACCGAGGCAGGGAGAGCCCAGATCAGGTGAGGGAATTAAGCTCCAAGGAGAAGTGACGTTCTGTGGCCTGAGGCGGCCCCAAACCCCTTGTCCATGAGTCTCGGGACGTGGTTTCCACCGTTCCTCTGGGCACACTGCGTAAGGGAGGCGATCGGCTGAGCCGTGTCAGCGGAAGCTGGAAACCTGGCCTGAAGTTTAGGGAGCCGGAGGCTGGCGGAAGCGTCAGGCGCCCGAGGTTCGGACTAACTGGGGATGAAAAGGCCACAAGAAGCAGCTCTGGAAAAGGGCGAGGCATCGGTGACGGTGAGCAAAGGTGGCATGGACACAGAGAGAAACGAGGCAGATTCGTTCAGCGGTAAAATGCGGCTTTGCCGTTTAAACCTACCCGCCGAAGTGCTCGGTGGCAGCGCCTTCTCCGAGGAAATGCCGTCGTGTTTGGAGAGGGCATCGGGCAGCGAGGCGCGGGCAGGGAGAAGCCTTGCAGCAGAGCAGCCCCTTGGAGAGTTTGCACCGGGCTGGGGGACCCCTCCCAGCACACAGTGGCCCGTAACCCCCTGCCAGGCCACCCTGGCTCAGGCCACGGGGGTGCCGAGCTGCCTGGGCTGCGGCCCCGCGTCGAAGCGGTTGAGCAAGCGGGGGCTGGGGGCTGGGGGGCCACCGCCGGCCGGCAGCAGGCCCTGTTCATTCCCCAGTGCCCCGGAGTCAACCGAGTCGGTCTCCGCCTGCAGGGTGAGGACGTTCTTGAGGGACGTGGCGGCGCGTGGTCCGCTGTTGGAGTTCCTCATGGAGAGGGAGATGGCGCTGGGCCGGGGCTCCCCCGCGCGCCGGCAGCAGGGCAGGTACCTGCCCATGGCTCTCTTGAAGTCCCTCATGAAGAGCGGGTAGATGATGGGGTTCATGGTGCTGTTGCAGTACCCCAGCCAGGTCAGCACGTCGAAGAAGCCGGCCGGGACGCAGCTGCAGACCGCCTGGCGGGGGGACAGCAAGGGTTAGCAGCATCTCCCACCTCGGCCCCGATCCGGAGCGGTTTCCCAGGCATGCCAGCATTTCCTTTTTGAAGGAAACCTTCCAAACCCTTTTGAAGGGCTTTTTCCTGCCGTTGCTCCCTGAGGAAATTGCATCTTTGACCCCAGAGGCTCTCCAGCAAGACCCGCAGGTGTCTAAGATTGAGCCCAGCTGGATTCGAAGCGTAAAACTTCTGAAAACCCGACATAAGCCCGCCCGACGTGCTTACCTGCGTCACGTTGGTGACAAAGAAGGGGAGCCAAGCCACGAAGAACATGCCCAGCAGGATGCCCAGCGTCAGGCTGGCCTTCAGCGCCTTCTTGCTGTGCTTGGTGGCGAACCTCCTGCTCTCGCTGCCAGCCGCGGGCTGGCTGGGGGCGCGGGGAACCTGCAGCGGGACAGGGGGCGGTGGGCCAGCGCTTGTCCCCAGGCCAGAGCCACGGGCACCCCCGCCAGCCCCCGCCAAGGAAAGGGGCGTTTGGGCTGCAAATCCCCCACCGATACCCGCCGTTGTGCCCCGTCTCACAAGGGGCAGGAGGGCGGCGAGCGCCGCAGCCCTGAACCACAAATCAGGAAGAGGAAGCAACAGAAACACTCAACATTGAGAGTATTTTGGGGTTTTTTTACTGCAAAATAGTGATTTTTTAATACTGTTTTGTAATACTGTACATTAGGCTGTTCTTTTATAGAAAAATCCGACTCAGTCAATGTTTTGGTCAGGATAAAGCATGCCCTAAAGAGCAGCTCTAGCTGCTGATTAGAGCAGCAAACTACATTTTAAAAATTACATTTTTTTAAAAAAAATTACATTTTTAAAAGCAGGACATCAAACATTTCACCCTACAAACACCACAACTAACTCAGGCCTCTATCCACTCCTGCAGTCTGAAATTGTTATCTCAGCCTTCTGCCGGAATTACTTGAGGCCCCGTTGCCACTCAGCTTCCTACCCCAAAAGAGAACAAAAAGATGTTAAAAAATGAAACTCAGGGGTTCCCTGAATTTTGTTTTCAGCTCACACCCACCCCCCACACCAATGTGGGGCTCCCGGAGCCCGCGGGGACACTCGCCGCCGCTGAGCCACGGGGTGGGTGCTGGTTCGCCACGGCAGAGCAAAGCACCGAGCATCGCTCGGGGAGCCGGGCTGCAGGGCTGCGGAGGGTGAGTTCGTAGGGTCTGGGTGGAAAATAAACATTTTATGGTATTGCCCGTTGGTTCTTCCGTTCCCATTTTCCTTTGGGAAGCCTGGCACACCTGATGTGCGGGAGAGCTGGCCAGCTCAGAGCCCTGGCTCCTTAAAAGAAAGGAAAACAGCAAACTAAGTCGAGGTATTTAAAGGCAATTAAGTTTGTCTTTTTCCCTATAGGATATGAGGTCAATAAAGCCTATTACAAGGAATTAAAGCTGTTAGATTTAGTGGCAATTACCTTCTCCCGGAGAAACACAAACAAGGGCAGCCACGTTTTGGCTATAAAAACACACACGCCGGTTGAACCAGCGCTCGAGTACGGAAGCATTTTGCAGTTGCCGTTATAGACCAGGTGACAAAAACAGAAGCCGGCTGTTCAAAACAAGGTGCTCCCCAGAATTTGGTATGTGCTATTAATTAAACTCCTTCTCCCCCGCATGTCTCACACCCACCACGGCCCAGATTTACGAGTGGAAAGTCAGATAAGATTAAAACCCTCCGGGATGACGCTCGCCAAGAGTGGGGCGAAACCGCATTTATTTTGCACCACTGAGCGCTTTCGCCTGTATCTTAATTTATTTCTCTGCTTCTGCTCATGCCGTTACTGTGCTCCTGAGCAGCTTAAAAGCGCAGCATCGCTGGGGTGAGACACGGGGCACCTTGGGGGGACAGCAGGGAGGTGGGTGCTGCCCAAAATCTCCCTCCCTGCTGGTTCCAGCCCTTTGCTGGCTCCAGCCCCGAGGCCACCTGGAGGGCAGACCCCCCCCCAGGCACTCAAATCACTGGGGTCCGCCAGGAGCAACGTCCCTGGGGCCACCTTACCTGTGGCGTGGTCTCGGTGGTGGTGGCGGTGGCCACGTTGGAGGCGAGGGAAGCCACCTGCACCGCTTGCTTGCGGGCTGCCAGGAGGATGCGGCAGTAGGTGAAGGAGATGGCGGCGGACGGGAGGAAGAAGGTCAGGCAGGAGGCCACCAAGGCGTAGGGCAAGCTGACCAGCAGCCGGCACTGGTCCTCGTCCCCTTGGGAGGTGACGTTGGGGGACCGGACCTCGAACTCCAGCTCATGCCAGCCCATCTTGATGGGCAGGAAGGAGGCCAGTGCAGCCAAGGTCCAGGTGGCCAGAATGAGCCAGAGGGCCCTGCAGGAGGTCATTCGCAGCTTGTATTTGAGGGGGGAGATGATGAGCAGGTAGCGGTCCAAGCTGATGATGCAGAGGTTGAGGATGGAGGCGCTGCAGCACATGACGTCGAAGGAGTACCAGAGGGAGCAGAAGTCGCCCCGCAGCACCCAGCGCCCATAGAGCTGGTTGAGCATGGCCGGGGGCATGACCACCAGCCCCACCATCAGGTCGGACATGAAGAGGGACACCAAGAAGTAGTTTGAGGTGTTGCGGAGGGAGCGCTGGGTGATGATGAGGAGGATGAGGAGGAAGTTCCCTGCCGTGGTCAGCAGGATGATGAAGCAGAGGAAAGCGGCCATCCAGCTGCTCCCCACCAGCAGCGAGTGCTCCCCCAGCATGCTGGCGTTGGGGGCCCCCAGATCGTCCTCCATGAGGAGCCGGGGGGCAGGGCTGGCTCGGGAGCTGCGGGGACCTTCTCCAGGCATGACCTGGGCTAGGTGATCATCGCCAGAGCCAGCGCCGGGGGAAGAAGCACCACCTCTCCCTCTCCACTCTGTGTCCGTCCTCCTGACTCCTCTCCTCCTCCTCCTCCTCCTCCTCTCCCTCTCTTCCCCCTCTCTCCCTCTTCACTGGCGATCAGGGCAGAGTGACATTCCCAGGAGCCGATCAGCAGCAGCAAGGTTCCCCTCCCCGTTACTCACAGACAGGCATTTCCTCGTCCCTGCAAATCCCCCTGCTCCACGATGTCCATGGACGCTGCTTCGCTGCTTCTGGATGCTGGGGATGCTCTGGACACCAGGGAGGCTTGGGATGCTCGAGATGCCAGGGATGCTCTGGATGGCAGGATGTTCTGGATGCTCTGAATGCGCTGGACCAGGGAATAATCTGGACCCCAGGATGCTCTGGATGCTCCAGGTGCTGGGATGCTCTGGACCCCAGGATACTTCTGATGCCAGGGATGCTCTGGACGCCAGGATACTCCAGATGCCAGCGATGCCCTGGGCCCAGGATACTTTGGATGCTGGGGATGCTCGGGACCCAGGAAACTCTGGATACTGCGGATGCTCTGGACTCCAGGATGCTCCAGATGCTGGGGATGCTCTGGACCTTGGAGGATCAGCTCTTGCCCGCCGAGCTGGGCTTGGCTACCTGCAGAGCTCTGCCCCCTGGGGCAGCGGAAGCCGCCCCCCGCCCCCCGCCCCCCCCCCCCCCCCCCCCCCCCCGAGTTCCTCTGTGCCTTCGCTTTGCTGCTGCTGCAGCCAGAGCCAGCAAGGAGAGGCAGAGCAGCCTGGAGGCGAGTACAGGGATGCTCCCCGCCGGGGGAGGCGAGTACAGGGATGCTCCCAGCCAGGCTCGCCCCTCAGGAGGACGATGCAACACGCAGGGGTGTGGGAAGGTGTCTCTCCCCTGGCAGAGGTGCGTCCAGCGCGCAGGGATGTGAGCAGGGGTGTGTGTCCGTGTGCAGGTGCCAGCCGGACCTTCACCTGCTGCTCGGTGATGCACAGAGAAGGATGCAGAAATGCCGATTTGGAGGAGGTGGGGCCGGCGGGGGGTTGCGGGGGGAGAGGAGGAGATGAAATGAAATGCTAATGAAAACATGGATCTGGTCTAAACTCCACAAAGTGGCAGCCTGAGAGTTCCCTCTCCTGCCTTAAAGAGACAGCCAGCACTGGGCTCTGCCTCCCCACCGGCGCTGGAGACCCCGACCCCGCATTCGCCTGGCAGGTGGGCAGCGACCCACAGGCCAGCAGGTCCCTACGCCCGGCCGACAGCACCAAAAGCCAGGCTCCATCCTCTGCACCCGCCGATAAAAAGCAAAATTTTGCAAAACCAAATAAAAAGCCACAAAACCTGCCTGCCATCGCCCCCAGTCGCCTGCCCGGAAAGCGGCCAGAGGCACGGGAGGACCGGCTGGCCGGTTTTCCAGCCCTCGGCAGCCAGGGATGGAGGGTGGAAGCAGAAGCCGAGGGGAAAGGCTGCCCCTCTGCCCCAGGGCTGTTTGGGCTGCCCGCAGCACAGCCCGGGGCCCCCCTTTGCAGGGGCAACCCTGGCTGGACCCACGGCAACTTGCCCTTTGGCAAGTGTGAGGCAACACGTCAGAGGACCCAGCGGGTCCCGCCGGCTTCTCCGCCCCTTGTGGTGCAGAAGACACTTCGGAACCAATAAGTGCTGTTGGGTGCCCCACGCGACCACCTCCACGCTCCAGGGCCAGCACCTCGGGGGGCTCGGCAGGGACTCATTTGGGGGGGTTTAATTTCCAGCTCCAAAAGGGGCTCTTTTCTTCCAACAGATGGCTGCAGTTCCCGCTGGTGGGGAGACCAACGCCGAGGGCACCGATGCCAGCACAAACCAGAGCCACGCGTGCGTCTCCGCTGCGCCCCTGGCACCCACCCCTGTGGTCACAGGGCCAGACGCTGCCGGCTGCTGCCCCTTCCTCCCCTGCGCCACTGCCACAGCTTTTGCTAACACGTTCCCCTGGGACGATGCTGCTGCAGATGTGGGGGTGAGGCCCAGCTGTGCACGCCACGCGCCCCACCGGCCCTGTCCCATGCCCGCCCCCAGCACTGGCTGTGCTGCCCAGCTGCCCACCCCCAGGCAGAAATGTGTCTCTTCACCAAGACCTACTTTTCTCATCACCTTTTCAACAACTTTGTCGTGCTTTTCTCAGTGGCTGAACGGGTAATTCAGGCCTGGAAACCATCTCGGAGCCAAGGACGGGGAGATGCAAAGCAGGGCTCACCTCCCAGCGCGGACACAGCCCATCTGCCCCCCACTGCCCTCCCCGGATCTCCGTGCCCCTCAAAAGCTGTTCACTGGGAAGCAGCTGCCATCGAGGACAAGCTGCTGTGCACGGTGCCCACCCTTCCCCTGCTTCCCCAGGACCCTCTCCTTGGATGCTCCCAGCCAAACCTCCCCGGCCACCTCTGCGTCACTCGGTCCTGGCAGGCGTCCCAGGGCAGAGCACACACATGCAAGGCTCTGATCGCAGCAGGAGGTTTCTTTAGAAAAGTGCTTGTACCAGGAAACCCTCACTTCCTCGCCCCATCTGTGCTGGGAGCAAGCGAGAAAGCCCCCCACAGCCCGCTCTGCGGCAGCCCCTCCAGCTAGGGCCCAGCAGTGCAGCAGCACAGATTTATCCCAGCTGCTCCACGCTAGCGCTGAGCGAGGAAGCCCTGCCACGGTGCAAAGCCAACCTCCCCCCCAGCCCCGCTGCGCTCCAACCATACCAGCATCTTGGGTATCTCCAAGAGCTTTTGCTTCAGAGGAGATGGGATGGGGAGCGTCCCCTCCACAGGCAGGGATGTGGGAGGTTTCGCACGCTGGGTTTGGATGTATTTGCTGGGGAAGCGAATCTGAATTGATCAAAGTA
This sequence comes from Falco rusticolus, assembly GCF_015220075.1. Classification (NCBI taxonomy): domain Eukaryota; kingdom Metazoa; phylum Chordata; class Aves; order Falconiformes; family Falconidae; genus Falco; species Falco rusticolus. The sequence goes on along the minus strand of NC_051189.1, from coordinate 110,289,326 downwards.
AAAGGTGTTGAAAAAAACCCAAAAAACCTGCCTTAAAACGAGGTTCAAATCCTACCATCGCCCCTGCAAAAGCTTCTCTGCTCCGGCAGTTCTGCTGGCCTGTTTCTGCTGTCTCCCCTGCGCCGCTGGGCACATCGGCAGGGGCCCGTGGCTTCCACCAGCTCTGCTCTCCAGTACCGCTAGCAGGGAAAGCAAAACCAGGTTGTCAACAGCCACTCAAGTGCCAACGTGGGGAAAAAAAGGGCCGGTGAGCCAGAGTGAGTGAAACGGGAAGGCCAAGAGACCTCGGTGAGGACATCCAGGGTGGGCCAGGGCTTAACACAGCGGCCTCCGATAGTGCAACCTATCCTCAGGACCTCATTCCATCCTTTACCTGGGATGGCTCCTTAGGGCCTATTTTGGGCAGAGCCTGGCTTAGGGACCTTTAAAAGATTTGTGTTTTCGTCTGCAAAATGGCTCTCCACTGCCTGCCTCCCCTGAAGCTCAGGTTGTGTGACAGGAGGTGGAGACACCCTGCTCCAACACCCCGATCCGCAGCTCCTGGAGTTCACAGGAACGGCCCCCCCGCTAAACCCAGCCCGTTTCCACTGTCCCCCAATAAAAGGGCCACGTGGCGGTGCTCAGTGACAGCAGGGGCTTCTCCACCTCCTCCTGCCCCCCTGGCAAAGCCCCCCTCCTTGGGAAGACACTTTACAAGCCTAAAAACATTATCTTCATGCACAGGACACCTCCTCCCCTGCCAGGGTCCTTCCCTTTCGGCCTTTGCTGTGGCAACCGCTGCCGTAACGCAATCCCGCTCCCGCTCCCCACCCCGAGAGCTGCTCCCCACCCTTGTGCAGAGCCCCCCGAGCCTGGCACTCGGAGAGGGGGGCAGCAAGAGCCCCCGGCACGGCACAGCCCCCTGCCCCTCCGGGAGCAGACGGGACCTTCCCCAGGGTTAGGCTCAGACAGGGGAGCATCATCTCATCGTTTTGGGGGCACAGCCACGCCCGGTGCCCGGGCATCGGTGGGAGCGGAGGGTCACGGGGGCAGGCTCTGCCCTGCCCAGGGAACACTCGATCCAAACACCCCTGGAACGGGCCCGCTGGCTTTCAGCCAAGGCGCTTGGGTCCCCTCCTCACCCACGAAGGGCCGTCCATGTCCATGTCCATGTCCAAGTTCGCCATCCTCTGCTCCAGTAGCACTCCCGGGGCCACGAACAGCTGGAGGCCACGAACAGCTGGAGGCCACCAAACAGGCTGGATCAAGAGTGTCACCTAGTGGCAACAGAGCTGATAAAGGTTGCGTGATCCCGCAGAGACCCCACGCACTTCCCACACGAGTGGGACCCGCCAGCCCTTAAACCTCCAGGCTGCAGCGACACGGGCGCTGGAGCGCAGCTGATGCGCAGGCTCCCCGCGTCCACATGCAGCCCATATGCTGGGATTTGGGGATCCGTTTTCCTTTTAGCGGCTCTCCCTCCTCCTCCACCTCCGCCTCCACCTCCGCCTCCTCCTCCTCCTCCTCCTCCTCCTCCTCCTCCTCCTCCCAAATGGAATGCAGCAGAAAGCTAAAGGGAACCATCGCTCTCCCATGCCCTGTGCCCTCCTGCGCTGCTGTCCTGCCCGGTGTAAACGGCCTTCTCCCCCGCCAGCCCTGAGGAGCCTCCTGCCAAAAACCAGACAGGCATCAGAGCACTGAGAAATGGAAGTCAGAACTAATTTATTTAAGAAAAAAAAAAAACAAACAAAAAACAAACAAATAAACAAAAAACCTTGTAAAAAGGAGGGGGAGGCATCGATTACAAGCTCTGGAAGCTCTTGTCAGGACAGCGCCAAAGAAATCAGCTTTATACAACTGAGAGAAAGGGGTAGCAGGAGGGGCCCAGGGCTGTCCCCCCCCCGCCCCCGAGCCTCCCCAGCCCTGCACGAGCAGCCCCCTGCAAAAGTACATCAGCGTCCCGGCACTCGTCCCCCTTCTCCCTCCACCACCGTTAAAGTGCAGCAGGGAGAGGGGGGAGAGGGGCTGGCTCCCACCCAGCCCACCCCCACATGAACCTGCTCCTGGCTTTCCCCTGGGGGCCATGCCAAGCGCGAAGCCCCCGCGCCTGTGGCATGGCCCAGGTCCCTCGTTCCCGGGGAGCTCCGCGGTGGCCCTGAGGACCAGCAGGGTAAGGGCTCTCGTCACCGCGGCTCCCCACAACGTCACACACACAGCCCCAGAGGCACACCCCGGGGGCCACACCCCCCCCAAGAGCTACCCAATTAATTAAGGCAAGGGGGTTGGGGGTGAATTAAGATCCAGCACGTGCCAGGAGGGACAGCGCGTCCATGCTGAGCCCACGTGTCCTTAGGCAGGCAGGGGGAAGAAGGGATGCCGGCGGCCCCGCACGCTCCGGGAGAGATGCGCGTCTCTTGTGGGACCGTGGAGAAGCTGCGTCCTTTCTTCCTCCACCCGAAAACCCCAGGGCTCAGCGAGGGTGCGTGTGACCCGCAGTGAAGAGCGGGTTCGGGAGCCTGCAGCCAGCCCCGGCAGAGCCCAGCTCAGCTCTGGCTCTCAGCCGAAACCCCCTCGTCCGGGCTCCCGCTCCTCTCAATATATTATTACTATTATGTGCAAGTAGTTTTGCATCAGAAGACGCCGAGCCCTCCTCTCTCGCCCTGCAGCTCCAGCCCCACGGCCGCCCCTCAGCCCTGCTTGTGCCTCAGAACGTTCCTCCAGCCCCGGGGTGTCGTGGAGAGCAAAGCGTGAGGGTAGCTATTAGACAGGAAAGACTCCACCACCCCCCTCCCTCCCCCAACCCCAGCCCTCTCCCTCGCACACACCCCCTGCCCGCGCCGCTGGCTGCAAGGACAGTCCGCAAGGGCCAGGTCAGTCGTCGCCCTCCTCCTCGTGATGGTGGTGGCTGGAGGCGGGAGGTTCTTCCACCTCCTGTTGGTGGTGGGCATAGTGATGGGGGCTGGGACCCTCCGCGGGCATGTTCTCCTCCGCGTTCAGGTAGACGTTGAACAGGGCTCCCTCGTGGCTCGGCTCCTTCCCGCAAGCCTGGCAGCTACAGTGAAGGATCTTCTCCACCAGCTTGTCAACCCTGGGGATCTCGTCGTTGCCTGGACAGTCCAGTGTCACCTAGGCAGAGGGACGAGGACACGGCAAGTGAGGGTAGAGCTCAAGGCCCGGATGGCCATCCTGCCCCACACCCTGCAGACGTGGGGTATTTTAAGCGAGAAGCGATGGCTCCTGTCCGTATAAACAACCCTCCGCAGCCAGTCTGCAAGGCAAAGCTCTCTGGGAGTGGCTCACCAGGGTCACAAGCTGCAGAGACCCAGGGAAAATGCACCAACTCGAGAGGGACACTGCTCCCAGGTGCTACCGGCACAGAAATATCAGCGGTAACTGCAAAGGCCACCCACAAGACACGTTGCTGAGCATCTCAGGTAGCTTGGACTAAACCATCTGCCCAAATGGCTGAGTCGAGAGCAGAGCAGAGCGCTGAGCCCCGCTCCCCGGGTGCCTGGGCTGGCCTCGGAGGCAGGGTTTATGGCTCTGCCAGCATCAATGGCGGCATCAAGCTGTGAGGTCTGAGGGTGACGGGCAGATGGGCTGTGGGAAGCACTTCTGGACATCACAGAAGTCAAAAATTCCCGAGTGGGAGGAGGTGAAAAAAGGAGTGGTGGAGAGAACAGGCAGGAAGGATGAGCACAGGGATGAATAATGCAGGGATTGACGGGGGATGCTTCTGCAAACAGTGATAAATGCATCATTCATCACATCAGTCACGTTGCTTCCAGCAGCCCCTTCTACCCAGGCATCTCAAGCCAGGGTACAGCCACCTGAGGGACACCCTGGAAGGAAACTACAAGCAGGAAAACCTCAGGGAAGGGGAATGACTTGCCCTAAAGCGGTGGCAGAGCAGAGCTGAGAGCCCCTGAGCGAGGCCCCGCAGAAAGAGCCGTGGAGCGGGCAGGGATACTCACGATTTCCCACATGGACTGGGCTGGCATGCAGGAGTCGCAGTGCACCAGGGACTCCGTGGACTGAGGGAAGGTGTTGGGGACGCTGTAGCTGAAACACTGTCCCAGACAGGCCCTGCAAAGACAACGGGAGGGATGAGGGCTCAGGGGAGGCACCTGCTCTTCCCAGCAATGGCAGAAGGAGATTTGACCTTCCACTGAGACAGACAGAAGGCAGCCGGGCAGAGGCAGGACATGGTGCGAGTGACAGTCCCCAGAGCCACTCCGGCGCCATCAGCAAATGGAAATCAGCTTCAGCCGCACGCAGCTCTGCCCCCAGGGCGGATCCGTACCTGTTCTGGATGGACTTGGACTCGCAGCCGCTGTGCCCCACGATCTGGGTGATGTTCTTTGCCTCGCACCAAGCGCTCTTGTCCGGGAAGAGGGCGAGCTTGTTGATGGGGGGGGGTGCGGCCAGGAGCAGCGCTGGGAAGAGGGCACCTACCACGAACCATAACATCATGGCCAGCTCTGCCAAAACCCTGTAACTGGAGAAGAAAGCGAAGCGTTAGCAGGGAAGACAAGAGACAGAAAACAGCCCCACTTCTCCAAGCCCGTGGCAGTTCTTGGCTGCGACAAGCATAGGTGCATCCCCCCCCCGTGTGCCGGTACTCACATCCCCCTCCCCAGCCGCTGCCGGGGCCAGGAGGGCTCCCCAAAACACTGCACAGGCACTGGGAGATGCTGCTGTGCCTCCTCCCTCTTCAAAACAAGCTCTGGGGCAGGCAGATACCTGCATTACTTCTCCCAAGCTTTGGGCCAGAAGCAACAGCAGCTTTTCAGCATTTCCCACCCGAAGCTGGGCTGGGAGGAGTTTGCAAAACACAAGTGTCACTGCCACGGGCCGAGCCAGGTTGGAGAAGTTGTGGACCGCAGAAATGTTTTTATTTGAGGAAGGAGCAGACTTGCCCACTTCCTCCTCTCCCACTTTAAAAGCCCAAGCCGGCCTCGCCGCAAGCTTTCCCGGAAAAAAAGGGACCGCTTTCCCGGGAAGGAAAGCCACCCTCCTCCTGGCAGCACGCAGCAGATGTCGCTGGGAGGCAGCAGCACGCAGGGAGCCGTGGAAACCTCAGTCCAGAAGGTAGAAACCCACAGGAAAGACCAATGCAGCACTGATTTTTATAGAGCCACTCAAATTCAGCCAACGGTTACTCTGAGGACGGGACCTCAGGCTGCAGACGAGGTGTGGGGGGGGCTTTTATCACTGAGCATAACCCTCACTCGCAGAGCTGGTGGGCTGAGGGGGTTACTCACCGCCCCGGAGCAATCCCATGCCGCTTTCCTTGTGGGTCAGCTCTGCTCTCCAGCCAAGGTGCTGCATTAACACTCCCAATCGCTGGGGAAAGGCAGATGGAAAAGCATCACAGAAACCGGGAATTTTTTTCCTTTGTGGGGTTTGGATGGAGTCACAGTGAAAGGCAGGCATTTTCTACTTCCTAAAATATTTGTTAGAACCACGCTATTTGTTATTTCCTTCTATTTATTTATCCAGACGAAGATCCAAAGCCCACACTGGAAAGACTCTTGTTGATTCCCATGGCTCCTGGGCCCAGCCCTCTAACGCTTGCCGGGAAAGGAGAGGAAAAATGCCTCGTTTATGGGAGAGCGGTGTCAGAGGCAGCTCTGCGCTGGGGACTCCCAGCTGGGTGGTCCCCCGGTCACTCCGTCCACCTGCACAGTCTTCACCAAGACATCCTCGGCTGGAGGACCACCACACTTCTCTGAATGATGGAGATGGCCTACTAAGCACTTCTCCCAGCTCCAGCTCAGGTCATTTTAAGGTCATTATGGGGCAGAGGGTTTTGCCCTGTTACACTTCCGCTGAGCCCAACTTCCTTGATTGGAACCGAGAGACGAAAGCGAGATGCTTCCTCATCTCCATCCCAAGGCAGCCGGAAAAGGGCGTCCTCATTCCCTGGCCCCGGCATCTCTGGAGGAATCAGGTGGACCCTCTGCTATGTTTTCTGACTTCTCGGTGATACAGGAACATAATGGTATAACGCAGCAACACCTTTATAGTCCTGGCTTCCTAACCCTCCCAGCACTTTGTTGATGTGAATCCCGTGGGTCCCTGGTGAGAATACCCACACAAAGCAGGGTTTGCAGGTCTTGGTTGGAGATAAGCAGAAGGTTTTTAGCCCCTGAACTTGCAATACCATTAACAAGAGCGGTGTGGTTAAACACATTCCTCCTGAAGACACCTCTCAGGGCTTACTTCTGCTCCCTGAATTATATTTTTTTCCATTGCAGTAGGGGAATTCTGCAATTTCTGCTAAGGAGACATAGCTAAGCTGCGCGCGCGCACACACACACTTGGTTTGCTTGGTTTTCTGAAACGAGCATCACTCATTCCTCAGATGCCAGCAGCTCTGGGCTGAGGAATCCCGCTCCCAAAGGCAAGTCCGAGATCCGAGCTGGGATGTGACCCAAACAGCAGTAACAACCCCCCGGGGAACAGCCGAAATTCCTCTGGAGTCAGCACACAAGTTCACTTCCACACGCCCGATTAGAGAGCAATTTCCTTCCTTCCAAAGAAAGGTGGTGGCTGGTTTTTCTCCAGGTTTCTGTGCATGTCTACCCAGCAGCAAACAAAGAGGCAAACAGTTCTGTCTGCGCTGACAGTCCTGCTTCCCTGGGACCTTTTTTTTTTTTTCATTCCTGGAGGGAGGCGTTCAGTACAGAGGTGTTTCTGCAGCACTGGTCAGAGCAGACCAGTTGCCAGAGGCATGACGGATCATCTCTGAGCATCTGGGCTCCTGTCTCGCTCCGATACCGAGAGGAAGACGAGTGAGGTTGTGCTCTGCTAAAGCACAGGGCCTGGCCTGGATTCAGAAAAGCACTTAAACACACGCTGAAGCCCTCTCCTTTTCTGAGCAGGGATGGCTTTGTAACCAGGGCCCCTGGCAGCACGGCCACAGTGAGCAAGGGAACCGGGTACCTCTACAGAGACGGAGCAATTCCAGCTCTGCCCCATCCTCCAGGGCACGCAGGTCCTGAGCGCCGCTATCCCTCCCTGATGGCCACAGCCCCACGGTGTTTTCCTTCTCCCAAGAATGCTCTGGAACCCGCAGGGCCACATTTCTAGCAAGTAACAAGGTTTATGCCAGCGCCTAGGAAAACATCTGATGCAGCTGAGTTTAGGAGGGAGCTGAGGCTGGAAACAGCCCATGTTCGCTGGCATAGTTCAAACCAGTCATGCGAACAGAGCTGCCACTAAAACCATTCATCTGACAGCAGCCACAGGGTCGGAGACAAAAGCACCGTGTTCCTTCTCCCCCCCGCCCCGGCTGGGAAGGGAAGGGAAAAAGGAAGACAAGGCACCCAAGCAGGTTTGCAAACTCCTGATTAAATAAAGGCATTGAGCACATTCCTCCGTGACAAGCTAAATTACACGTTGCAGCCCCTAAAGGAACAAGTGTGCTGACCCCAGCCCTGGCCAGCTGGCGGGAGCAAGCGCTGCCCCGCACACAGGGACTTCTTTCTCTTCTCCACACCAGGGCACATTTTTTTCCTGCTAGTCAAAGCTTTTCAAGCAGAAAGTTCAGCTCAGTTCCGGCAGAGCCATCAGCCCGTGAGGGTCTCCCCCCTCTCCCTCTGCAGGGAACCGCATGGCAGCTTCCTCCACCATCCCTTCAGCGCATATTTGAGAAATCAAATGACTCAGCCCTTGAGCCTGGCACATCCCGGACTCCAGAGACAAACAACTCCTCAGCGCACGCACAGCTGCAGCCTTGTGGTGAGCAGCCCCGGAGCCCTTTTCCAGCCTGCCCCAAGCCCAAGGAGCTGAGGGGCAAAATGTGCAGGGCTGACGGGGCTCAGCCGTAGCACCCCAGCACCCCGCCGGGGCCGGGAGCCTGGCACGGGTCCTGCCGGCTGAGCCTCCCACCAGCCTGGCTGCCAGCCCTGGTGGCGGCACACTCAGATGTTTCGTGTCACCTGGAATCGCTCCTTCCTCCCATCCCGGCAGTCCCCGGGGGCTCTCAGGAGTCCTTGCAAGCAGGACAGTCCCCACCAACGCCTGAAAGCAGCTGGGAAAATCTACACTGGTTGCATCGGCCGGAGGACAATCACGGGAATTACCTCGGAGGCCACATTCCCACCATCCAGCCCACAGCTGTTCCCGGCCACTTGGAAACCAAACACTTCTGGAGGAAAATAAAAAAGATCTAATCAGTTTTACCCTCTTTTTCCAGTGGGAAGTTTAAAGCATAATACAAGACAAGCCTGCAGGTGGACATGGGGAACATTTCATGAGTAGTTTAATATATTTATAGGGGTTTTTTCTTATCCAGGATCTTGCAGTTTTGCCAAATACATAAAGCCACAGACACAGGTATATTGTGCTCATGGCCACACACACGGCATCCCAGGTTCTGAGAGACAAGAAGGCCCTGAGCTTTATAAACATTGCTTAGCCGAGGCTCAAAGCCCGTGCATGCAGCACAGAAACAGTGTCAGCTCCACACTGTAGCTAAGGAAAATGAGGTACAAAGCCGGGAAATGGCCTTACCTCAGCGCTTAACTCAGCCATCCAAATCCTTGTGCGAGATGCATGAGATCTCAGCAGAGATGGACAAGGTCAAGGTGTCAGCTCCTGGTCTGGATCAGAGCTGGGACCTCCACCGTCCTCTCCTGCCCCCCTGGACACACGACTCTTGAGCTACACCCTGCCAAGCCGCCAAGTGAGTGTTAGACAGGAATCACAGTGGTAACGGGTCCTGCTTTTGTGTTCAACGAGTTATTTGTGCCATTTTACTGAGAAAAGTTGCTGCAAGGCACTGCCCGGAGAAGGTCCCAAAGACGTGGTGCTGGGTGCACTGCTCCGTGCCTCAGTTTCCCCGCTCGTGGGACCACAGACAGCGGAGTGCTGTATGCCGAGCGAGCCGATGGGTGCAGAGAGAGCGGAAAAGCACAGGGAGGTCTCTGGAACACCAGCCTTCCTCCAAGGGAAGGGGCTCCCCAGGGCAGGAGTGGAGGGATGGCTGCCAACAGCCTCTGCCCCACACGATGCGGCGTGCGTTCCTCGACAGGAAAGGCGCTGTGCTTCAAGGGCAGGTGGGAGTCAGGCCGGGACATCGCTGGGGAGTCACACAAGGACAGCGTGCCGCAGGGCGAGCGGGGGTCGCTGCATGGAAACTAGAAAGCTCTCCAAGGACTCGGGTGGGATCACCCCCGTGCACGGAGGTGGCCAGGAGCCATCTCGTTGCAAGTAGCTACAAATGCTAAAAGGCAAACGATTGTTTAGGCACCTACAAGGAAGCAAAGCTACAGTCAGCGTCTGGTTTGGTGGCAACTGGAAAGAAACGTGTATCTGTCCCAGAAAGATCCAGGGCATGGCTCTCCTCAGACATGGGATCTTGTCTAAACAGTTAACCCCTGAATCCTACAGGGAATTTGCCTCTTAGGAATCTCAACTCAAGTACTATTTGCTTACATATAACAAAAAAAATCTAGCCGGCATTATTAGCAGGAAAAGCTTAAATTTAAACTTCAAAACCCTAAAAGGTCACTGCATACTAACAAAAAATATCAAACCAACCGATTTCATTCAATACTTGTCCTTATTTCATACCTGCCACTTTCTTGCAATTTGCATTTAGCTAAAACTTCACAATTTCCAATTTAGGTGCAAAAAATACAAAGCGTAACATGCTTTTGGAGACTCTACTATTGTGCCTGCAGCAGTCCAAATTCATCTGATCAATGTCACGACAATATTGCCAGGGGAGAAGGAAGAGCACTATGCCCTGAGAGTATCTAGAGGTAATTCTTCAGGACAGCAAGATGGATGGGTGTTTAACTGAACACAGAAGTCTCTTCTGAGCTGACAGCTTCAGTCTTGTTTTACTGAGCTGCAAAATCTGGGAAGAAATTATAAAAAAATAAAAAGGGAACTACCGTAGGAAGACATTTGATATTTAACATGCACAAGAATCAATCCTACAAACTTTTTGATAACGGCGCAAAAGCTGTGTCATTTCTCACTGTGCATCTGGCTGCCTCTGCTCCTTTCAAAAGCAGATGTTAGAGTTTCCCTTTCCGTAACATATTAATCTCCACTCAAGCTTGCTTGGGCGATTCACAGAAGTAAAGCAGAAATAGAGAAAAGCAGTGCAGCATTTTAAAAGCCTTCTCCCCCCCCCCCCCCACTTTGGCCAGAATTTCAAAAGACTTTGGTACATTAGAAGTTTAAGTCTGGCTTCTCAGCCAGGCACTGAGCACTCAAGAAACTCATATTTTGCAGCTGGAAAAAAAATAAAAATCCAAGCTCTTTTACCTACAAAAGTCATTGGAAAGCTACCTATGGACTTAGATAGGCTTAGAAGGAGCTCCTAAAGGAGCTCTGCTGGAAAAGGGACATGCTAATGGCCTGTGGAGGAGGCAAGAGTAATATAAACAGTTTCTGGTAATTTATTTCAATTACTCTATTTCTTGAGCACTGAGAACAATCACGGCCAGGAAAAGGCATCAGCCTAAAGCAGAGGAATATATCCTGGCCCCCACTACCCTCCACTCCCTCTCTTCTTCAAGCACCTGCTCCAAACGTGGGGCTCTGCAGCCCCTAAGAGCAGCGGGGCAAGAGGGATGGGAGCTGGAAAGCTAGCCCAGCACTAGCCTCCAGCAGCCAGCAGTTTTGGGGAGCCCCGGGATGGGGGTGCCTCGGCGAACTGGGGACAGGAGAGATCGTACAGGCTCTGCCTGCGCCCCTGCGCCAGGGAGGACCAGTCTGCCACGTGCGCTGGCTGCAACGGTCCCCAGCGGTGGGTCGTATCTGGGTGCGTTGCAGATAATAGGAGAAATAGGCACTTTTAAACACAGCTGTGAGCTGCATTTCAGCCAGGGGCCTTGCTCGCATGTCTGGACCTGAACCGGGCTCGACTCCCTCCCACCTTTCCCCCGGAGCTGGTGTTTCCCACACAGCCGTCCCACACGCTCGCTGCCGCCCGGCACGGGAGCTGAGGGGATCGGCCAAAGCTCTGGCGGCGCGGGAGGACAACAGGCATCCGAACGTGGACCGCGCATCCCAAACCCTTTGGAAATCCCACGCAACAACAGCGCTGGCTGCCCTCCAGCCGGGCTGCCCTCTCTAAAGCTGCCCCTGACCCCTGCAAGCTGCAGTCTCCCCCTCCGCGTGGGAAGGGGCTGTCTTTTCCTCCACCGCGGCATCACCAACAGAGCCTGACCGCTGTCGGCATCTCCCCCAAGCACCTGGCTCACCCCGGAGCCCACGGTCACACCGCTTCCCCTTGCCACCCAAGCCACAGCCTCTCCCCTCCTTTTTTTCGGTGAAAACAGCTTTCACGGGGCCGGTAATATGCATGCTGCCTCTGGGAAGGGTCCCAAGAGTCGCTCGCTTTTCCCGTGTCTGATCTGCAGGCAGGCACCAGCCGTTTCCCAGGGGAGCACTTCTCCCAGCAGGCCCAGTTCTGCTTCCACTTAGAGTGAGGTAAACTGGGACCGGCTCCTCCGAATGACTCCACTGGTGCAAATGAGCTCAGAATCTGGCACTGCTCGTCTGACTCAAAACAAGCCTAACTGGAACCAGATAAAACCAGTTCTAGTACATAGTGGCCACTAGGATTATGATTTTTTTTTTTTTTTTTTTAATTTAGCACACACGCCGCGTAAGGCCAACCTGCAGGCAGGGATAGGAGTTGTCTCAAATGCCAACCGCGCTGGCTTTCGGCTCGCGCGGTCATTCATTACCAAACTCGTATAAAAAATCGAGCCCTGTCCTCCGCAGCAGGGTTGCGCTTGCAGGATCAGGTTCCCAGCTGCTGAAGCAAGAGGGAAGGAGAAAGGGGTTTGCAGCTGAAGCTGTGGACTTTTCAGTGACAGCTCAGGATCCTTCCTGCTGTTTCCCCTCTCCCTTTACGCCCGTTTAGGCTGTATCCCAGCCACAACAGCAGAAATCCACTCGACCCGAGTGCTGCTTCACCCTCTGTTAATCTCTGATTTACACTGCACCAGCCTTCCCAGTTTGGACGGCATAAAGCCCAACGTCTGCGTTAGTTACCCACGGCACTGACTGCGATTATCTCCAGTACTGAAGCATAAAACCAGGCAGCAGCGCAGGGCCGGAGGCTTTCAGGGGTAACGGAACAGCTCGCAGCCCAGTTGGTATTTTCAATTGCTACCAGACGTGCCGGAGGCTGACCTCACACTTGACATCCAGACAGCCTCCCTAAAACTGCAGGACCGGGCGCAGTAACCACAGCGAAACCCAACGGTGAACCGAATGCCGGTGTTTTTCCCCGCTCTGGGGCAAGTTGGCCGAGCTCTGTATCAAAGAAGGAGGCTTAAGCCTTGTTTGAGAGTGACCAACGCGAGGGCCCGATCCTGACGCCATTTCCAAAGCTCGACTCCAAAGGACTGCGATCTTGGGGATGGGGGTAGCGGCCCAGCCCAGCTCCACGACTGGTAGAAATGAGCGTTGTGTTGCTCCGTTCCCACCACCGGTGCTAATTTACACCCAGGAAAGCCCTGGCCCCCACCGCCCCATGTCACTCCCTCCCTAAACAGCACCACGAGAGAAACAAAGGTCCGGGGAAATGGCAGGCACAGCTCCTGGCTGTGCTAACGGGAGGTGCGGAGGGCAGACCACCCCTCATTTCCAGGCCGGTCCTCCCCCATAAGGACGGTTTTATCAGCTGTTCAGGTTTTTAAGAGTCTGGTTTGAGCGGGTGTGAAGTTTCTTTCCCCCAAGCGCTCTGGTCCTTGCTTTATCACAGGGGATCTCCAAGCCTGGGCGACTCGAGGCAGCGGGATTTTTTCCAGCAGACTTCAAGAAAAAAAGGAGCAGGAGCAATGCCCTTGGATGGAGCAAGTCCCCGGCTTTGCCTGCCCCACAATTGTTGCAGCTAGGGTAGGGGAGCCGGCAGAGGTACTGGGAACGCTGTACTGGGAACGCTGTACTGGGAACAGCACAGAGCTTGGGGAGGAGGCACTGCCCAGGAGTTTACTCTGCTTCTCGGGCAGGTTTCCCACGCCTATACCAGCTTACCACGACCTCAGCAATGCCAACAGACACCACGAGCAAAGTTACTCCAATACGGGCAGGTCTTCAAGGCTACTTTAAAAGTGTTCTGGTTCAGGGCCCAATCCTGCACTTCTTGGGCACCCGAAACTCCCTCCAGTTTGACTCTTTTCCTCGCTCCAGAAAGACGACCGGGCACTCGGCAAGGCTTTGCTCATTTGCCCTTTTTGCAAGACCGCAAACTCCCCAAGCTGGAATTCAGCACAGAGAGGTCAAGCCAAGAACCCGGATTCTTCTCAGGACTGTTTGCAAACAACTTGGGATTTTTATACTGAAGGCAAATTCCATTTCCCATCCTGCGGTTTGCAAATTTGAGGCGAGCTGCCTTTTTCGTGATGGGAGACTGCCTTCGAGAAGCAAAAGTGCCCATTGTACACAGCTGATTTTTGGCTGGTTGGACACTGCAAAGAGGACATTAAGTTTTCTAGGCTAAAAATACAAGGGAAAATCTGGGCCTTGCCATATCACCAGGTTCCTTCCCACTCGTTTCAGTAGGGTGCAGATTTTTCCCAAAAAAACCCTGCACAGCAAAGCTACGGTGCCCTAAATCCACAAACACTTCACACAGGCTGAATTTTTAATTCGATGGGGTTATTCCTATCCCGTAAAAACTTTGATTGTGGAGCAGAAGCAGAGCATAAGTTTCTCGTAAAAGTGCCCTCATAAGAGAAAAGTTAGTAGGCAATAAGGGATTGTCTGGATCAACTTTAATGCAGCCTGAAAATGAGCTGAAGCGTGCTCTGTCCCCAGAACTTCTCTCAGAGAAAAACAGAAATCCCCACTGTGCATAAAACGCAGAGATGATCACATATAACAAGTCAGAATTGCAGCAAATATTGAAGAGAAACTGAAATATGCTGTTACAACTCAAGAAACAGGTAGAACTATGCCGGAGATAAACCTTTGTAATATTTCAGTAAGCACAAAAACCTATTTGTAAGATACAAGGATGTATTCATCCCTAGTGCAAACTTTTCGAGTACCCATTGGGAAAACCTCCTTCCTTCATGCGTGATACCCGAACTATACGTGTCCTCCGGCGCTGCGGTTCATGGATAGTCCGAACGTTCCCGTTCGCTCCCTGCACTTTTGTTCGAAACCCGGAATAGATGGGAAGGAAGGACTCTGTACCACAGATGTGCAACCGATAGAGCGCAGCTCCTCGTATCCTATTCTTTTTATTTTATTCGAGCTAAAGCGGCGGTGGAAAGAGTTTAACGCTTGCACAGCAGACCCCCCGAAGTCCGCCTCATCTGCAACCGATTTCTGCCCGGGGCGATATTCTCATCCTCCCGGCCATCCATCACCCGCGGGGGGGGCAGGGAAGGGAGAGGGGAAAGAGGTGGAAAATCTGGTGCTGATCAAGCGGCGGCGAAAAAGCAGCAGGTCCGCTCCGCTGGGGCGGGGGGCACACAAAGCCGAGGGGTACTCACCACCCAGGCGACGGCGGGCGCATCCCATGGGCTCCGGGGCCGCGGGCGGCGGCGGGCGGCTACAGCCCCGCGGTGCCCGGCGGCTGCCGCATCCTCGGCGGCCCAGGGCCGCCTCCTCCCCCCGGTGCCGGGCTCCGGGCGGTGCCGCCGGCCCCGCTGCTCGCGATTGCACAATCGGGACAGGGCGGGGGGGAGCGGGAGGAGGAGGGGAGAGGAGGGGGAGGGAGGGAGGGACGGAGGGAGCGGCTGCAGCGCCTGCCCGCCCCGCCGGGGCTCGGCCGCTTGCTGGGGCGGTTCGGGGAGCCCCGAGCGGCCCCCGGGGGAGCGGCTGCCCCCCGCGCCGTGCCCGAGCGTGGGAGCCCCTGGGGTCGGCAGCCCCCGGCAGAACCCCCGGGCGGCGGGGCCGGCAAACCCCCGGGGGGCGGGCAGCACCCCCGGGCAGCCCCCCAGCCAGCAGGGCCAGCAGCACCCTTTGGGGCTGGCATCCCCCCCGGGCAGTGGGACTGGCACCCCCTGGGCATCCCCCCGGGCAGCAGGGCCGGCAGCCCCCGGGCCGGTTGCGGAGCTGGCAGGCAGAGCTAAAAAAACCACGGGGAGAGCCCGTTGGCAGAGCACGGCCGTAAAACTGATGGGTCTTGAAAAAGAAGAGCCGTGTCCGAAGGTAATTTCCCAGCATTTGCTCCTGCAGCGACATAAACAAAGTCTGGATTTGCCTCACCGAAGGCAAACAGTTCCTATTTCAACATCCCACTTGATCGAGTACTTGGGGGAGAGTCCCAGCCGCAGCGAAGGCTTTGGGAGAGTTCTCCAACACCAGGGAGGCCAGTTGTCTCTTCTACTCTTTCTTTTTGCTTCCTCTCTCTCATCCTTTTCTCTTTCCTTTTCCTGCTCTCCCATTAAAAAACTGAACACAACCCCAGCGAAACCCCATTCATCGCTATCTTTCAGTTAGGGTAATTGCTGGAGGCCGGAAGGGCTCTCTTTCTGTCAAGGCGCAATTAATCTGATAGAGGCCTCCACATGGCCTGCACTACCCAAGTCAAAAGATACCTGCAAGGCTTGGATGGGCTTTGCTGGCTCCTGTTAGTGTGAAGATTTGCGTAGGGATCAGAGAAGCAGGAAGAGGAGATGGTAAGAAAGCACCAGCTGCGCCGAGCCAGCGAAGCGTCAGCCGTGCCCTGGCGGTGGTCCTGGGGAGAAGCTAGGAAAGCAAGCTTCGGGGCTGGCTGCTAGCTGAAGGAGGCTGGAGGTTGCCAGCGAAGGAATGGTTTCCCGCTGCTTGGTCCCTTCCAGCTCCAGGACAAGAGGATTTTGTAAATAGGATGACAAAAAAGGAGACATCAGAAGGAAGTTCTCAGGTTTGTGGATAAATGAGGAAAACCAAGATGTAGGCGCGACCAGCTATGAAGCAACAGACCACAGGCATCGAGGTGAAATTCCCCCAAGAGTATCAGGTCCACGGTTCAGCATTTTGATGGTTTTTGTGGGATCCTCAGCACTGGGGTGTGATTACTCTGAGCGAAGAACCAGGCTGCGTGCAGAGATGTGAGCCAGCGTGCAGTTCATTCACCTCCTACTATTCATTCTGTTCCAGTTCTGTAAACAGCCAAACAGCAGAAAAGGGGAACGCAGCCATCAGTAAATCTGGGGGTGGGAAGGCACAAGGACCGCGGTTCAGGTTTTCTGGTGTCCGGAGATGCAAGCAGAGGTGCTGTATGACAGAGCAGGCTGGCTGGAGGATGAAAGAAGCTGCCGAGAGGCTGTCAAAGCCCTGGGCCAACGTTTTTTCCCCTTCCTCTCTGGCAATGCGGTATCGCAGCCAGAACAAGGAGTGAAGACCTGGTGCCTGCAGATGTCATTTGGACAGACACTGGCTCAGGCACGGGCTGGAGGCAGCTGCTCCGCGGCTGGGAGCGGACAGGAGGGAGAGCAGGGAGGCAACAACACCGGCAGGAAAGGAGCCATCCTCACCGCTCGGGCCCCTTGCCCCCAGCCAGGGATGCTGGCTTCAGCAGCGTTTTTGGACTCTTGCTCCACATCACCCCTTGGTTTCCCAGCTCCTGCTCTCCCCGCAGGCCCTGGGGAGCTTGCTGCCTGCTCCTACACTGCCCATGCCAAACCACACTCTTGTTTTCACGCTGAGAGGTGCAACACGTAGTACGATGCAACTCTCCAATCCCCCCGACGACAGCCCATTTTATCAGCCTGTTGTTTTCCACCACAGATAAGACACCATATGAAAACACAGGTGCACACAGCCTTGCCCAGAACATCCACACACCCACTGATGTCTTCCCCCTCAGCCCCTTCCCCTGCTGCTGGATCGCCAAAGGCTTTTGTGCACTGAGACACAGCAGAAACCTGCTCTCCGGTCTCCAGGAGCTTCCCTCCCTCGCCCGCTGTTGCTGTTTTGGGCCCGCTGACAAACGCCCACAGTGCCAGGGGCTCCCCGCTTGTCAGGACAGGACTAGAAACTGTGGGCGTGAGAATTAAAAGGGTGTATTTGGAAGTTAAAAATAAAACTATTCCTTTTATTTGCGCCTTAACACAGAATTCCAAAGCTCCCTGCCCATATCTGGATGCTAGAAAACGCACGTGCCGGAAGGTAGCTGGGAAAAGAGCGAGCGAGGGCGTGTGTATCCGTGATGGGCTGCAGGGAGCAGCAAGGGGGGAACTGCCCTTCACCCACCGCAGCAGGACCCACGCTCCATCTCTCCCCCAGCGACTTGCGTTTTGTTCGCTAGCCCCGAGACAAACTGCGTAGGGTCCAAAGAAGAGGTCTCAAGGGCTAAACCCTCTTGCATGACCCACGAGGGACTTGGGAGAGCGACGTTTGGGTCTGCCGTGGACTACCCTACTCCACCTCAGAGCAGGCAATTCATCTCTCCGCATCTCATTTGCAAAACAGTACAAAATTGCACTGCAGCTCCCTGGAATGAAGACAGCTCGTTATCAGCTCCCTTCTCTCACCCGACCATCACCTGCTGGAGCTGAACTCCTGCTTCTTGGTTCCTAAATAAGCCCTAAGACAGCTCCAAGATATCTACTCAGGACCTCAAACTGCTGTGTGTAAGGACATACATGTCTGAGGTGAAGGGAGCGGTGCTCATGCCAGGAGACGGAGGCAAAGGTTTTACGGCTGAAAAAGCTGGGGCTGATTTCCCATCACCATCTCGGGTAGAGTAGCGGCAGGTAGGGTGTGAGGAGCCCATCCTCCCATCGCTGCTAGTGTGCGACTCTCACATTTGTGCAGTTCCAGCACCCACGGGCAAGGACGGAGCAGTCCTTACAAATACCATTCTTGCTTTTTTAGATTCACTCAAAGCACGTGCATCCAGTAGCACTTCACTGCTCGTTCAGCCCACCAGGTCGACCCACCCCGAGCACTGCATCTGGCTTAGTAACACACACAGCAGAGGTAAGGAGAGGCTAGAGGGGAAGGTTCAGCCACGGGAGGAATTTGGACCAGCAAGCTCCATCAGGCCACAGCTGCAGGATACGGGATTTGAGCTCGGTGCTGAATCCCTTTGCGTAGGCAAAGCGGAAGGGCACGAGTCCTAGTGGTAATCTGGCTAGCTGGCTTGCACTGCAGAGTCTGGCTTGGCTGGCCATGTGTAGAAACGGAGATCTAGGGACGGACCTGGCTGGCAGGGACTGTGCTCAGTAGTAAAAGAAAAGGATTTATCATAGAGCTCATTAGAAAACATCTGGGCTCAGCAAATGACCTGGAATGCAACTCAGCAGTGGGGCGCTCCTCTCTTCCTTAGTCCCGAGAATGCGAGCTCCCGCAGGGCAAGACTCGAGCCAGCTGTTTCCTCTAATCCCATCAGCCTTTCCTTCCACAGGGGTCCCAACGCTGGGTGAGCGGGAGAGAACGAGAAAGTCCCCGTTCCCTCCCCTTGGTGACTGGGATTAGTGGTTTCTCTGTAGTGCCGTGCCAATGCATTTTGGGGCCCTGGGGCAGCAGTAAAAAAAATGTACCCCTCCCATCTCCGAGCAAGTCCAAGTGTGTTTAATCACTTTATTTTTCACCTTGCCCAATCGTTCCCTGCTCTCAGGCGCTCTAGGCCCCTTCGTCCCTCCCTCCCTCGCTTCCCCAGCAACTCCGGTCATGCAAAATCCTTCTCCTATTCAGTTCATGTCTGCAGGGGCAGCTTCTATCAGGGAGGGCTGGGAAGAAGCTGTTGGGCTTCATTTGCAGATGCCCTCTTCCCTACAAGTTCAAACAATTTTTTTTCTTTCTACTTCAAAAATACCGGTTTCCTCTGACTCCATTACAACTGGCTAAATCCCCTCTGATAACCATCTTATTTTCTGCTGCACAACTTCCCCCTGCTGCAATCGCTCAGATCCTCTTATTATATGAATTATTTTTTCTTGCAGCACTGCCTGAAGGCCCCAGCCAGGCTCAGGGCCTCGTCACAATAGGTGCTTGTATGTGTTTAGAGACAGTTCTGGCACCGAAGCGCCTACAAACTGTCAACCAGCAGTACAAACTTAGCACATACACATGTGTGCAGGGAACATTTTGCACATTACCGAAAGGAAACCGGCACCCGCCTGAAACGAGGTGACTCAGCCCAGAGCAATATTGCACTGCTGTTGCATGGGAAGAGGCTCCTGCACAAACTCTCCAGCCTTTAAGAAAAGCACCCAAGATCAGAACTCTTGAAATGCCAGTTTCTGAAGTCCTGCTGCTGCAAGAGAGTCAGCCGTTTTTATAGATTAGGGTAACAGAGCAAAAAGAATGTATGTATGTATGTGCTAACAGATTAAACTCCTTTGCTCCCAGTCCCCCCACCTTACAGAAGACAAATGCAAATGTAATTCTTAAAGTGATAACATGATTTTCATATTTTAGGAGGGTGCGGTTCAGAAACGTGGGACCCTCAGAAGCCTGCGTTCATTGCCTTCCTCTCCTCCTGCCCTGAAGCAGGATCGTGATTTTTGAGTTTGTGAAGCTGATAACGCTGTTGCAGCCGATGAGGAACTGTACGAAACTGGCCAGGAGTTGTAGCTTATCACTGCTTTCATGAACATGCCGAGACATCCGTGTTAGCACTGGACCAATTTTTCATCATTTTGGTTTTAATTCTGGTAATAGGGACTGGCTCGGGGGCTGCTCCAGTGTATGACAAGAGTTAACGTTGAAGCCTCAGCTAAATAATTAGACAGCTCATCCTGTGCTCCGAGAAGTCACAATGACCTTCTCTCTATCTGCCAGCCTACCTCTATTTATACCTAATATGGATATAAAATCCACAACTTAGCCGATAGTAAACTAGAGCCTCCCACAAGCATGCTGCCAGTATACTAGGATGCTCCCAAAGATTAAGGCAATTATTTCTCAGGCCTTAAAAAACCCCAGTAAATTCACTTTCTCCGTTCTGTCCGATGCGGACTCCCCCATGCAGTCCCTCCAGTGCACCTCCAGCCCACAAACACTCCTGCAGTTCCAGCCCCAGGCTTCCATCCTTCATTCAAAGGTGCATTTATCGACACACGAAATACCTCAACCCTCAACAGATTTTTCTGTGAAACCATGTAATCTTCAGAGAGAAATAAAGAAAAAACGGGCCCCATGCCTGGAAAAAGGAGCAGGGGAAACACACACCATCAGCCGTTCCCTCAAACAAACCCAAGGAAAACAGTGCAAAAGGGAGGAGCTGGAAGAACAAAGCAGCAATGATCAGCACAGGAACAGGTTGTCTTACATCCAAGAACCACGCCAGGGACATCTTCAGGGTGCGTCTTAACAAACGGGGTCCCTCAGCTAAGAAAATTCTGTGTTTAGTTCGTACCAGATTAAGCCATGGGACAGAGAGCCGGAGCACTGCAATCAACCTTTATGACCTTACAAGTTTAAGAGAATTTATGGCCAACAAGAGCAGTTAGATCATCTGATACGAATCCATGTGTGTTACAGGTCATTTGACTTCACCCAGGCACTCCCAGGTGGAGCACAGGAACTTGCATTTAAGACATCAAGGGTTGAAGAATCCACCCATTCCGCTACCAGCTTATCCCAGTCTCTGCTTATAATTCAGTCCCTCACTGCTCGCCTGCTTGGGTCAAGCTTCAGCCTCCAGAGATTGCTTTTCATTACACCTCTCCCTGTCAGCAGCAAACCCTCCCGTTCCTGGGTTTTCACGACCCCTAAATCCTTGTGATCTCTGGCTATGATCAGCATTTGTTGCATCTGGATGTCAAAATTCACATTTGATTATATCAAAATCTACGTTGCTGTACTTTCTTTTTCATTTACATAGCATCTCATCAAATAGTAATTATTCATCTGCCACCATTTTTACACTTACTTCTAGATAATTAATGAAAATTACAGGTAATACAAAGCGGTACACTGACTCCTGAGGGAGACACGGCATCCACAGACCCCAGAGCACCACTGTGTTGCAAATCAGACACAGGGCCATCAGGACACAAAATATTTTCTTCTCCTGTGGCCTCAGTCAATCTTTGACCTAGAAAGAGGCTGCTGAAGAGAGAGATGCTACAACCCATGACAGCTGCCTTCAGCCTGAGCCTCTTTTCCCCTTACTCCATCCAGAACTACCGCCCTTTCTCCCTTCTTGCTCTGTGCTACAGCACATTGTCCTGGAGAGGAAGTGCAGGAGTTTGGCGACAGAGAAGCAGGTGACTGGAAGAAATGAAAGGGTGGATAAGAAAGTGCAGAAGTATTCCCCTTTCCACAGCACACCTTCACCTTGTTATTCCAGCATCTTCAAGGAGCAGAAGCCAAAGTATTTTGTGAACTGTGGGGGGCGATTCCATCCAGCGCAGACCGGCAGGGTGCTGTGGTGTCCCACAATATACACTAGCTGGCTAACAGAGCTGAATTTTACCCGGCAATGAAGTTAGGTCTTAAAGCCACGACCAGGTGGGACGAGTATCACCATTTCCATTTCACAGGGGAGAAAACTGAGGTGCTGTCCATCACAACTGGACTACTAAATCCTCGGGGAATGCATGGCTCATGGGATTAGTAATGGTTTTGGGTTAAGCTGTTGGTCACTACTAACAACTTCAAGTGCAGCAGCAAGAGGGAGGAAGAATGCTCTCTGAAACTTCTAAAAAGAAACACGCTCCTTCATACAACAGGAGATTTATGAACTGAATTTTAACTGATAAGGGCATGTCCTTTTCTAGGAAGGGGCATACGCTCCTAACCCAGATCTGGAGTCTTTACAGGCACTACTAATAAAGACTACAGATGAAGAGCAATTTAGTAGTCACCAACAACTTTCTCAGCATCTTTAAAAGCTACAGGAGGTGGGTATCCACCACCAGGAGGAACATCCAGCTTAAATAGCTAGCAATGCCGTACAGCTAAGTGCTGACAGCCAGAAATCACAAGAGAACAGCGATCCACAGCTGAATTTCCATAAACTACATTCTCATTTAGTTTCAATCTCAGTTAAGCACTTCACTGTGGGTGGGCTACAGGCTGGACTCTCCGAGCAGTTAAGACACAGTCCGCACTGCATACAGCTGCCTACTGGAATCGGCATGCCGAAATTTGCACCAGTCCCATTTACAAAGACAGGAGTGGGGTGGGAGAGGAGGAGAAAGTTTATTTCACAATAAACACTACCGGGGTGTGGTAGGGGGCAAAGCAACAAACCCCAGCCAGCTCAGAGCAAAAGGAAGGGTCAGCAATGCCTCACCGATGCAGAACACTGCTGGAAAACGTGGTTTGCCCAGCAGGTCACCGATCGTGTGCTCCCCAGCTCTGCCACCAGCCTCTCCCTTCCAGCTGCAGCATAAGAGCTATAGCTCATGGCAGATCACTACCACCACAGCCACCACGCACCCACTGCTTACATTTGCAATTGAGCACCTTTGTGATTTCTTTTGCACTGCTCCAAAATTTCGGAGGGAACCCAATAAAAATATATAGAAACAGAATTCCTTCTCCTTTGGAGAACCATCCATGTGAACCCTTTGGGAGAGCTGAGCTATGCTATCGCTGCTGTGTTTCCACTACTGGAATGACACTGTCTCCTTGATATTCTCCCTCTATCTCGATCTGTTACCTCAGCTTGTATTTAAGGTCGATGTACTAAAGCAGTGACTATCTTCTGGTGTTATGCTTACGCTATGCCTAACGCCGTGGTGTCCTATTCCATGAGATGCAAAGAACTGGTAATACGTTTCAATTTTTTTTTTCTCTTTATCAGATTCGGTTTTACCCCAAAGTCATTACTGAGGATCTCAGTGTTTTACACCTATTAGTGATTCAATAAGCAATCACCCCCTGGACAATAAAACAGAACTCCTAACTTCTCAGAGATTTGCCATTAAGAATTTGGGGCGATGTGAGGACAGCAAATGGTTGCAGAACATACCCTTCTGGAGTCTCTCAGACTGTGAAGCAGGCAGCCTTCCCCTGAGACTCCATGACCTGCCAAGTGAAAAAACAGAAAGGACGGCTGATTGAGTTCAATGGCTCAAGACTCAAATTCGAGTCCCAGCTCCATGCCACATTCCCTCCAAGACTCATCACTGACCTTGCCTACAGCTTCTCCCATCTTTACAATGGAATTATAAGCCTTTCTACCTCCCTTAAACCCATCTGTTTAGTTTGTAAATTCTCCAGGGCAGAGACTGGGTTTTATTTGTGTGTACAGCACCACATACAGCAAGGTCCTGATCTTGGCTAAGGCTCCTACACATGATTGAAATACAAAGAAATGACGGTATCTTGATCAAACATGAAGAATTCAGATAAACAATAGAAAAGCAGCTTGATATTTTTTTTCCTACAGTCTCTGCTTTTCCGTGACTTGTTTATTCATCTCAAAGCCTCAGCAGACATCTAATCAAGCTGTTAGAGAGTCAGATTTGTGGCCAGTCAAGCACTTAGGGAGTTGTTAAACATTCAAAAACAGTTCTGTTCAGCAAACAGCTTCTTCTTTTTTGGGGTGGGGTTTTTTTTTTGCTTCTCCCTTCTCTTAGATAGCAGTATGGTTTCTTTACTCACTGTATACTCACTGATTTCCTATTCCAATTGCATCAGGGTGATACAGTAACTTCTCCACTAAAAGGTCTCATCATGTTTCGGGTAGGGACACCTGACTTTTTTAGGCCCATCTTGTTTGCACTTTTTGGTACTGATCCAAATCACACTACAGTTAAGACGAAGCAATGATTTCAGCAGGCTTAAGAAAGAAGGAAAAATGTGATAGTTTCCAGATGAGCGTATTATACTAAATTTAACATGCCTTTTGGTACTTAGAATTTCCACTTTTCCCCCTTCCATTTATGTAATTAGAAATCAAGCAGCAGGAAACCATTCCTATTCCAACCTCAGTTGGGAACAGTATGGTCTCATTCCCATAGAGGGAAACAG
The DNA here is from genome assembly GCF_015220075.1 of Falco rusticolus. NCBI lineage: Eukaryota > Metazoa > Chordata > Aves > Falconiformes > Falconidae > Falco > Falco rusticolus. The sequence continues at coordinate 110,265,497 of NC_051189.1, read as the reverse complement.
GAGACTTGTCCTCACCAGGAGATACTTTGCACAGCTTACATGGACAGGTTCAAAAACAGGTTTTGAATAATACAACTTTAATCAAACCAAAACAAATACAGGCCCGTTATGTGCTAGTTATATATGCATATACATATCTCAACACAAAAAACAAGCAAGGCAGCTGTGAAAAACAAACAAAAAAAAAAGGTTTTACCCCATTTAAATGACAAATTTTAAATTCCACTTTTTAAATTGTGCAATTTTTCCACACTCACCCTACTAGATTTCGTATTATTGAGCGAGAACACTTGTTGTGATTATTCTCACTCTAGCAATAAAGGACACACTGTAAATTGATATCTACAACTGGTACCCTCAGAGTCACAGGGCCAGCAGAACCACTTGATCACAGGCCACAGCAGATCAAAGTAAGAATGAACTCTGGGAAATCAATATTTGAACTAAAGCAGAGCATACTAGGGCAGGACAACTCGTCACCAGGGACAATAAATAAAAGTGGAACCCATCATCACAGCCCAAATGACACAGTGCGAGCTAAAGTTTTTTCCGACAGCCATTATATTCAAGAGCGCTGCTACCACTTTTGGTTCTCCTGTTTCTTACCCAGGTTGATGCTCTTCCCTCCAGCTGAGCACAGGGGCTTACCAGACTGCTAGCATTGCAGCACACATGCACAGAACTCAATAAAAACACTTTCCAAACCACAGAGGAGCTCTGGCTCCAAAGTACATAGTTCAAATTAAAAATTGGGGCCAGATAAAATGATTCAAAATTGGGAAGAAAGAAAGAGATCCTGTTTCCAATAAGCTGTTTTGACCTGACTGATGAATGCAGTCCGGCAAGGGAGGAGGTGGAAAAACAAGGACATGCTCGAGCAATGGTCCTGGATGGTATCATGCTTTGACAGTCTTTAATGCCGCTCTGGCATTAAAGCTATTTTATTTCACAAGTCCATTGCTCTAGGCAAGCTCTTCAGCTTCTGTTGACTCTGGGCACAGCTCAACATGTTTCTTCAGCCTGCAAGATCCACACACATGCGCCCAGGGGTATGTGGGGGTGCAGGACCGCCGTAGCACCCAGACCAAATCTCAGTCCATTGCTCGGTGAGATAAGGAGCTTCTCAAGCTCTCCAAGTTCAGAAGACCAACCCTCAGACCATCCCCTTCCTTTTCTGGCACCGTTTAAAACACAAATATTGCGCAACTTGTTTTCCATTGTGTTTTCCTTTCTGGAGAGGAATTTTTTTGTCACTCTTCCATCTGCCAGCACTCACCATGCAGCAGAACAGGCTTTCAATAAAGGAAAGTTCCACATCAATCTGTACCATTCTGTTTCTATCTCAGGAGACAAGCATTTACATCTTGTGCTACGCAGACAATACGCAGCAAGCATGGGACAAAGAAAAGAGGCCCTCGAGAGCCATCGCAATAGCTAGAAAATTGTGCTGAGTAAAGAAACACTGAAGACAACCTCTTGAGTCAGGAGAAGAGCAGTAGACAACATGCCAACAAGTAATTACAAGGACTGGGGTAAATGGAAAGTAGAAAGGAGTACTTGGACCAGTGAATTGCCAAGATAATAAAGAGCTTTAAGTATTTGTGACGTTCCCAGACACTGAAACCTGTATGTTCTCCCACAGAAGAGGGGTGAAAAAAAACAATCAATCTAAAAAGTAAGCTCAGAGCTAGACATTTAGTTCACCCACTATCCCAGGAAGTTTCAAAACTGGGTCATTCCATGACTCTAAGCTTCAAGACACAGCACTGGCTAGCTGCATCAGTCACACAGTTAGGATCTGCCCTTTTGGATTCTGCCTCTTTGGAGAGGACAACATTCCAATTGTAAAGGGCAACTGTACAAACAAGACATAGGAGTATTTATATTCCTCTCCAAACACCAGCAAAAGCACCAGGGGTCTAGTGGGTGATTTATGAGGTGGGAATGCTTCTTTGAACTGTATGTTAGACGGGGGTTGCCTTGCAGGAGTGGAGAGGAACATACGACGGCTGTCTTTTCTGAAGAGCTCTCACAATGGCTTTTACCCAGGTGGTCACAGCTGCTAGGTACTCAAAATGAAGTTCGCTCCTTCCATTCTCTCTCCCTCACACTCACATACAAAGTCAACACACCAGAGAAGGCCATTTTTCCTTTATTTATTTCCCAGAAGAGCTCTTCCTTGCACTTTCCAGACATGATACAAAACAAGCAACAGAACTTTGTTTCATGTACAGAAACAGTTTGTTGGAGTATAAAGAGTTACTGGTGATCGTTACTGAAGAATGTTGGCTTATTCCAGGGGCACTTCAGTATTCCTGAGGAATAATCATTGATTTCTCCTTCCTTCCCACTGGGATAGTCTTAGTCATTAGTCACTGTTCCTGTAAAGCAAGAAGGCTTATATTATTAAAAAGCCATTTGGGTTCCTTACATGGAAGGTGCTGCACGATGTAAAGCAAGCCACTTAGCTTTGTGACATTTCCAGAAGGTAGACTAATATTTTCATCCTTCACTAGACTAAGAAGTTGAGCGTGGAGAAGTTAAGCTGCTATTTTCATACCAGAAGCATGCCACGTTTTCATGCATATAACCCTCCATTCTGATAAAACGGGTACTTCAAAAAAAACCCCAACATTATTCTTCAAGTCAACTATTCACAGATTGAATAGAAATCAGATAGAAATCAAAGCCACAAACAGCAGGAGGAAAGGCTCCAGTTGCCAGACTTCTTGTATTCTTGCACATCAATATAATCCACATTGTTATCAGAGTACAGGGTTGTGGGTTTTGGGGTGATAAATACAGGCTAAATAACCTGAGAAATATGATACTTCCCATTTTGCAAGAAAACCTATTCCATGTAACTTTCAGTCATACTGTTTTAAGCCTTGAATTGCTAGATGTTGATTTTAAATTCAGCTGAAGTCACAGTGAAATCCACTTGATCAAATTACTTAAAAAAAAAAAGCAGCCCTCAATCTTATGACCACAAATTAGAGCTTTTCTGCATTTTAAGTAGTCTCTTAGTCTACATGAATGGCTCTTGCATTGGTGTTAGTGTTTCATGATCAAATTACTAACCCAAAGAATGGGCACTGTGATGATCCAAGTTACAGTTAGAACAGCTGTAAAGTCACTTTGCAGTCTCCTGATTATTTGGTATCGTGAAGGTCCACTGTCCTCTCTCATTCTCACTTAAGATTCAGAATTAAGAACTTGATCCTGAAGAATCAAGAATCCAGACTGGATAAAGCCCCGACTAACCTGGTCTAACCTCATAGCTGACCCCGGTCTGAGGTCAGACTAGATGACCTTCTTGAAGTCCTTTCCAACTTGAGTTATCCTGTGATCCTATGCACTTGACAGGTTCAGAAAACTAGAAATAATTTCTTTCAGGTTAATCAGTGTTACATTTCTCTCTCTCTTAATAAAGCTAATTTTCTTGCAGAATCTCACATTTTGACAAGTTAGCATTTGAACAGAACTCAGTTTTGTAAAGGAAGTCCTATAGAGTTTAGCTACAACAGTGTTTTCTAGGAAAAAAACAGATGAGTGATAATGCAACAATATTTTCCATGTTCCTAACCAACAGAAATGAAATAATTTTGTTGTAATAACCCTGGAGCCATTATCCATGACATGACATTTTGGAGAGAATTAATGATATTAACCATTAGATGGCTTCATCCATGTGTTCCCTCTCTCCACATGTTCAGCTTCTTTGTGCCAGAGAAAGCTAGCAGAGACAGTGCGCTGGAAACTATTTGTCTAGTCTTGTGCCATGCAGGCAGCTGTGGTTCTTCTGCAAAGTGTCCTTCCAATTACCTCATGCTTCGAAGGACCACCCTTGCTCCAGAACACAGATTAGTCCTTAATCCAAACGAAATCCCTTACTAGGCTGACCTGAAAGTCAGTTTTCTGTTGCCCAACATCCCTACAAGCATCCTTGAATGAATAATACTTTCTTAAGACCCTGTGAACAGGGCATTTACCACTCACCTGAAGCCACAGGCATGTCATTCCAAATTCTTTTTTGAGACATAAATTGGAGGAATACCCTCAGGATGGTGTGGAAAGCTAACATGTTTTAAATGTTAACAAATCCAGCCAGAAGACTCAAGCACAGACTTTTGATTCTGGGCCGTAGCTTGCAGTGTTGCATCAGCTGCATCTAAGTCAGTTTCTCTATGTTGCTATCCAAAATATTTTATTCTGAAGAAGTTGTTCAAGAATCTTGTTATCGTTTCTCCTTTCTTATCAGACAGCTGAAGAACTTATTTATAAACAGGTATGTCTGCTAGGGCTGCAGAAGGGTGGCAACACGTCTGCCCATAAAACTCAGGAGGATTGGACTCAACTTACAGCTCTAGATGCATCAGAAAAAAAGCCCCAAAACACTTTCAGGCCTCCTCCATCAGCAGACAAGCGATACAGGAGCAATTTTTGCATTCTGTATACTTGCCACGAAAAGTTCCTGGCAGAGCATTTGATCTCAGTACTTTCTGAAGTGCTAAAATAACTGTAAATATGTCCTGGTGAATGCCTCTCCACTGGTATTAGGGAAATGCTTTTAGCAATATATGGCTTTGGGGATCCAAAGTATGCACGCATATCCCTTTTGTCCCCAGGTGCCACAAGAATAAGCTACCATACAAACAGCCCCAACTTTTACATGTAAAAAAAAGAAAGAAAATATTAACGGAGACAGTTTGTGGACTTCATGCACTGCAGGCAGTTTGTGAGCACACAAACAGTTCCTGTTAATTCTTCTAGTTTTAACTGTTTTATCTCAGCATGGTCAGTGATAATACTGAACTCAGGCAGATTATCCTCTTCGAAACTATTTAAATTGTAAAATTTCTCCAGACTAATTATTACATTACTATCCAGCCAAACAAGCCACAAAACTTACTAGTGTTTTCATGTTGAACAGGAAAAAAAAACAACCCCACAGAAAGTCAACAATACACTTCCACAGGCAGATCTACCTCACATGGCTTTCAGTTTCTTCCTAGCTCCTCTCTTTCAAAGTCTGAAAACAACACAGTTTAAGTTTTTCAGCTTTTCTAACATGTATTTTTATTATACTTGTTTTCAGTTGTGGGAAACCTACCTGTAGAATCTGTTAGACTAAGTCTGTGTATTCAGTCTAGTAAGTTTACTGCTAAAAACACCAAATATTAAAATTTTCTGAAAAGCAGGGGAACCACCCCTGCTTCAGCAGTACAAGTTTCTTACTGGTACACTTTTGTGAAAGTCAGAGGAATATCCATTTAAATGGTGTCTAGAGGTACCATTTAATGCTCACTTATAAAGTTACCAATTAATAGCAACTAATACCAATACTTACTTTTACAAATTTACCATGGAGAAGATACGGAGACTGGAAGTCATGTTGACAATTGGAATAAGCCATTCCTAACCCCATCCCTGACCCAAAAGCAATAGGCCATGTCCTTCCTGTGGGGAAAGCAAGCAGAGAAGAAAAATTAAAGTCAAGAAAAGTTGTTCATTTCACGTGACAGTGAAAGCATTGTTAAATAAGCACCAAGAAAGAATAAATTACTGGAAGACACATATTAGGCATTTTCAAGTTCTACGAGCCCTAAAATTGTCTAAAAACCAGACCACTTCAGAAGAACAACAAGAGTAACAGCAAGTAAGGCATCGTATTTAGAATTTAACGGAGAGCAATCTCTACATTCAAGATACTACTGAAAATTATTCCATTACCAAAGCATAACTAAAAAAGAATTTAGATCAGTTTTAAAACACTGGCAAGACTGGCATAAACTGATGTCTAGACACATGGCTCCAGTAATTTGGCTCAGGGTTTCCTGCAATTCCAGAATTTGAGCTGAGCACAGTAGGAGCTTAGAAAGATGCTGTGTGTCACAACCTTGTTACACAACAGCTAAAAATTTAGGTAACTCCATCTCAACCGAAAAGAGATGACCTATAATGAAAGAATTGGTCTAACATGCCGATTAAGTTTTACATGCCTCAAAGACTTCTTGGTTTTAAACTGCACCTAAAATAGACGGAAATAAGAAAACCAGGCAGCCAAGATTACTGCAGCGTACTTACTTTTGAAGAAGATGACTGAGAAAACAATTCCTAATCCAAATCCAGCACCTGTAAGAAGAAATGAAGTGAGTGAGGACTAAGATAATGCAAAGTAATGGAATGTGATTTCGTTCTTTACAGTAATTCTTGTTCCAACCCAGGAATATCAGGCTACACGTTATTTCATCACACAAAACAAAAACGTTCTGAAATAGCAATTCTGAAAAAAATAATTGTTTTCTTAAAAAATTTTAAGAAGCTATTTCAGATTCGAATCCCAACATATATAAGTAGATTATCAGAAAGATTTGAGAAACAAACCAGACTCTCATCCCAGGGAAACTTACTGAATTTCTGTCACCATCTACAATGTGGAATTAAGATTTATTTGGCTCATTGTCAGCAAATGAGAAACACTTAAATGAAAACTTCTTGTGTCCTTGAGCTTTAGATTTTGCAGATGAATATCTTATTGTATTTCGTTTATCTCACTACTTTAACTACTTCAATGTGTGTCCTGAGGGCAGCAAAACTTTGATGCTTTGTGTTACCCTATACCTTGCAAAAGAAAGCTCCAGGCTGCTTATCTTCCACATCCACAACATTCATTATGGAGCATATTTAAACACATTAGAAATGAAAGACTTTTCACATCCTCATACTATATATAGAAATAACTGCAGCAGTTGAAAAAAATTTATCCAGCACCATTAAAAAAAAAAACACCTCGGCTGGCACATTTAAAAATAATTTTTGCTTTCCTTGGAACGTGCGCTTATGATTTTTTGCAAGAAGTCAGGCAAGTCTGCAAAACTCCTCTCACGACCCAATAAATGTAACAGTGAACACTTGGAGCTCAGTGGGCAAATTCTATCTTTAATTCTATCCACTAAAGACAGGAATTTTAGATAAGGCGCAGAAATACAAAAGTTTAAAAAAGGAAAAAATAAAATCAGTCATGCATATGCTCATTAAAAAAAATTCTAAGAGTTGCAGATTTATTTTGTAGCAAAAATATCCTGTTATGCATTTCAATTCTCCCCTTTCAATACAAGAAATATAAGAAGTATAGCAAGCTTTATTAATTAAAAGACATACCTTATATTTTTAAAATATTCCTAAGACCATATGATCCTTATTTAAGCTCCTGTTGAACACATTACTAACTGGGTTAAGTCCAGAACAATACTAAAGAATCATATACCCTCACGGCATATAGGAGTAAGTTCCATTTTTCTTTCTTTTTAGTTTCCTTCTGCTTTTTAAACCTTTTTCCGTGCAAAAAATTATCTAATGGTAGATTCTATTGAGGCTCAGGTATTTAAACAATACTTATTGCACTACCTAGTAAGTTAACCAAGCACCCCATGTTTTTCGTTGATTATAAAATCTTGAATATTAGAACAGAGATGACCAAACAAATGATCTGAGCAAACCTCCTTACGTTTACTCTCCTGTTAGGGCTTCACAATCCATATTTACTGAGAGCTGGAAATCAGAGTTGCTTTTGAAAACTCTCTTCATTCTACTACGGATTTTCAATTGTGACAGAGGTAACTACTTTACCAGGTCACTACAACTTTGGAGTAGGTTTACAAAACATGCAACTGCAGGAAAGAACTTTGACTGCCTGCCAAGTGGTCCTGACATAACTCCCCCAGACATTTTAGAAACCGAACCTTTTGCAGAAGGTCAGATTTTCACTCTAATCATTTGCACAGCTAAGGGAAAGTCTCAGTCCCTCAGATGTCTGGTCAGAGCTTTGGGTTTTTTTCTGCATTACAGACAGCAAGAGATACACTACTTGGAGCATCTCATACAGACAGCTAACTACTCATACCACATCACCGACCGGCACTTATATGCAGACTGGAGGAGACATCATGCATTACTAAGTGCAGCGGTTCATCCGTGCTAATTCCTCCACTCCCCCTCGCCAAGTAGGGCCTTCCTTCTGTACCTTTGCTATAATACAGCTGGTGTTGGCTCTCCCAGAATGTTTACGCTATTAAGGATAATCACTATCTTCAAGAATTCATCCAACGGACAACCGGTCGGCCCTCTGACCTGCCTCCTTCTGCCAGTCTTTTCCTGTAATATGCAGTTATGCTGCCTTTTTGTTTTGGGCTGTTGTACCATAGGTCTGAAAACGACTTTCTGGAGGCAATTACTTTCCGTTCAGACAGCAGTAGGCGTTGTTTGAACTGTCCAGTTCAGAAGGCCTGTCATGCAGTGAGTGATACTGGTCCTACGCTTCCTGTCCAAGAAAAGATCCCCTCTGCCAATCCAAACAGTTTAGCTAATCAATGAGAAATGATTTACACTATGACAAATTCTGCATCATCTCAATGCAGAGCCCAGGCAGTTTCTAATGTCACCACATTTTCCACGTTACCAGTCAAGTCCACATTCTTCTTACCGGAGTGGTGGTAAACTGCTTACTTTCTTAAGAAAAGTCTGCACTAAGGAAGCTGCTATCCTTAATACAGTTTCTTTCCATCTACTTCCAGAAATCGTCATTGTCTTGTATTCTCTTCACCTCCTTCAGATGCTCTCTCACATTACAGCCCTGCTTATAAGGGCTCCACGCAGGTGTCATCAATGCTGCTTCCTGCTGGCTATGGGGGAAGCTACAGGATACACTTAAAAGGTGAAAAATTTATTTCTGCCATCTGCAATTCAACCTAAACCTAAAACAAAACCTAGGTCTTCCCCCATGCTAATACCCAACAACACTGTTAAGCAGATGTGGTCCAGCACGACTGACTTAGGAAAGACCATTCTGTCTTTCCTCAAAAAGCTTCTTTCTGAAGCAGTGCATCTCAAGGGATTCTGCTTTTTCACGAAAATGCAATTTTCATGCAATTTTAGAGGCTATCACTGCAGCCTGTTCCAGCAGGAAGGTAAGTACAGTGGCTGATCAGTTTAAAAAGATGATGGTAAGATACCTAGTGCCTTGCTTTAAGTTATGAAAATGCCACAGAGAAGTAAAGGAGACTGACAGCTAAGGATTTTTTGTTTTCTGTACAGGAAAGTAACTTGAGAAACGAAGCCAAAGTACCACCTTAGCTTCCCTCATCCCAAAGGCAGCTAGGTTCACTCCTTTTCTTACTGAGGAAAAGGCTACAAAATGTGCTGAAAAATCATTGCTGATAACACCCACCAACAAGAAACACTTAGATCTGCCCCCTCACACCAGCCAGTGCACATACAGATTTCACTCCTTTCTACTTGGTTTTAATGTTTAAGCATTGGTTTTAACTTAAAACCAGAAGCTTCGGCTACATTTAATTTCTCAGCCCATCTGGTTAAGAACCTATTCCTGTGGATAGTTTGTCACTCATCTTCATTCCACTAGAACATATTTGTGGTTATGTGGTCATTTCCTGCGTCCCCAGGACCAAGAGGGAGCGAAACCATCTTACCAGCAAAGTAATGCGTTTCACTTTAATTCTGTATAGAGTTACACCAGAGATAAACAATGGCAGAGCTGTTGATGAGTTTTACAGGTTTAAGTTCTCACATGCTCAATTTCCTTTTAAAGAGGCAACATGTTGCTTCAAAGAGCCTCCCACCTGACCAGGGGACACTCAGTCTGCAGCTGTTTCTACTAAAGATCAGCACCTCTAGGCCAGGCTTTAACTTCATAACAATAAAACATGAAAGGTTTATCTTACAATAAAAACAAACGAACATGGAAAAACTAAGGGCTTGATCCATGCCGGGCACATTTTCCCTCCCTTTCTTGCATGACAGACTCTTTGGAGGAAAAGGCCACAGGAAAGAGTATAACCCATTTTTCACCTTCTCTGACAGTTTAAAATGTTTAACTAGAAAAACAGTCTCTTCCACCCTACATCTATCACTTCAGCTTAAACCCATTTACAGTCAAGTGTCAACAGGGGACAGGACAGTTCTGTGGCCATCTTACTCCTGCTCCCCAGTAAGCATCCTGGCCGTACGGACCAGTGCAGCCACACGGAATTGGTATTAGGCAGAAAGCCAAGTCTCCAAAACTTTTTCATTCTACTTTTTTGGCTCATACACCTTCCATGAGAAATGTCACAGTACCTCAAATCAATCTAACACACAGAAGAGCACGTGCCGTATACCCAACAGGACATCATAAAAGTGTCTCTGAGAGAAACACAAATCTTCAGGATGGGCTCCTGCCCCACAAGAACATCTGGGAAAAGCTTCTTCTATAAATTTAGTTAACAGTCCCTCCAACAGCGGTACTATATGGTTCTTTCCTAGGCTACCCAAGTAGCTATGGGCTGAAGCACCTATTAAGACTTGCCACACCTAGATACACTTTTCTTCACTAGTTTGAAACTTAAAAACTGAAGGATTAAAATATATATGCTCACTGACACTTGGCCAGTGTGTTGCTGTTACTATAGCAGCTGCAAGTTCTTCAATTACTTAAGATGATGACAAAAAGAAAACTATTATTTTCCTCTGCTGTTCCTTATACACAAATACAAAAGAGCGCTACAGTCTCCTGTCCATCAGATTCTGTTATTTTACAATTTAAAAGAACTAAATGAATGAAATCAAATGAACAAGAAGACATCTTCCAGGAGCTCCTTCTTCTAAGAAAATAGCGACTACTCTATATAGACAAGACACTCTAAAATAGGTCACAGGCTTGTCCCAGCAGAGAAGATTGCTTCCCAAATAGAAAGAGCGCTTCCATTAGGATCGAGAAAATTGATTAGATTGGTTAGTTTCTCCGAGGACAGCAATAGCTTCAAGGTCCAACAGCAGATCTCATCCATGGGCCTGATACACTGGAAGTTTCAAATGAGCATCGGCTCGGGCCAGCACTAAAATTTGCTTTAGTTAAGGAAATACCCAAGAAAACTCAAGATCTTCAAAACAAACAAAAAAGGCAAGCAACTCTCCAAACTGTATTCGCCCTCCTGTTGCAGTGTCCCATCCTGCCCCCCTCCAATGCTGCTTTGACAAGATACACAGGTAATTGTTTTGCAAAAACAGGGAGGAGAGCCTTCTTCATATACCAGGGCCTTTACAGGGCAGTACTGATCACTAGTTGGAAATCCGAGACCACAAAATCACTTATTTACAGACAGAATTAATTTTAAGCAGACCCTTAGCAAGGTCTTTCATGGCAGGAATCAGGTTTTCTTCAAACATCAGCTTTGAAGCTTTCATTCTCATCTCCCCTGTTGTGTGGATTGTTTACATAGCAGACAGAAAAAAGAGCAAGGACGCTAGAACATCACGAAACTGTATACCAAGTACTCAAGGAAGAAGCAGAGGGGGGAAAGTATTTTTTCTTCTTCTAGCATTTGACTGTAGTAACACAGAATACTTGGAATGACAGAATATAAATATCCAAATACCATTATAATACAAAAATCCCAACATGCTTTCAAGGGCCGCTGCCACCCTTCAGCACTCCTGCAGGTCAGCCTCTGCCCGCAGGCTAACCTTACTTAGATAAACATCGGGGCTTTTGCAGATGGACAGGCAGCAGCAGGAAGTATCGCCTTAGCCCATGATCTCCCAAGCAATCACAGCAATAGTCTCATAGCAGACCCAAAACTTTTCATCCTCACACCCATGACTGAGCTGCTGAAAGGAGAGGGCATGCGCATTTCCTCCCTCTTTTAAAAGGGGAGAAGAGCGGAAGCTGTTCTTTGAATAGACAGCGCAACTAAGGACCTCATCAATCAAGCTTTTAGACAAAGTCAGGGTTGCACTCAGTTTAGAACCACATATAGAAGAAATCAGCAAGATACTCATAATATGAAAGATACACCTCTGACAGAAAACTCTACTTTGTCTTACTGCAATAAAACATTCCACTAACAAAAACAATGGCACTGCTAAAAAGAAAAGTTTAGCTGGAGTAAACACATCCACATTTAGAGCTTTCTCAATCCGAACGACGAGGGTTGGCACTCAGGCTTCTTCACACCCATTCAATGTAGGTTGACCATTACTGACGTCTACTGGCTCAGCAAAGAAATAGAGGCAACTTAGAGCAAGAAGCGTTACGGTGGCATCTCACCAGCAGGAATGCTAAGGAAAGAAGCATGACCCTTCTCAAATCTCTCACTATCAATTTATTATCATCAAGGATGTGCCAGCAGCCCTGAAAGGATTTTCTTAGGGAACTATATCTGATAGAACAAAGAATAAAGAGTTGTTCCCACCTACTGCTGTAACATCTTCAGGACCAAGATAGTGGTTTAGGGTATCACTTGGCTAGAGTCCTCATTCCATATACAGTGTCACTGTGTGCCACCTCCCAAAAAAGGCACAGTTGGCATCCATCAATGCACTAATGCACAGGACAAGAAGTCAGCACGCTTTGGATTCATTTCCAGCAGAGGAGACCTTACGTAGTCTGGGGTTTTAAATGGCTGCACTACCAGATGGATGCCACAGCTCTTCTTTCAGGTTTTCTTGCACACCAGATGTATTGCCAAGAACCGGCGGGAAGAAGGGTCGAGCAGGGCTTCCCCCAGTATCGCTCACAGCTTCAGTTAGCAAGCAGATGGGTGCACCCAGGGCAGAGCTTTCTGACCCAGCTGAATGGCCAGCCAAGAGGAACAGCAGGACACAGCGCGGTTAGGAGAAGAAACACCTGGATTCCTAAAGATTTTCCTGTCTTTTTCTTCCAACAGAAGATAACAGCCCCTTAATCAGAACTCTGCTAACAACATAACTAAATATTGCTGTTGGACAAATTCTGCCTCTCTCTTCCAAACAAAACATGTTTTCATTAGCTGTACTGTCTTCCTGCACAACTTAAGCCATAAGCAGTTAATATTTACACTACTTGGTCTGCTACAAGATACAACTAGTAGAATTGGATCTTCTCCTGTATGACAAAGGAAAGTAACCTGGGGTTGCAAACAAAGCTCACATAACACCACAGTTCTGTGATTGCATAATATTTGTGTTCTCCAGTATTAAGAACAAAACCCCAAATGAAGAACAAGTCTTTTGACCTGGTAGCTAAGATTGGATGGCCACGTTGTAATTGCCAAGCAAAAAAACACTTCAAAACAGGAATTTCAGGATTTTTGTGCATTTAGAGAAAGTCTAATCCAGTTTTCAGAAAGTATAATCAAGCTTTGTTATTATATAGACTGACTTTATCCTATTCATAACCATATGAAGGATTATTTAAAAATACTGACATTGCAATCCATACAATGATTCTTTCTGAAAGACTCAATCTGTAGAGTGACACAAACAATACTATTTCACCCTCACCATTAACAGAAACAGCTCTTCAAGCATGCCAGATGATGCAAGCCAGAAGAAATCACATTAACAGTTGCAGGAGAATTGGAAGTGCCCTTTTCTCTTTAAAAATTCCTATTAAATGGAAATTTGGAGCAGTTTTTATTTTCAGATGTCAAAACAGAGGATTAGAGGAAAATGAAGATCACTACACTGGGTTATTTACAAGCTTCCAGGATGAATTTTGGTCAGCCACAGACATATGTCAAAACATTTATCTCATGCAAAAATAATGAACTTCAGCACCGCAACTTAACACAAAAGTCAAGAAGCAAACAGCTTTCCTAGGACTACCTTTCAATAACAGGTAAATTACAGCATTTGACTAATTTAAAACTACAACAGTTTCAAAACAAACCAAGACACACTGGCACACAAATCTCCCTCTCCTTACACATACACTCTTCATTGTCTCCCTGTTTCCTGGAAACAGCATGTAACAATAATTCGTCCAAAATTACAGCTTTGCAGAGAAAAAACAGTTCTGTCTGTCCTTCATGAGTAATTGTCTTTCCAAATAAAGAGGAACGAACTACCAATTAGTTAAACAAACAAACAAACTCTTTAAACAGGGTTTGAAGCTGGTAGGATGGTAGAAGACCACATTACTAATTACCTCCCTGTCCTTTCTCTGCAGAGCTCTACTGAATAAAAAGGAAGAAAAGGCTGTGAAGGCTGGAGAGGGGACAGGAGTTTATAAAGCTTTGCAAGTTGGGAAGAAAAAGAAAGGCCACTGTAGTTTGATTCTCCTTCCTTACACAAAAGAAGCAACTTTTCTGATGGGTAACAAAAATCAGTATCAGTAAGAAAGATAAACCAGAATTTATTTAAATGACTGCAGGGGTGAAAAGTCTTAAGGACGGTGTGAAGCCAGAGCCAGCATGATCTGGATCACCCATCAGAGAAACCGCCTGGTCAGCCAAGAAAGCACAACCCAGCCCCCTATACAAAGCACTGTGGTTACAGCTAGATTTAGAAAGGGAACAAAAATACCTAGACCCATCCTCCCCAGTAGCAAAACAAATGTCAGTCCTAATAAGGAGGTGAGCGCATAAACTCTTAATGGTCTGAGGGTTTGTGCAGGCAGGCAGAGTTTTACAGTACTTAACTCTTTGAAGTGAAATACTGTCTTAACAATGCCTGACAACGTATTTTGTTTTGAACTAACAGGAAAGAGTTTTAATACTAACTACAAGATGCACACAGGTAGTGACCAAGAGGTCAAAAATATAATACAGCATTTCAAATGATGTAACATAAGATAAATACGTATTTTGGACATTTTAGTGGCAGGAGATAAAAGTTTCTTCCAGGAGCTTGATCTCCAACTAAAACAGTATAGTACCACTACAAACACCACAGCCAACTACAAACACACTGGTTTATGCAACTGCAGCGAAAAGCCCGACAGACTACTACAAGACAGAACAGGCTGCACAGCCTCCAGCCATTATTTAAAAATACACTATTACTAATAAAGTCACCTCGATAGCTGCTGCCTCCCCTTCTCACTCTCTTCTGTTTCCCATGTCCCTCCAGCCCTCAATTAATCCACAGGAGTTGTGTCTCTACAGTTCTCACAGACACTGGAAAACTGTCCGTCATGCAAAGCTTCAGAAATTCAGTGCTTTCCTTTATTTACAGGGTCTGGAATGGGAAAACACAGTGGTAATCACAATGTTTGTTCTTCCCCATCTATTGGCTGGAAAGACCTCTCTTGCAATAGCACTCAGGAAGGATATAAAGGAACATACAGGAAGGAAACTGTGGCCACCAAAAGGAAAAGTCCAACAAACAAGCAAGGATTTGGTAAACTTCTATATCCCATATAACAAGCAATAAAATTTTCAAGTAAAAAAAAGTTTATTTTCTTTCCTTCTTCCCAGTATAACAACCACCCTTGATAGTTTATTGGGAACTCCAGCAAACTTTGCAGTAATATTACAAAAGCAATCACCATAACCACAAAAGTTTTTGAAGTCCCTACAGAGGAAAAAATCATTTCCATTGAGAAAGTTTGTGTTGTCAGTGCACAGTTAACTGTTTGCATAGCTAGGCTACAGACTCACTTCGCATTTAAAGGCCATCATCATCTTCAGTCACAAACTACTGGAGTATGAAGAACTTCTTGGTTGTTCCGACTTCCAAAGTTCATACCGAGCCATTTGTTGTTAATATCATGGAGGAGGTTGCCAGCACAGATGCTTCAGTTACTGGATCAATTGTAAAAGCACACAAAACAAAAAATGCTATCACGCATGAAGAGAAACATGTGTCTGAGGCCATCACACTGGATTTAGTGCTGAGGATAAAATTAGAGCCCTGCAGCCCATGTGCCCTTTTTGGGCAATCCAATGAAAAGCATAAATTTTACTGAGACCTCAACTCAATGCCATCATGACGCTAACACTGGGAATCCTTGGCCTAGAGCACTAGTGCATAAAGTCCAAACATACATTTTTTCTTCTGTTGCCACATTAGGATGGAAGAAAACACCACATTAAAACAAAAGGCCTGCTGAAGCAACATGCTACATCGAAATCGGCCCTGTATCTGCTTCTTTCAGCCTCCTGGAGAGGCTTTCCATGTACAGGATTCCTATATGTACAGCTGCAGCATAGAACAAGTTCTTGTTTATAATTTGGCATACTTAATATTTTATGATAAAGCAACCAACGCTATGGAAACATAAACATATCTGGATATGTTTGTCAGACAAACCTGAATAGAATTTCATAAGGCAAAACATTTCTCTGGAGCACTTGACACTTTTCAAAGGCCTGCTATAAACAATGGAAGTTTCAGTTTACTTAAAATTACTAAACATCTTTTCTAATGGAAAAGTATTAGGCAACTAAAACACTGAGTTCCTCATCAGCTTTCAAGCATAAGGCCACTGCAGCAACAAGAAATAAACATTCACATTTCTCAGATAATATTTATGGCTCTAAAAGAGACGTCAGCACCAACAAGGAACGCACACCTTTTGTGCCAGATACTTTACCTCTGGGTCTATACATTGCATTTAAAGATTTGGGTTTGTACACACATTTTGTAAAACCATAGACTCTTGTCTGGTCGATTTTCCAGCCTGTCACATTAGGAGCACCAAACTGCACGTACTCAATTACGATCGCTCCCAAAACTTGCAGTTCTAAGTGCAGCATTACGAACTGTTTGCTGCAGAACTGAAGCACTGTAGGCACGTGCACAGTCTCAACTTTAAGGACAAACAAACATAAGGAAAAATCAACAGAACTGCTCCCTAACTTAAAGGCACAACTGTCTGCAGGGCTGGGAGAGTGGACGGAAAGCTCCTCAATGTCAAACCATGCACTGTACAAAGTAACACATGCCAAAGCTATCAGCATGTCACTCTGCGTATCGCTTTTAATAAACACAGCCCACCTCGTACACTGAGTGATGTAGACAGCTCGGCAGGAACAGGTTTGGAGAACCAAGGCCTCATCGCAGTGAAACTCAAGGCAGCGAGGCAGTGGCACCAACGGCCCGGGCTGTGCCCTGTGCCTACCCGGGCCCATTCATTCAGGGCAGGGGGCGTCCCGCGGGCCCGCAGCCCAGCACGGCGAGAGATTTCCCCGGGAAACCTCTCGTCTTCTACCGAGGGAGAAACCAGAGGCCACAAACGCCCCTCCGCTACCGGACCGCGGGTAAGACAGGCCAGGCCAGACCGCAAGGCCCGCGGCGGCGGCGGGAGCGGGCCCAGCGGGGGTCCACGCCCGCGGCCAAGGTCACCTTGCCAGGGCCGGGGCCGCCCGGCTCCCCCCGCCGCGCCGCTCCCCGACCCTCGGGGGCAGCGTCTTGCGCTGAGGGCGAAGCCACAGGACATCCCGCTGCCCCGCCCGGGCCCACAGCACGGCGCGGCCGCCGCCGCCCTCAGCCGGGCCCGGAGCGGCGGGGGGCACCGGGCCTCACAGGGCTCTTCCTCGCCGGGCCCGGCCGCGCCGCCGGGGCGGGCACGCGGCGGCTCTCCCAGCCCCGGGCCGCCGGGCCGGCGGCCACCGCTCCTCCCCGGGTCCTCCCCCTCCGCCCTGCCCTCCCCGCCCTTACCCAGCTTGACGGCGGAGTCGGCCAGACACCGGTCCCACTTCCTGCCCAGCTCGCCCTCCGACGCCATCTTAGCCGTCCCCTCCCACCTCAGGCCGTGCCCTCGCCTCCTCCCCCGCGCAACTCTCGCGAGATATGCTGGCTCGGGCAAGCGGCGGAATGCTAGATCTCGCGAGATTTCCCGCGGCCGCCGTCGTCAAGGTTACTGGCGGGAGGGCGCGATGGCTGCTGCGCTCGACCTTGGGGCCGGCCCAAACTCCCGTTTTTCCCCGTAGGACCAGGCCCACCACAGTCCCAGCCCTTCCTAGGCCCAATCCCTGCAGCCAGGGCTCCCGCTGTGGTCTTGTATGGCCTCGTATCCCTCAGTCTACAGCAGGATTCGCATCTTCTCACAGGCCCCTAGCTTGGGCCCACGCCTGTTGACCTGCTCCCCTCAGGGCTCTCACCTCATCCTTGGTAAGAGCCGATCTTTGCTGTAGGATCCCATCTCTCCCACTGCAGTTGGGTATATCCCGCTGGATATGCATTCCCACGTAGGTTTTCCCTCACCAATGCTCACAAAGGTCCTGCATTCTACACAGCTCCTGCATTTTAGCTGGCCGCCCTCTGCTTCTCCTCAAGGCCTGAAATGAGGTACAGGGGTGTGAATAAAACAGCTGTTGCCAATCCCTATTGATGTCCCAGGGATCACTTCTAGTTAAGAACAACCCAGGCCCCACACCTTTGTGCTTAATTGGGAGTAGGAGCTGAATAATTTCTGGAAGGCTGTTGTATTCAAGAACTATTCCATACAGTAGGATGCTAATATTAGATTAAGGAGCTGCGGGGAAAGTTCTCAATGATTTATGGTTCTTTGGCACATCCTGAAATGCGCTACAGCCTTGTGGAACTGGTAATGTAAGCGTGAACAGTTTCAAACTTACTGTAATGATCTTTATATTGCAAGTGTTGTGTAGGCTTTCTGGAAGTAATTCTCTAGAAGCCTTGTGGAAAAATACAGAGCATTTTTTGAGTAATAATGTCCCCATTCACACTTGGTAAGGCAATTTCTAGCTGTGATTACTTGTTTTGATTTCTTCAAGGTTTGACAGTTTTCTTTATCAGGTTGGAGAGGAGGAGGCAGCTCTACTGCTTTATAAAACTGGAGGTTCTTTAACAAGTCAATTAAAGACTAAAGCAAAAAATAGAAGTCAAAACTCTGAAGTTAGCAAAAATTTTCTCAAGTTATTTTCATTTGTGGTCTTCCGTTTGTCTTAAAAGTATAACTGGTTTTGATCTAGAGCAATGATGAAAGGTTTTTCCAATATTTGGTTTAGTTAAACTCCTTCACATATTACTGAACAATCACAATTGCCTATTATTTTTACTTAGTTAAAATAAAAAATATCTGAATGGCTTTTTTAAAAAGTTTTTTTGGCAGGTGCCTGGTTAAACTAAGCCCTTGCAGGTCCAAGAGGTTTCCCTGAAAGGGAGCCTCCTTTTCTCTTCCTCCCCCTGATAATTTACTCAAATCAGTTTGCATTGCTACATAGTGAGTATCAAAAATAGAACCATGCATCAAGTTACTTATAAAAATACCACCAGGATCAAGCAGGTTTTTTTCTCCTGACCGGATAAAAAAAGTGTTCTGAAACCACTGACCCAGTGGTACATCCCCATGTGCGAGCTCCACCCTCCCATTTCAGAACAGCTCTGGAAACTATCAGGAAGAGAAAGATATTTGAAGCCTCCAGATAATTCTTTGATCCCCACCATCCCCAAATTAAATTCCAGAAATCGGTGTTTAAAAACAGCCCAGAAATGTGGTCTTCCCTTTGGCAAAAACAAATACCTGGTGCAGGCCAATGTGTAGTCTCACTTCACACTTACTCATTTTCAGGCTGTTAGGCTTACTGGCAAGTGCTGTTTCTTTGGGGATGAAGGAAGCGGTGGTGAGCTGTTGGACTGTAAGGCGCTTCATAAAGGGTCGCATTGCTGTGTAATGGGTCTCAATGTATTTTGACAGCCTTGCATCAGGAACCTGGAGCATTAAACCCTTTCTGAGGGGATGGAATAGTTCAGTGTAATTGTTTTGAACGTCCAGCTTCCTTCTGAGAAATCAGTCTGCTGCTTTTTAAATCCCAGAGTCACTGAGTGATCAGAGGGGGCTCTGGAAAACGTTATCCATTAAGGATCTAGAGCACATTCTCTGTACCCCTTCCCCACCCCAGGGAAAAATTAGGGCAGGAGGGAATGTGTCCAAAGACAGCCTTTTCTCTCCATTGCTATAGTTACTTGGCAATTAGACCCTTGCAGTGTAATATTGAGTACTTATTATTGTATGACTCCAAGGTGATGTTTAGAACACGCGGTTCTGAGAAACTTTTTTTGCATTTTACAGTGCAGCATGTGCTGTCCCAGGGTTCCTTCCTTCCCTTCTCCACACACACTCTTCTCCTTTCTTCCCAGTAAATAAATAAATGAAAAAAGAGAGAAGGCTGAAATGAAGCCAGAAAGCTTAAAAAAACCCAACTTCCCTGCCTTTTTCTGATGGAAGTCAACTTTTGGTAGGTTCAGACCTTGTATCACCAGTTATACTGACTATAAACCTAACTTGGATCACATATTAAATCAGTAAGACTACTCACCGACTGAAAGTTAGGCATTCAATTAAATAAACTGCTGGTTAGCTTTTCAACAGGCGGCTGTCAAACAAGCTCGAGGCAGAATCCAGGATCCAAGCTGAGTAAGTGCCACTATTATTCTTCAGAATTGCTATTTCTCTGGTGGAAGAAGCCATGCACAGGGCATGTCCATACACACATGAGGAGATGAGGAGCTTTTTGGGGGCTGCACCAGCCAGAATGCAAAGCCCCTTTTCAACATAAGGCTTCATTTTCTTTTAACTGTTAACCCTAGCTTTTATATAATGCAGTATAGGATGGTTCACCCTCACCTCAATAGTTTTTGCTTTAAAACTTCCAAGCAAGTTTCTTTTAAATCTTGATCCTTTCTCAAGATGAACTTATTGCCTCTTACCCTGTTTTTAAGAATCCTATAGCATTCCTCCTGTCAGTTCCCCACTGGATACTAATATGCTCTTGATCTCCTCTCTTCCAAAGAATACACATGTAAGTTCTCCCATAGTTTTAAATAACATAAATCGCCTCCCCCACACACACACTTATTTATTTATTTTCTGCCAAGAGTAGCAGCGATCTGCATAGGAAGACAGCAGTGTAGGAGTTATCTGCTTGAAATGGTTGACACAGCCTTGGTAGCGGGCCCCCACTTCGCTGTCTGTACTTCCAGAACACTTCTTTCACGTTACAGAGAGAATCAGACCTGGGCAGGAAACTTCAACTCTCAGTCTCCACTCGAGCTTGTTGGGTTTTTTCTCTCGCAGATACAAGCTGTATTCGCCAGCAGATACTGATGCTTATTTTTCTCTTTGAAAGCCTTCTCGCTATCCAAGCAACAACAAAAAAGGTCTATGCCCAAAGTCTGCAAAGTCCTCAGCAGGACTTTGCCTTAAAATGGGAAAAGTGCCAGAGACTCCATTAAGTCTCCTTTGCTATTCCTATTGATTTTATGTGGAAGGCTGTCGGATACTGTGGGGATGAACAATAGTCTAAAGGCTGAGGTAGACTTGCATTAGGAGGGACAGCTTGCAATGTGGAGTGAAATACCATTCAGTCTTTTCATGGTGATCACATTCACGTTAATCAGCAAGTCCATTTTGTGTCTGTGCTAATGTATTTTCATGACAGTTTTGCCAAGCTGATGTTATATTCAGTAGTGTGGTATTGCTGGTTACAGTTGTCAGGTATGGCTGATTGAAGCGAACCTTTGAAAAATGGAACAAGGTGCATCACAGCTTGTTGTGCTAATTCTGCTTTAAGCTGCTTTTGCCATGAATATGAAGTGTGCCCCAAAAATCTCTGGAGAAAAGCACTTGCATGGAAAGACTGACCTGAGTTTTTGCTAATTCTTGTGTTACAGGCGTAAGCATCACTAGGACATTTCTTGTCTTTATGTGATGTGTACTATATTGTGATCATTTTTTAGTTTAGTAGTAGAAATAGGAAAAGAATGCATTGCACTGTATTGATAGAAGCTTTCTAATTAATAAGCCCTGAAAGAGTGTTATTTAAGTGTATTTTTCCATTCATCCATGTGACTGGCTAATTCTATACAGATTCTAACTAGTGAACCATGACTATTGTATTAAGAAAGAATCCAGGCCCTTACAATTATTTTGGCTGGTATATTAGCAAGCTTCAAATGAAGTGCAACGTGTCAAGGAAAAAGTCAGGGAATGGAAATTTTTGTTTCCTTCTGGTGCATTTAATCAGCTTCTCCTTGATTCTTTTTTAATGACAAGCTGCAGACATTATTACTACAGTTAATGACCAAGTTTGACAAGAATGTTCTCAATACTCTCTTTGCTCAGGCTAAAGACATTTCTGAAAGCTCCTGTCTATCATGCTTTCTGTGCTGAAAACATACAGTTAAAAGAGCAGTTGCCATTACAGAAATAAACAGCATCCTAGGATATGCAATCAAGTAGTATGTGCTGGAAAACTAGCCACCCCAGACTGCAGTCCACTGTTCTGGAGTGATATTTGGAAAAAAAAAAAAAAAAGAAAGAAAACAAAAGCCTTGTAGTCCTTTTCTGAACAAGCATTGCTGGGTTTCTCGAGGTGGAATTTCAGGTACATCTCAGTCATATTTGTCAATTGGTATTAAACCTTTTGTGGAATACAGCTGGGTTGAAATCTGTGGGATATGTGAAAAGAGTGTGGCTGCAAGCATCTCCAATGCACATCCAGACACAGTGTACTCAAAATGTGGGCAGGTACTTTTGGACTGAAATAAAGCAATTGGTATTAGTGCATGAAGATGTTACTTTATACATGGAAAAAAGGTCCAAGATCTGGACCCAGGTTGCAGAGATGTGACTTTTTAATGTGACTCTCTGCCAAACCTTGTCTGTGTACATGTTGGCTTCAGCTCTTCAGTCTGAGAAAGAGGGATGTGGGAAATTACTTGGTTTCACCTATTTAGGCAAAACAATTATAAGAGAGTGGCCAAAGCCAGAAAAAGCTCATGCCTCTAGTGATATGTGTGCTTGAGTGATAGGTAACCTGTAATTTCTCTGCCGTTACTGTGACAGTGCTGCACTGGCAGTTGAATGTCTAATTTTTTGCCAGTTTATGGACATCTTAGGCTGGTAGGTAGGTTTACTGTCTTTGGCATTAATCAAACAAGCAGATCTGCTTGGGTGCTATGAAAGTGGAAAAAAGTCTGGTTCTAGCTTTCTTGGAGGGGTGTGTGGAATGCCTCAAACCTCCCTCTAAATGGGCAATATGTTGTTTTTCATTAAACATGGTATTTTGATTTACTCATCAGTTCCTGCAGTGAATGGGGAAACTCTTAAAACCTTTATACGCAGAGTACTCTCAGCAAACTTGCTTTGGAATCGGAATGGGAGGGAGGCTTTTTTATTGTTTGTGTGTTATTTTGACAGTGTGTACAAAGATCTCCATAGTGAGAACTATCTGTGGCTTGAATACAGAATTCCAAGGCGTTGGGTAGTTTTGTAGGTACCTTTTTCCTATATTAGTTTCCAAGAAACACTTGGTTTTCAGCCTCAAATCAAGTGATGCTGCTGGTTTACTAACTCTGACTAATAAAACCCAGCAAGCTAAACTTTACCATTGCTGGAAGACTCTTGCAGCAATAAATTCAATTTATGAGAACCCCTAATAAAAGTTTACATATCTTTCAAATGCCACAAGCTTGACATGAAAGAAAATGGTCAATCTGACCTAAAAAAAAAAAAAAATTTCTCAAGATGCCTTCTTCTTTAATAGAAAAATGAATATTCAGTGAAGCATGAAAGTTTTCTCTAGGACCTTGTTTCTAAGCATGTTCTCAGAGTCACCCTTGGTCCTGGCTAAACACTGGAAGAAACAAAATAAATAGCATTTCACCATGCATGAAGGAGGATAAAATAAAAACCACATTCATGTTGGAACACAAATGCTTTAGGAAGTTCTGGCTAAACGTGAAAAGTACTTTGTAATGCTAGCAAGTATTTATCCCTTTGCTTCCTTGAATATAATCAAACATGTAGGGAAAGCACATGTATTTTATAGTTGCTGATTGCAAGATCAAAAGCCTTGTTATTAAATGGACATGAATCTGATGTTGTAGGGCCGTTAAGCCATCAGCTGACATCATTGTTTGCTTCCTTTGTTTACAGACCCTTGATTTAAAGATGTGTAACATCTGACATGAAGCCTTTTGAGCACACTCTTTTCTGTTTAGGTGAGTGATTCTGTGCCAGGAGGTGGTAGGAAATGTCTGTAGTGTGGGTCACGCTACCTCACAGCGCTCAGATTTATCGAATGTCCCTGAATTAGCTGTGTTTGGTGTCAACCCCTCCACAAATTGCAACAGAAGGCACAATGGCTACAACTGTAGCTCCATACGTGGAGCCTTCTGCCTGCTGAGATCCGCTCCGTGCTGCAAATTGCAGCCTTACCAGAAAGAGTCTGGTCCTACATCTTAATAAACAAACAAACAAAAATTCCCTTAAGCATGTCCTGCTGTAAACAAGTGAAGTGAGCAGCTGGTCCTCATTTGAAAAGATGTTACATCCCATTTCAAAAGGAATCTGCAGATCTTCTTAATGCAAATATTTTTAGGAAAACAAAAAGCAGCTGTTTATTCCTCTTTATACCTATTAGCAGGAGAACAAAATCCAGAATGCTTGTATTTCTTCCACTAAGAAAAACATCCTTGTGGCCTCAGCATTCATTTGGATCTCAAATTGTTTAAAATACATTAGGCTGCATAATTCTGCCGTTGTTCTGCTTCTTCAGCAAGCAGCTAGAAAGTTTCTGTTCCTAATGATAAAAGCTACTAAGAGTAGAGCAGTCACTGAATGCTTTGTGTAAGTTTTGGGACAAAAATAGTGATGTTGAGAGCATGCATTTTCAAATTCATCCATTTACCAAAATATCTGCCCCACATCATACATGTACATTAGATGTGTGGATCCCTGTAAAATGAATGAGTAATTTGCCCTGTGTAATGAGCAGGCTTGCTTAATTACTGCTGGTAGGCACCTCTGAGGGAACATACGGACCGAAGGATCTGGCGTTTGCAAAACAGATAGCACTTGGGATTGCTGCATCTTACAAGCTGGTTTAAGGAGGTTAGGCTGACTAATATTGGAAAAGAATTAAAAATTTGGAGACTTTAGAGCAGGAAATTGCTTCTGAGGTCATGTGGCCGCCCTGCTAACCATGGCAAGATTACTTCCCATCTTAGGGTTTATTTGGTAGCGGGTTATTGATGGAGTTTTATATGCTTTTGTTTTTTTCTGTGAAGTAATGGCTCCTGTTTTTCTTGCAATTGTTCTACTGTTTTCTGTCCTTTGCCTCCTGGGTTTGTTGTGTTCTTGCACTGAAAACACCCAGAGGCTTAAGAACGGCAACAGAGGAACGGAAAAAAGTGTGTAAAAGTGAACTTAGCAACATGGGTGATGGCAGATTGTCAGAAGGCATCAACATACAGTGTTGATTTTCTAATTAGTGTAAGCAGTGATAGCCGTTACGCCTGCACGCGGTCATTTGTTGTACAAATTCACGTATGCCTCCATGCTAGCTGCTGTTCCTGGATGCACGTCCAAACTGAGCTTGTTCTTTTCAACTGAAAGCTACGGCTGGTTTGCCCTGTTCCGTTAAACGAGTAGAGTTGTTACCTCTGAGAAGGTCCTGTTTGGTGTCTGACAGCCAGGGAAATTGAGAGTGGAGCCACAAACATCTGTGATAATGTCCAAGTGACGAGTCAGAGCTTGGCCTTGGTCATCTCCTGCGGGAAGGACATACCACAGTGTTACTTCCAAGGGAAAAAAGAAGCAGTGCGCAACTCCCCTTGTCCTCGTGTCCAGTTTCAACAGCAAACTGAGGAAAGTAAACGGAACAACAAAAGGCTCTTGAGCAGCCGCAGCATACTGGTGGAGGGTGCTTGGGATCCTGGCACCATAACTCTGGTGAAACGCAGGCCAAATACCAACTCCAAAAAAGCTGCAGAGGAAGTGTTGTCACATAATGTGCCTGATGCTTTCCTGGGGCAACAGGGTACACTACAGCTCTGAAATTTGCAGGTCCGTATGGAGATGTATGGGTCTGGAGTCAGGGTCATTTTCACCCGAGATCACTGAAATGCGAGTTTGTGCATTGAAGGGAGGGAAGGTTTTATTTCTGGGATGGTCTGAGAAAAGGAGAGGTGCTTTATTTGTGCTGATGGCTATCTCGGTTGGGAGATCCATATCACAGCTGCCTGAGCCCTGAAGTCATCCAATCTGTAAGCATCTGCTCAGCTTCCAGCAGGTACCTACACGCTTTGCCGAATCAAAGGCTGAGCTTCCAGAGAAAGCTGAATACTTGCTTTAGAAATTAATCAACCCTGGCCTTCAGCAGCCAGAGGCTAATTGATTTTCCTTGTCGCTTTAGAGCTGAAGTAGATGTATTAACAGGCAGCACCAGTGACCTCTGTTAGGCGCAGTTCTCGACGCTGATGACGTTGCTAAAACGTTACCTGTTGGGGCTGACGTTTTGCGCCCTAACTGCTGCGTCGTACCGGCTTTTGTTTAACCTTAAGGGTTATTTAAGCGTTTAAAATGTGTTGGAAGGAGGGATTCGCCACTAGGGCTTGGCGGCTGGCGCGCCCTCCCGCAGGCCCCGCCCCCTGGCCCCGCCCCCGTCTCTGATTGGCCCGCCTCCTTCTGGGGGCGGCCGGGCTTACCGCCGCGCTGGAGTTGGTGGTGCCTGACGCCCGCGGTGCTGCTCCCTCGCGGGGCGCCGCAGCCCGCCCCCCCCGGGGGGTATGAATGGTTCCTCCCGCTCCGCCCCCCTGCCCCTCCCCGCCCCGTTCGCGCGCCGCGCTCCATACTTGGCGATGGCCGGCGAGCCGCGCGCTGATTGGCAGAGCGGCGGCGAAGGGGCGGTGCGGTGCGGCACTGACCCGGATGTTCACTCCTAGGCAACGGCGGAAGTGGAAGGGCCGCGGCCTGCCTCGGAGGGAGACCGGACGGGACCGGGAGGCGCCGCCGTTGCTACCGCCCAGCGCAGCCCCGCCGAGCCGCCATGGTAAGGGCGAGAGGGGCGGCCCTGGGCTGCTGCCTGCTCCCTCTCCTCGCGCCTGTCTTTCTCCCTCCTGGCGGTGCTGCCCCCTCCCATCCCCCCGGTGCCGCGCCCCGGCGGCTCCTTCGCTACCCGCCCCCTCACCCCCCCACACCGGTCGCGTCGCAGCGGGTTGGCGGAGCGGGTGGGCCTCGCCCGCTTTCCCTGGGGCGGTGGTGAGGGAGGCCCCAAGCCGGTGCCGCCGGGGGAGAGGGAGCAGTGGCCTGGCCTGGCTTTGGGGGCGGCGGCGGCGGTGGGGGGCTCTGCCCGGGGTTCTGCAAGGCCCGGGGGCACCGGGTGTCTGGGCCCGTCTGGCTGCGCTGCTGCCCGCTTACTTCCAGGTTTGTGGGCCTGATAGCTGGGGTGGTGTTTACAGAGGGAATGCTTCCGCTTTGCATGATGAATGTTACCGCTTGATGTACTTGTAAACGGAGCCAGTGAACGAATGCGGCGGCTGCAGCAGCGTTTGAGAGCGATGGGGGCCCCATTTGCTATCGCTGCTGCTCATAACCCCCGAATTGTCTCCCACCGTCTGGCATTTCCTCTGGAAGCCGGACTCGCTTGTTAAGGTGCGTTAAGATCTCATGGAACCTGCAAAATACAGGAAGACCACGCGCAGTCAGGTAACGTTGCAGTGCTGGGCGCTACTTTTCTGTGTGGATGAGAACTTTCAGTTTTTTGGAGGAGAATCTCTGGTTTCCTCAGCCATGTAAAATAATCTCCATTTTGCTGTGTGTTTGCTGAATGGCTTTGCCCAGGTCACAAAACCTTTGTTTCCTTTTGGCACCTTGTGTGAACGGGGCGGATTTCATCAGCTCTAAACAAATGCAGTAATAAGAACAGGAACTGGCCCAGGCCTGGTCTGCTCCCAGCTCTTCTGGGATCGATGTGTGCATTTGCAGAACCTGTTTAAGGCAGCATAACCCCTGTGGATGTAATCACTTTTCTGGAATCACTGAGATACCTAAATACTGTTTGGGAATTTGTGATTCAGGCTTCCCAACACAACGATTTAAGAATGTTCAAATGTATTTAGATTTCATAGAACCACAGAGCAGTTTGAATGGGAAGGGACCGTACAGAGCACCCAGCTGCAGCCCCTGCCGTGGGCAGGGACCCCTCCCCCCAGCCCCGGCTGCTCCCAGCCCCGTCCAGCCTGGCCTTGGGCACTGCCAGGGCTGGGGCACCCGCAGCTGCTCTGGGCAGCCTGTGCCAGTGCCTCGCCGCCCTCACCTGGAACAGTTTCTTACTAAGATCTAGTCTCAATCTACCCTCTTTTAAAAAAGAACAACCTAGTGCCTGGCTATATAACAATATAAAGGCTGGTTAAGCAAGCAAGCAAGTGTAATCCTTCTTACCTCAACCATAGGAATTTCAGAGGCAATACCTTAGATTTTTTTTCTTCACAGCTGAAGATCATTGTGATCCTGCCACCTGTATTATACAGGATAAAGATCTTTCTGGTGAAAAATGGTTAAGATCTAGGTTCTGCTCCTCTGGTCTTGTTTGGACAAACGAGATGCTGTACCTGACTGAGTGTGGGGGGTGACAGGATGGAGCGTCTTATTGCAGTTGTGTATCTTATTTCAAGATACTGAAATCTGTATGTATGAGACCTGACAGTAGAATTTGAAATCAGGATTCCAACAAACTAACCTAACTTCTGTTGTGGCAAAAATCCTCACAGGAGAAGAACTTGAGAAAAATGAGCAGGCTTCATGTAAAGTAACAACAGTGATACCAGTTTCTTTTAAGGGGATATGAAAGCATGCTATAAGAAGAATGTGGTCAGGGTTCAGCTGTAATTGTATCAGTCATTAGGAGGAGGTAGAGCACAGATCCTTTAGAAATTTCGTGAGCATTATAAGCTTATGTTGTCTTCTGATTTTTTTCGTGTTTAGTCATGGAGACCACTGGGCCTAGGAGAAATTTGATCGGAACATCCAGCACTCTGTGGTGGTTTCTGTTGTTGAGTGCACTTCAGGGATGAACCTGTGGCAGCCACTCTGTTATTTGTATGTCATGGTGGCTGTGTACACATCTGAAAGCTCCAAGAACGTGACAACTTAAACGTGGCTCATCTAGGTCCAATAGTAGGAGGGCACAAGATGAATCACTGTTCGTGTTTGCAGAAGACAATTTGTGGTGATATTTTAAAACCTTCCTGACTCTTACAGTTATCTTAACGTTATGCAGAAAGTGCAATTGAAGCATCCAGTTTCAATTTAAGTGCAAACTCGGTGTTTAGAGTACTTCCAGGATCTTTCATTTTAGTGCGAATGAAAACACAATCCTGAAATGGAGCACTGAGATGCTGAAATGGCCCTTTCATTGGAGGCAACAGCAAGTTCCCCCCCAACAGCTGGGAGAAGCTGGTATGGTACAGGATATTAGGTCAAACACCTTCTTGGTTCCATGGGGTTACCAGTAACTGTGTAGAGCAAAGGTTCTCATCTGTCCTCTGCACTGCCTCAACTCTTGAATTGCTCCTGAGTGAGAATTCAGAAGTGTGTCTGCATTTCAGTCAGGTGCTTGGTGAAACAGGGCAGGGCAACACATGAGGCTTGAAAACTGCTTCGATGGATGCTGTCTCTTCTGCTAAAAATAAACTTAATGCGCTGTTCAGGGCTAAGCAGGACTGGGGAGAGTGGATCTGCTGAGATTTCTGCAATTGTAGGTTATGAGTGGATGGAATCCAGTTACTCTTTGTAAAAACAAAAATCTTCCTTTCCAGGTTACGTAGACTGTCCTGATCACGTTAGCAAGTATTTCTTCTGCTATGCAGCTCTTCAGGAAAAGGTGGAGAATTTTAGCAAAATTTATAACTTAATCAACCATAAATTCGGGCTGTCTAGTGTAGTGCTGGCTGCACATCATCCATTTAGAATTTGTGAGGCAGCTAAAAAGTGCTGAAGCACAGCCAAGGATGCATGATGCGACACCGACACACTCGATGCATAAACATTGTGTGCTATTCAGAGTAACTAATATTTTCAGGGTAGGGGCTGTTTGTCTTCAGCAAGCACATTGCTGCTTGATAAATAACTTGGTTTTGTGCAACTGCTACCAAAGGCGTATTAAATGATTTGTGAAACTGAGCAACTAAAGGTAGCACTTTGCCAGCTCCTTGAACACCAAGCCCATCTCCCTTCTAAACTGATTGTGCTGCTTTTGAAACCTTACCGTACAGCGCAGGAGCTCACGGTAGGTTTTCAGTGTCCACAGCAAGTCCTTTGCACCTTGTGCCTTTGAAGAAATACTGACTTTAGCTGTTTTGTAGAGTCCATGTTTTATTAGGCAAGCCAAGTATATGAGCTTAGCTAAATGTTATCTTAAAAGGCAAATTCCCAAAATAATCAAGTTAGAGGATATCACTGGGAGAGGGAATACTGCCATTGCAGTGATGCTTAATCTTGTGGTTTATTAGCAAAGGGAAAACATTTGCGAGCTAAAGTTGTTCAAACAGGATTCCCTCGTATGGTAAATATATATGGTGATATCTTACTACTTGACATCTGGGAGTACAACAAAATGAAAGTGCAGTTCAGCCCTTTTGAATTACTATTTTTAGTCCTTATTACTGTAGCTGAGTGGAGAAGTTACTCTCTTTGGGAGAGAGACATTGCTGCCCTATTGAATTTCCCCTTTGACAGTTCTCGGTTGACTTTCACATGCAAAGGATAGCTGATGAACTAACTTGGGGGTTGTGCGTGCTTGTGCAGCACTCCCCCGTGCTGGGTACTCATCCAGTTTGGGTTTGGATAGCCAAACGAAGACTTGGCCAGGGAGTGCCGATGTTTATTCTCCTGCCTGCCCTTTGGAGGGATGTTTGCTCAAGTCCAAATGGCTCCTTACTCTGCTAAGTAAGCTTGTAGAGAAGTGTTTTGTTTTGTTGGGTTCCCCCCTCGCCTTGAGCTGCTACACATTGTAGTAGTGCCACCTCAAGTTGAAATAAAACTGAATGTGTTTCAGTGTCTGCTCGAGAGAGAACAGCTTTACTGGAGAAGCGTGAAATTCTGAAAGGTGCCTGTACAGGCAACATAAGCTGGAGTTCAGGTACATGCTAAGCTCCATTTTTTACTCTGCTTTAATCCAATGTGATGTTTAAGGACTTCCCCCCCCCCCCCCCCCGGCAAAGGTCATGATTGCAGAAGTATAAGATAATCAAAATGATGTTGATCTTCTGGTTTTATTCGTATTTTTGTTCAGTCACTGTGCATTATAATTTCCCACTTTCCCATTGATTGCTGGGAGTCCTGTAGAGTTCAAAAAGCTTTGACCAGATCTTTGTCTCTCTCCTTAATGTGGAAGGTCCAAAGCATGTTTGTGCTTCAGTTCTTCCTAATTCTTTGGCATTTCCAGGAAGAAGGGCAAAAAATCCCCACTCCTTACTTAAAAACAGGGGACTTCAAATTTGAGTTTCTTTTGTGGGTGAAACTTGTGTGGTATAAAGGAGCAGTTAACACATGCGAACAATGTAAGCCTTCCCCAAGCTTCCTGCTCTTTCTAGCTGGGCTTCAGCCCAAAGTTTGTTTGCGGATAGATTGTGTTAATTAAAGAACTTATCTAGCTTGAATATAAAGATCAAGAATTCAGGCCAGTGCAGTGGAAGCGTGCCTACTTTAAGCTGGAGTATAAACTCATTTTTTTCTTCAACTCTCATGTAATGTCTTCTTAAACACTTACTAGTCCATGAAGGAGGTGTTCATGTTGATGTTAATGTGAGTATTGACCAAATCCTGGGAGTGGATACCCGACTAAGGACTTTATCTGAAACTTGGAATGCATCTGGAAGAGTCTTAAGCTGTTGTGCCTTACTTGAGCTGAATAATACATTCCTGTTACCTGGACCTGATCAAGGTGTCAAAATTCACTTATGGGGTTTTGTGTCCTAAAGCAGGATGGGGACAGATGCTTCCAGGCAGGTTGTCTTGGGAAGTTTGAGCTCTTGCTTGTCTGGTAGATGAGGTGTTTGCTTTTGAAACTTCCTTCATGGGGCACGAGGATGAATGCTGGTTGAGCAAGTCTTTAAAGATGTTTACCTGTTAGTTGAGCTGAGAGGTTTTATTCTGGGAAGAAAATGCAGTGTACTTGAGGAAGGTGTTTTGCTTGTTTCCTAATTAAAATGTAATTTTCCACAATAGGTGCTGTCTTGGTAATGCCAAATGCAGTTGGAGTCCTGTCCTTTTTCTGAGTTTTTAGATACAAAGAGGTTTTGAGTAAGGAATTGAAAACAGGATCTATTTATTATTTGTGGCCAAAACAGGCTTCTACTTAGAATTCCTTTAGTTGCATTAGATAATATCTTGTGCTCTGTTTCCTAGAGTGGTGGCCTGAGCCTTGGCATCAACCAGTGAGATTAATTTTCTTGTATTATCTAGTGCTGTTCTTTCACCCTACCTTCCTCTGCTAGGGTTTAGAAGGAAAATGTGCAGTGTGCTTTCAGCTCATCTCTTTGTGCCACAGCTTCCAAGTTGGGCCGAAGAATTACAGGATGGATTTACACACACTTGACTTACCTGGCTGCCCTTCTCATAAATTGCTTGCTTTATTCCTGCTATATGCAAATGAATCCTTATTAGTTTACATTTCATCAATATAGCCTGTGTTATTTTTCAGCCCAGGGTTGGTTAGGAGTCCTGACTCTTGGTTTAAACCCACGAGATGTTACTGAAGGTGTTCGCAGCCGTGCTGCAGAGCATGTCCTTGCTGATGCTGTTTCCCTGAGTATGAAGAGGATGTCCTCCATGCCTTTTTGTTACAGAAAGTGGAGCTGGGTTCTTTCCTGGTGCATTGACTTGGAATTTCAATCACGTCCTTGTTGCAAAGTGGGAGGGTTACCAGCCTGGGTGAAAGCAGAACCCAGGATCAAACGATTTTAGCAGCATCAGCTGAAACAGGACTGAAAACAGCACTTAAGTAAGAGTATTTTGTGCGGAAGGGAAAAAGGTCGAGACCGCATTGAAGACATAAGCTTAGTGGTTGCCTTAAGCCACCAAAGACATCATAAATAAAATAATCTTTATTCTCTCGGGGAATTTTGTTTGCATTTCTTCAGGTGATACTTTCTATCTTTTCCATTAGACAAACTGCTGAGTTAGAAAGCGATGTCCTATTACCTGCCTTCCCCAGTTATTTTTGCTTTGGTAAATACCAGGATTTAAAAAAAGCTTGCTGCTAGCAAAGGTGCCTGCGCTTGCAATTTGAGACTGGCTGAGGAAACAAGAGATGGGTATTCTGGTGAGTTAATTCAAAGGAGGAGAGAGCCATGAAATGGAGGAATGAGGTAAAATATCAGCTGCATTGTGCTGACCGCAGCAGTTAATAGCTGTGTTTATCCACCGAGTCCTGTCGCTGTGCAAATTTAAGGGTCATCGTGAAGAGTTTGGGATGTAATGCTGAGAGGCGGCATCTTGGCTCAGTACGGACAGTGCTTCACCGGATGGTCAAATTCAGCTTTCATGTAGCCATTAGTATGGGCAGAGCTATTTCAGGTGAAAACTGGCCAATAAGTATTAACTTTGTATTAAATTGAAGGAGAAATTTGATGTGGATTGAAACTGGCACGTGTGTGTTGTGTGAAGCACTGCTCCTCCATAAACTGTCTCTACTACTTAAATTTATTAAAAGTTTTGCAGAACTTGCGTGTCTTGTTGGATTGGACGCTGTCTCTCAGCAGTTTTGACTTAAGGGTAAGTCAGACGTGTTCTGAAGTGGCAAGGAAAACATAAAAAGACTGAAAGAATAGGCAAGTCTGGGAAAATTTTGGCAAGGGAAGGAATTCCAGAGAGCGTGAACATCTTGTTAGGTGGAGATGTGATGTTCTTATGGCCTATATATCTGCAGAACCATTAGCTTCCTAGTTTAAAACTTGAAATCCTTAGCACTGAATCCCTTGAATGAAACTGAATTGTCTTGCAAGCTTTGCAGCGTAGTCAGCAGGGTACGTTTTGCTAGACACAAGCGAAAGGCATATTAACCTACTTTTTTGACCTTTTAGGCAATCGGAGAACATTCAGGGATGAGGGCTAATTAGATAACCTCTCTGTCTCTCCACTCTGCCTTGCCAGGCATCCGATTACTTGCCAGAGTTATCTTGTGAATTTACAACCCCGTCTACTAGACTTCAGGACGCTGGAAAGTGCTGAGTTTGAATATTAAACTGGGCAGCTGTCAGCATGGCGGCAGCTTACCGGGGGTGATGGGGGCTCTACAAACAGGCCGGCATAAAGCATTATACTGAATTTGTATATCAAACGTTTGTGTTAGTTATGCTTTCAGTAAGCATGTCAGTGTTGGTTATCGAATATATGCATCCCTGCCGCTATAATAATGTGCATTTTCTCAAATGTTTTTGATGGAAGTAACTTCTCATAAAAAAGGTTTAGGTTGTAGTTGACTGGAAGGAGAACCTGGATCTGTCAGGCCAGGGCCAACTTGCCAAATTTTACTGTTTTCTGCAGGAAAAAAATTCTCCATTTCAACTGAGCAGTTCCTCTGCTGATGCTTTTGTGACCAGGCTGATTTGAACATGAAACGAGCAGTATGTAGAATAAAAAAAAAAAATACACCACATTTTGAAAAGATCATCAAGCATTAACAGGATTAAAAGAAAGCATTACAGACAATATGTTTGCGGATGTTCAGGATGACAAATAGTGCTGAATCTCAGGAGCTGGTTTGTATTTGTAGTAATTATGGTTTCAATTGAAAAAAATTGATCTGTGTAGAAATTAAGCAGTCTTTCTCTAGAGGCTGATTTGGGCAATTTCTCCATATTATTTGGATGGAAGGCAAGAAGACGATGTGACTATGAAAAGCAGGTCATCAGATTTATGAACCAATGCAGACCTACTGTATTAGGTTGTTTCAAAGACTGAATTAACCCGGTTAGCCAGTTAGTAGTAGATTTACAGAGAAAGAATGAGGTAATGAAGTGGAGGATGGGGATAAGAGAGTATTAATCAGTAATTTGGGACATGTTTGCAGGGTTGAAGCTGAGAGGTGTACAAAAGGATCTTGCAGAGGTAAGTTATAGGAGTTTTTGCAGAAGGGCTGGCAAGGTCAGGAAGAAGATTCTGTGAATGATTTCCTGTTGATGGGCAGTCATCTTCTCTTTGGTGTGAGTCAGTGCGAGTGAGCTGATGGGGGAAGGAGGCTGCTCAGGAGGTAGCTTCACAGTTTTCGGAAAGCAAGACTGACTTGACTGCACACCACCTTACTACAGGGCAAAGTATTTGTGAAGCTACAAAAAATGACTGAAGCATAGCGTTGAGTTGAGTCATAAGGAAATATGGAGAGGCACCTGAAGTTACTTGATGGATTAATACTGAATGGTTCCCCTGTCAGTAAAGCTGTCTGGGTCTGGATGCCTTGTCTTTTAGGGGTACCTGTGTGCTTGTGCTCAAGCCAACCTCTGTTCTGGTAGTGCAGCTATCAGGCAGGCATTACGGGCTTCCTTATGAAGCAAATATGTCCTTATTGCAAAATAAGGACAAGTTCTCATATCTCAGTGCTGTGCTGTTACAGGTTGTTTTCATTTTGTTTAGCTAAGATTTCCTATCTGTAGTTATATCTAACAAAATGTTATTTTGTGTTAAATCCAGACTTGAAATAGGGTGTGTGTGTGTAAGAACCCTGTTGTGCAGTAACATTAGTCTAATTAAATCTCTTAATGTTATTTGGCAAAGGTGGTCAGCTCTGCAGTCAACTTCAGTATCTTTAATCCCATTTATTAAAAGTTAGCGATGCTTTTTTGCAATCTGTGCAACTTTTCTATGTAGCTCTGCTGTCCCCATCTTACTCTTTCATGTGGGGCTAATAGATTGCATATTCACTTGATGCCATGATTTATTGGGAAATGACTTTTTGCAAACTTTATGCTTCACAGGAATTCTTGGCACCAGATAAAAGCTAGTAAATTACATTGTCATGTTCAATGACAAGTTTAATAAATAAAACATTGTTTCTGTTACCCAGAAGACAAACACTGGTGCAGAAATCATTAGTGATCGTGGCAAAAGGTCAAGATGAATAGCCTGTTCCCAGAAATCCTTGTTGCTGGTCCATCGTGCTCTTCTGTTTGTATGTGGTGGCTCATTTCCTTGGGCAGCTGACAGATGCTTGCACCGGGCTTCAAATAAACTGATGCAATCGATGTTAAATTAGTTTTGAAAGTAGGTACAAGTCTCTGCCATCTCAAAATACGTCCTTGCTGGGGAGGAGGTGCCAAGAAATGTGAATTGTTTTCACTGTGTGCTGTACACCTTTGCAGGTGGGCTAACAGGAACTGAAATGCATCCAGTCGAAAAACAGCCTTGGGGAGCGCAAACTAGCCGTGGAACATACTCAAGGAGATGCTGAATTCTTACTTCCAAAGCAAGTAGTAAATTACAGTCAAATGGCCTGCTCCAGACTATTGGGGGTTGTCAGTTTTTTTTCAATAGATGTAAAACATTTTGGCAGATAGTTGTTCCATGAAACGGAGCTGCTTAATAAAGTAATGCAAGCAGCTCTGGTTTAGTTAGAAACTAATGGATGGAAGTGCCTTCAGAGTATTATAATTCACTTGATAATTGTTTCTAGAGTTGAGCTAGGATGTTGGGTAATGTCCCATGAGCAGTAAACGGCACTTATCTGATTTAGAGGTAAGGATGATAAAGCCAAGTCAAATACAGTGTATGACTGAAAGGATGCTTGAAAGCAGCTGTCTAAAGGTAAAGCAATGAAGGAGGATTTGGCAAAACTGTGATGGCAAATTTTGAGATGCTCATTGAGCTTCAGTGCAGGAGGAGATCTCTTTGGTGGTTGCTACTAGAAGACTGTTGCCACTCCTTAAATCTGTCTAGGCCTGAAATGGTGAGAAGTATCCAATGTCATCAGCGTGCTGGTGGCAACGAAACTTAAGCTGCCTCATTTGCTCCCCTTCCCGTAGATTATTTTAGTTCCCCTGCGTGGGTCTTTGGAGCAGTTGTGCAAGTTACTTTTTCCTGTAGAACCTCTGTAAAGAAGAGATCCCTTGTGAGCACTCGTCCTTTTGGAGTTGGTGCATATTAAACTTCTGGACCAGTGTAGAACAAAAGCTGGTCAATGTTTCTGAGGTTTAGAGTAGACCTCTCATTTTTTGGCAAGCGTGTAGGTGCATTTGTCGGTGTGTACAGCACCTAGACTTGAATTTAGAAATCAAGCCATGAAAGTGTTTTCAGTTGTTAATTGGGGCTAGTACTGCTTTTCTATAGCGTGCTCAATTGTTTTGAAAGATAAAGCGGCGCAGAATAAAAGAAATAACGTTCTGCAGGAGACCATCTGAGAAGTATTCGCTGACTCAAAAGCTGTGGTGTGACTTGCACAGTTGCTCTGTGAGTAAATACTGGTTACAGGAGAGCTGTGGGAGACAGGGTAGAGCAGCTTCTACTAAATTCTTCTGATCCATCACTTCTTGCTTTTATTTTAATCTTTAATCCTTCTCACTTGTAATTTGTGGAATAAGCGCTCTCAACAGTTGGTCTGTCTGTTTGGCTTTGACCACAGTGGTAATGTGACCACAGCAAATTGAGCTAAACACGTTACTAAACTTACAGCGTGGTCATAAGTGTCTGAGATAACAAAAGCCACAGGATCACATCCTAACCAGAGAAGACAAAGCTAGAAGTAGTTCAAGAGAAGGAGAATATAGTCTACATGAGTGTCATGTTCTTTTAATAAACATTGACCTATTCTTTTATGACTGTCCACAACATGGTTTATCTCCAGGTTTTATTAAGTTTGTTTCTTAAATATGCTATCACTGTTTCTCCCATGAGTACACCTTGCTGTCGGGAAGCCGTGATTTATAAGTGCATGACAAATGGTTTTAGATAGGATCTGCCAGAAGAGGGTTAATAGTCAAGGGAAAAATAATGTAGAAAAACAGATTGCAAGGAATATGTGCAGCTGATGGAAACGTCATGAGTGCAGAACTTGTCTGAGATTCATAGCTGTTACCATCTAATATCTTAAAAAATGAATGCTGACAGCTGAGAAGGGAATCCTGCGACTTAGCGTACTACTGTACTTTTTATTACACAGGGGTTACGATAATTCAACCCTTTGCTAAAGCTTCCAGCAGTAATACTATCTTACTGTGCAATTTGAAAAGGGAGTCTTCTGCCTTTTGAGCTCTGGAAGTTGCCAAGGATTAAAATGACAAGCAGGAGGGGAAGCTGTGTATCTGTTTCAATTAAAAAAAATTAGTGTTTTAGTACCACAAAGCTGAAACATTAGTCAGACATTCCTGTTGGGAGAACTGACAGGAAATAATATGATTTATAATCTGGGGTATGTTTGCAACACAAAAGGAAGGAAAAAAGTAATTTGCTGATTGGGTACTCCTGGCCCTGCGTTAATTTACAAAGATACTTTGCTTGTAAACTGACCAGTGACCAAAGGGATCTGATGTGTGATTTTTTTCAAATTGTGGGAGTTGAACAAATGTTCTGGTTTTGGTGTCCCTTCAGGTTTTTATCTTACATTTCTGTTCTCTGAAAACTCAGATGCCAGCTTGTACTTTAAATTTGGATAACTTTTCACATGCCACTCTTGAGCAAAACTTAAGCATGAAACAGAAGACCTTTTTTTATCTGTTAGTAACCCAGCTGCAGTGTCCTGACAACTGTGGCATCTCAGGACCAAACATGAGCAGCACAGGCCAAATAATGAACGTTCTTACTACATGTTTGTGGCTTTTTTACTTTAATTCTAATATTTGCAATAATTTCTGGGTTACTCAGTTCTTCTCAGCTGGCATCACAGATTGGAAGGGGTAGGTAGCACCATCATGCCTTGAGTAAAGTGTTAGATTTGGTTTGCTGGCTAGAAAGATTTGGTGGCCCAAGTGACTTATTTCCCAGAAAGGGCTAGAATAGGAAGAAGCCACCACTGCAGTAGCACTGAAGTACCTCAGCTGGTTTGTCTTGACTCAGGGGTGAGCTCAGAGTAGTGTTAATACAGAAATCCAATACAGAAGTGAAACAAGTCTGGTTTTCTTTTTCAAGAAACTGCCCAACTCTGTTAATGCTCAGCAATAACATAGTCAAATGAGCAGGAGCTATCAGAACAAAGCTGTGAAGGCTAGGGAATTAAATCTGCAATTCTTTGTGACAAATAGAAGCAAATTCCTGCTGATTGGAAGGCTGGGAGCTTTAAATGAAATCTTTTACCTCCTTTCAAGTGGAATAGCTC